>NC_041384.1:606319044-606353674 GCF_002162155.2 Triticum dicoccoides | reverse complement strand
GGGGGCAGGGGGAGGGGGGTTTGGGGAATATTATTTGCTAGTTGGCCGAAGGGCGGTTGAATCGGATTTGGGGGGAATTTTTGGGTGTGGGGGGGAGGATTTTCGCGCGGTGGGCGGGGGGAGTTTGGCGCATGGTCGGTTTCTCCAAGTGCAGTCCCACGTGTCAGTGAAGAGGCAAGCCAAAGCGCGTTCCGTTTGTGTGAGTCGTGTGCAGGGCCGAATGTGTGTGGGGTGCAATGCGGCCGCGACAGGAGTGATGTGAGTGTACCGCATTTTTTCCTTTTAAACTTGGTGCTTCGCCCCCACAAAAAAAATCTATTACTTCGTGTGATCCATCGATACTACTACTAGTAATCCGGTAATCCCGACTAAAACGGCGCGGCCGGGTCTTTTCCCGCGCGATATGTTGGGAGGTTGGCTTAGTTAGGTTTTTTAGGATGAGTAGTGCTACACCTACGTAATCCCACCCTTTCGTAGGTTCCCGTAGATGTAGAAAGATGTGTCCGATCCTGCAATATAGGTCGTCCAATCTATATCTAACGGATAGGAAGGAAACTATGACAATTTACCCGCACTCCTCTCCACATTTGCAGATAAGGCTTTCCCTCGTTCATCCTTTTCTCCCACAAGATCTTGATCTTACGTGCAACGCACGGGCATCTTGCTAGTACTCCTACAATATGTATATTATTGTGAAAGTTCATATACACCGGCCGAGATTAATGCAAACACGGCAGATTTTCATTACATTTCGAACTTTTATAGGACAAAAAAATAAAAGAAACCTGACCCTAAACCTATTCTACGGCGGCGACTGACGTCCTCCATCTATGATCTCCATGTACGGGGGCGGGGTTCAAGACCCGTGAAGTGAAGGTGCGGTCTCCGGCGAGGAAAAGTAGAACACGGGAGACGGACCGGCCAGTTGGCACACCATGCCCTGCCGCCTCCCATGCCCTACTCATCCTCGGAGGAGTCCCCGACCTCGGCAGTGTCGGACGTTGGACGGCGGAAAGTAGGACGTGTGGCTGACGGTGCTCCCGTCGTCGGCCGCCAGTGTGGCCACCGCTTGTGCAGCGACTTCAGCGAGGGCGGCGACCTCGAGCTCCATCCCCGAAGACAAGCTCTCCCGCAGAGCGTTCGCGCTTGCGGTCATGGCGGATGTGGTTCCAGGTAGGAGGACGATGCGCTATGGTGTGGAGGTTAGCTGGGCGTTGCCGCTTTAAGTAGCGCATTTCGGTGAGGCCAAGCGTCCAGGTGCGTCATTAAGTCGCCGGAGTTCTTCCTCGGGCACCGAGCCTCTTAATGACGACATACGAACGGATGGCATGAATGCGGGCAGCTGGCGCCGGCTGGGAACGCACCGCGCGACGGTGCGAGGGACGAGGGTTTTGGTGTGCCAGGGTAGTCAGCTGCGGTCATGGCAACGTTGGAGATGCCCTTTGCTCACATGCGATCCCCGCATGTCATTGAAAAAGCAAGACGACCCGGCATGGTCTTAGGTCCAGAGGATGCAGTTGGCCGCGCTACACCACTCCGCGGACGCGTCGCGGCGCCCCGTGCATCCTCGACGAGCCGGGTGTTGGGGTGTGTTTGGATTGTGGCCAAAGTGCACCTTGCCAAAATTTTGGTCATGACCAAAAGATTGGTCTTTGTTTGGATGGTTGCCATTTTTTTGGCATGCCAATGAACTCTAGCCAACTCTAGTTCATTTTTATTGCCAATGTCGGCCAAATCATGGGCAACCAATACCTCAACCAAAATTTTGGTCATGACCCAAAGATTGGTCTTTGTTTGGATGGTTGCCATTTCTTTGGCTTGCCAATGAACTCTAGCCAACTCGAGTTCATTTTTCTTGCCAATGTCGGCCAAATCATGGGCAACCAATACCTCAACCAAAATTTTGGCTACCCAATGCTTTGATGGGGCAACCTTGGGCACAAACCAAACATACCATTGGTCGTGCCACAGCACTAACACCACCCTCGGTAAACTGAAACCGACCGTGTCTAGCGATGATATGAGCGTGTCGCTCACTGCGGTCGCCGTGTCCAGAGGCGGTGCTGGAGCTGCGCCCCGTTGTTGGCCCCAACGACCCACATGAACAGTTATCGATGGCGAGGAGGTCGTGGGCCAGCTCCTCCATTGGACTAGTCTGTGCTACATCATCCCGACGGGTATGCCCCACATGTCTGTTTCCCTGTTTTCCCGGCCATATTCGAGCGTCAGTGCTCCATGTTGCGCATTAGGCCTTTCACTATGTAGGCCAAGCGAGACAACTTATTGTTTATTTGAGCCGAGTATAATCATGTGGCGTTTGCTTATTTCTCATTCCTCTCCAACCCTCTTCTCCATCGATCATGTCGCCCTCCAGTCGAGTCCATCCTCCTGCATGCCTCATTTGAACATTCCGCCCAGTATCATTCGCATGTACCCACCCTAGTCCTCTTCAATAGATCTCCGGACCCCGACATGAAATCGAGAGGGAACGAGTGGGGGCATGTGATACCTAAGGCGGATTCAAAATTTTGAACCGGTGATCATAGCATCCGCAAATCATATATAAAGGGTATTCAATGTTCGTTTCATTTTTGAACGTACAATATACTCCCTCCTATCCTTTCTACTCCCTCCTTCCATCTATATTGGGCCTAATGCATTTTTCAAGACCGCCTTTGACTATTGACAATATTAATAGTACATGACATGTATAATGCGAAAATTATATCATTGGAAGCTCCTTTCACATACGAATTTGATGGTATGCTTTATTTAAGTTGTATGTCATATATTATTGCTCTACCTTTTGGTCAAAGTTAGCCTCGAAAACGCATTAGGCCCTATACAGATGGAAGGAGGGAGTAGTTTACATATAAGTTTTATGTGTAGTCAAAGTATATCTACTTTGATAAAAAAAGGTATCATCATTCAACAACATCCAATCAATATTGTTAGATTCGTACGTACTCCTAGATTTGTACTCGAGATGGTTTCCAATTTGACTATTGACAAGATTAATAGTACATGAGATGTATAATGTGAAAATTATATCATTGGAAACTCCTTTCACATACGAATTTGACCGTATGCTTTGTGTAAGTTGCATGTCATATATTATTACTCTAACATTTGGTCAAAGTTAGCCTCGAAAAATGCATTAGACCCTGTATGCTTTGTGTAAGTTGCATCTCATATATTATTACTCTAACATTTGTGTAAGTTGCATGTCATATATTATTACTCTAACATTTGGTCAAAGTAGTATAGTGGAAGTGGATCCTCTGACGTAGGTATCCCTGCCTTACCCTCCCTTTCAGTCACTTACTGGCGGACCTCATGCTTGCTAGGCCCCGCATGTCAGTTACTCAATGGGTTCGGCCACGTCAGGGGATCTTCATCCGTAGTAATACTCCCTCTGTTTTTATTTACTCTGCATAAAACGGAGGGAGTGGTGGTATAATAAATGACGCGGGCGGGGGAGGGGGAGGGACATCGGTTTGCTCTCAACTGCGGTCCCACAAGCGAGCGAAAACACAAGACGAAGCGTGTTCCATTCGGTGGGAGACATGGTGGGTCCAGCGTGCTGGGCTGCAATGCGAACACGACAAGAGCGATGTACAGTCAAAACTGATGAACCGGTCATCACCGGAACCACTATTCACACCAGAACCTTCGCTGCTCGGCCTACGCCAGCCACTGCCCTAAAACCACACCAAATCTCCAGCCTATTCCCCCACCTTTCGATCCCCTAGCCCGCATCAAGCATCCCCTAGTTCACCGGAAAGCCATGGTGTGCCGCAAGATCACTTACTACAAGATGCTGACGCCGGAGCGCCGCGCAGAAATCGCGGTGGCGGTCGGCGCCACAGACCTCCGTTCCTAAGCTCGCTTTGCGGCGGGCCAATCCCCGAGTTCTCTGGAGCCAAGCTACAAGGAGGAGGAAGCCGATCCAATGTTCATGGTGGAGGTCACGGCACAGAAGGCCCCCGATGGTATGAGACAATGGACGTTGACTTCGTGTCGGCGTCCGAGTCCCGCATGGTGCAGGTGGACCAGCGGTTCAACATGGCAATACTAAAGGAGGACCGAGAGGCAGAGGCTCAACTCAACGCGGAGCGCGCGCATGCCGCTGCCATCGAGGCTCTCCTGCAGGCGGAACCGGATGTTGTGGATGTGAACCAGGCGGCGGAGGCTCAACTTGAGGCGGAGCGCTCGGATACCGCTGCCATCAAGGCCCTCCTGCAGGCGAAACCGGACGTCCTGGACTTGAACCGGGCGGCAGAGGCTCGACTCGACGCAGAGCCCGCGGATGCCGCTCTCATCGACGCCCTCCTGCAGGCGGAACCGGACGTCCAGGACTTGAACCGGGCGGCGGAGGCTCGACTCGACGCAGAGCGCGCGGATGCCGCTACCATCGAGGCCCTCCTGCAGGCGGAACCGGACGTCCTCGACTTGAACCGGGCTGTGCTCTCATCCGTGCAGAGCGCACGCACGCTCCGCTTGAACGAGTAGCTGGAGGCCGAGGACAACCACGGTGCAGAGACACACATCGGCAGCGACGGCTGGTTCGCGCCGGCAGCCAAAGACGACGAGGCCGTCTCTTTCCGCGAGCAGTGATAGTTTTTCTTTATGTTGTTGTTTTCATGGATCTTTTTCTATGTAAAAACATATATTTGTTATGCAAGTCGCCTGACTTGAGCCAGTCTACCATTTCAGGCGGTTGGATGAATATCCTACGTCTCCTAACCCTTCTTTCCTTCTTCCTCACCTCTTCTTCTTCCCCAAGAGACCACCACACGGGCCGTACGGATACTCCCCAACATGCGGTTGGATAAACATACTCTATGAACAAAAATTATGTGTCAGCGATAGGATGGCTGAGTTTGTTGTGTTCACATGCGATAGCACGTGTCAGTGAGGGTGTGTTCCCTTGGTTGGGTTTGCGGTGTGCAGGAGCGACTGTGTGAGGGTGCGGTGCGACCGCGGCGTGCAGGAGCGGCCGTGTGAGGGTGCGGTGCGACCGCGATAGCCGTGCGCAAGTGTACCTCCTTCTCATTTTGAAAACTTTAGGCAAGCTTGGCAAAAATGCGTGGCGAAGTTTGGCAATGCAAGGCCTAGACCCAAATAGGATAAGTACGTACTCCCTCCATTTCTTTTTAGTACGTACTAGGAGTACTAGTGTTAAAAAAGAAAGGCTGGGTTTTCCTTCATGGGATTTAATCGATACAAATCCTCGTTTCACGTGTCAATTAATGCGTATTTTCTTCTCCAAAGACCAAAGAGCTAACCATCTCACTCCTCATCGCTTGATTAATACAGCGCCATGCAAACCAACCTTCTCACTTCCGCATGCATGCAGGGGATATTAATGTGCTTGGTTGCTAACCCCATCAATTTTTCCTCGATTAGTGTTAGTGGCCCTTTCCAAATTGTAATTTTGATATATTGGCCTTGTGTACAAAAAAATGGAGGTAGTAACTATATTTGACTTCCTTCCCCATTGCGGTGACGTCGACGATATTTTTTTGTGGTGGTTTGGCGAAGTGCGTTCGACGGAGAACACCATTTGCATCCAGGAAGTCCTTTACTAGTACTACTAGGAGTAACTAATGCGGTGAGATGGCTTCTCGAAGAAGACGATGGACAAGCGGAGTCAGCGAAGAGTGAAATGATGGTTGCTTCGTCCGTGCTTTTGTGATTTGACGCCTCACTGCTTTGTGATTTGTGATAGAAGGGACAAGGGAGTAGACTATGTGCTCTATACTATAGTACTACATGCGTCCAAGCATGGGAGAAAGAGGAGAGACGTTGCATTTTTCTATTCCTTCAATCAATCAATCATGGAGCTTCGGTTCCATCTTTTTCGCTTTGGCAACACCGTCCACAATGGTTCCCACGATGCCAAAATCTATTTTCACATTTGGCTACATATTGTGGATGCCCTTAACTATACCACTTGGTTTTGCTCCTGTGTGCTATCTATACAAATCTCAATTATATTGATCTAAAAAATTATAGAATCGAGATTAGTAAAAAGGAGGTGATTTTGCCGCGCGGATGGCGGGGGAGGTTTCTTATTTGAGCAATGCTACATCCACGTAATGGTTTACGTAAAGTTACAAACTGATGTGATGTGGGACTATTTGATTGGATTAAAGGAGAGGATTAGGCCCACCCCACCTGAAAATCAGGGGGGGCACATATAGATTAGATGGAAAGTATACGTAGCAGCTACGTAGCCCTTTGTAAGTCTAGGATTAGGCTTCTTATTTTCGGAGGACGTTGTCCTGGCGGTTTGCTAACATGCAGTCCCACGTGTCAGTGCTTTACCAAGCCGATCCGCGTCCCACATGAGGCAGAACAACGGTAGAAGCAACACGTGGTTAAGTTGAAGAAGATGAGGGAGAAGCGGATTCAGCAACGAGTGAAATGATGGTTGCTTTGTCCCTCCAACTTAACTACGGGAAAGGTGCGGCTTTGTGATTTGACGCCTCATTGCTCATTACTACGCCGGCGCCATGACTGGGGTGCTTCACCCCGGCTGCTCTGCACTGTATTCCGGTATGGCACGTGGACCCGGTAGCTTGATGTCCCACATGTCGGCGAAAGGTACTAGAAGATTTATGAAAGTGAGCGCTCCACTCTCACGACGGAGGAGTAGACGACACGACGGCCCAATGAACTGTCAATTGTACTGTATAGTACTAGTATAGTTTTGTTTTCGCACGATCCATTGATACAAACCCGATTAAACAGGAAAGGGCGGGATTTTTCCCGCACGGTAGATGATACTGGCCATACATTAAGGCAATTTTAATGTATGCAAACTGAATAATTATAAGTAACAATATGATATCTAGTAAAACTAAAAACACATATGATTTATTGTGTTAGAGTGTAGTAATAGTGTTGTATTGCATAGTTGTTAGATGTAACATGTGAGAACGTGTAGAGATGTAGTTTTGGAGGGCCTACAGAGAGAAAAGCATAATACGGTCACCGAACTTCAGAATAAGCTGATTACGGTCACTATATACGTTTTGCAGTGATTATACGGTCACTTGCTCACAGCTCAGCATCGGATTGCACTCTGTTGACCAGCCAAATAGTCTGTGTGGTGCCATGTTGACTAGTTAAATTGACCATGTTTGTTGTAGGTCCCACCTATCAGTTCGCATAGGCAAAAGGTCAGATAAACACAAATTTACGCAGGCGCGACAAGGCTCCAACCCGTGCGCGGGAATCACCTGGTTGTGTATGTGTCTGTCAGGGCCTGATGTGTGCGCATGCACGTGTAGGTTGAGCACTTGAGCGTGAGAATGTGTGTTGGTCGTGTGGTGTACTGGTGTGTGCATGCGTGCGTGTGTGCGTGTGAGTGTTGCGTGCGTGCGTGGCTGCGTATGTACATGTGAGTGTTGTGTGCGTGCGTGGGTGCATGTGTTTGTGTGAGTGTTGCGTGGATGTAGTTTGTGTGCATGCGTGCTTGTGTGTATAATCACCACACCAGCTCCTGTGTGTTAAAACAGACGGCTCAGCATACCAATACAAGGCCACCTTGTACGTTGTGCCCGCGGTCATGACTTCGAACCACCGTCCAAATACTTTTTTGTCGTTTGTTTTCATTCTTACTAGCAAGATGCCCGTGCGTTGCACATAACATCAAGATGCATTTGTATGACTTGTTTATCTTGTGAGAGAAAAGGATGAACGAGGGAAGGCCTTATTTGCAAATGTGGAGAGGTGTGTGGGTACCTTTTTGCAAAATTGCCATAGTTTCTTTCCTATCCGTCAGATATAAATCGGACGGCCTATATTGCAGGATGGCAGGCACACCATGATCACCAACTCTGTTTTTTATAAGAGTGTATTTTATGTATTTTATAAGAGTGTAGATGTAGAGTAGATACAAGTCGACAGGTGGGCACGATGGTAGTGAGATAATGTGATGCAACACTAGAGGTGCCACGTGGAGCGTTTAACTGGTCAACTAGTCATGTCATGAGCAAATACAGAGTTGTACAGTGAGCCCGTGACTGCATAATAACCACTAAACATAAATGGTGACCGTAATGAGTGGATTCTGAAGTCCAATGTACGTATCGTGCTTTCGCTTCAAATACAATGATCATCATTGCATATATCGCGAGAGAAAGATGAAACATGCCTGAATTTTCTAGGGGGGGCTTACTTTTAGAGGACCTGGAGATAGTTTTGTATGCTTACGTGAAAGGGCGTACAGGGGGGTATGCGATGGAGAGAGAGATGCTCTTCGTTTCTCTTTATTATGACTAACTTTGTATATAGTATAAAAATATACAAATTCATATTGCGGAATAAATATCATTGTGGGCACCATGCAATGCAAATTAGCATTCGTACTCCTCCATATAACTTTGTAATGTTGTATATATGTAGAAACTCTAAAATGTTTTTCTGGCCACACTTCATTCAAAAGGAATGTTGTATGCGAAATAAACGTGAAGAGAGGGCTTTTTAGATCAATGGGGTACGTGATGTAACATGTGTGAATGTGTAGTTGATGCATTTGGCAGGGCCTAGAGAGGTATGTGTGTGTATTACGTATTCGAGAGAGGCATGGATAGAGGGGCCGACGGGGGGCGTGGGAGAGATAGCACGAGAAATGAGAGTGGTCTAGAGATAGAGACACGAATATGACATCACGACAAGAGATTCCATTCCGTTGAGTGTGTATATGCAAGGGGGGAGGGAATAGAGGCACCAGGAGAAATTTTCTATTTGTGTGGTGTTTGTGTTGGTATTTGTGGGTGTGAGAAGATAATGAGACGTGGGGGCAGAGGGTGTGTCACCGCGTGAGGTCCGGTGGGTCGAGGTGAGGCCCTTCGTTCTGTTCCGTCCTGCGCCACATTGGTTGGCCCGTGACGCATTTAGGAAGACCCATTGATGACTAGTCGTACAAGACAAAGATAAAAGAATTGTGAAGGACTCTGTGTCCACTGACAAAGACGGCTAGGATTTGTAACCCTAGGTTCTCGGACTAAGGTAACCCCTTTATCTCTGATATTACTATTCATCCAACATAACTTTAAGGGGCATCCTACAGAATGCTCTGCTAGAATCATACTCGTCGATTAGGAAGAGAGGTGTCAGACAATGCGTGAGAGACAGGCGTAAAGATAATGTGCGTACATGAGACACGTAGGCAGGTCCATGTATGTAGAAAGGGTCGATGAGGATTGTGCGTGTGTATGTTTGCGAGAGGAAGAGTGCTTGTGATAAAGGTTAGTGAAAACAGTTGTAAATGGTTACGAGAGAGAGGGAGGGTTATATCTAGAGCATGTGTGCGAGAAAGACACCTCGGGAGAGAGTGTGTGAGCATGTGTGAGAGACCACCGATGGAGAGTGAAACTACAAGTAAAAGACTGCTCTATACATTGATTAAAGATATAAATTGTATCCAAATATTAGGATGGGATCATGATATTTGCAATTCGCGTAAGGAGTGGTCATTGATCCATCAGACATCTAGATTCTATCGAATTTGAGCATGTCTATGTTATTATTCGACACAATTGATCCACATAGTTGGTATTTTGAACTCCAGACAATGCAACGCTTTAGCAATCGAATATAAACGTGAGTATAGTTTATGTTGTGTGTGTAAAGCACATTATACATACGAAAGTTACACAATGGACATTATAAATAGCTACTACCTATGAACTAGCATACATTTGAATTCAACTTAAGCTGGTTTAAAAAAATCGAATTCAACATGAAGTCCATTCAATTATTTGAATTTGATATCATGGCATTTGTAAACCATACCTAAATTATGGGGGCACCAATCTTTGCTCTGATTTTGTACATAATAGCATATGTAGTCGTGTGCAAAATAGATTCAAATTTAGCTCCTCCATTCCAAAATAATCGTAGTTATAGGATTTTCAAGTGTCAAAATTTCAAAAAGAAGCAGATAATTTAATGAGGTTTTCAAACATACAAGGTCAAATATAACGTTGTATATTTAGGTCAATCCTCATAGTTCAAGAGTACTCTAAACGTGAATGCTTGTGTTTCAAAATTTCGAACGAAGCGCCAAAAGAGCCTCTACTCACCCGAAACTGCGTGAGACCAATGTTTGGTAGTACAAGGAAATTACTTTTCTAATAACTCCGACCCGTGAAACCTACCAGCCCGACATCCAAAGGTCTAAACCGGGGTAGGTTTGTAGCTTCATCTAGACGCCATGCAACTGCATCCGAAAAACATTCATACACAATGGTGCCTAAGCACACATGCGCGCGGCCGAAATCGCTCCCGCCCACTATTTGGGACACCTAGGATTACCATCCTACCCCCGACCCGTAGTAGGTCCAAAATTTAAGAGGGGGGCAAAGTTTGTACTTTCCCCAAATTTCAAACAAGCGCGTCCCATCTTCTGTTCAAAAAAGCCAAAAACAAGCGCGTCCCAGACCGAAACATTGTTCCCTCCCACCCGTCTGATTCCCCATTCGTACTCTGTGGGCGCCAAAACTACCTCTCCACCAGCCGCGAAACCCCGGCGTCCTCCGTCCGCCACCCCATCCCACCCATCAACCGCCGCCCTCCTCCATCACGCTGGAGCCGATACCCCGACGTCGTCATCCACCGCAACCTCAACCGCAATGCCCTCCACGGCTAGTAGTTGAAGCCGAGGCCGAGCCGTCCGTACCCGAGCCAGTTCAACCATGCCGTCCTGCGCCTCACCGCTGCCGCTCCAACTTCACCACCCTCCACCGCACCGGAGCTGTTCCTGCTACGCCGTCCTTTGCCGCCTCGAATCTGCTTCCCCTCCACCGACATACGTCCACGGCAACACAGTCAACAATTTGGCCATGGGTTCGTCCAAGCATGCACCCTCCAGAACATCGGTTTCCCCGGTAAAAACAAGAAGATTGGCGCGACATGTGGGGGTGACCACACCGGCAACCGAAAAAGGTACTCCTCTTCCCTTATTCGTGCAAATCTTACGTCTCTGCTTGCACGGTATTCATCCCACAGAAGACACTAGTTGACCACTTCTTCTTGATGCTAGATGTTCCTAGTAACTCGTGATGCACAAGGTTTCTCCTCATATACTATTTCACCTTAGCTAGAGGTCCGTCGCCCCCCTGAATTTCAATTTCTGGCCACTTGATTCCCAATTAACAGAAACATTCCCCGGCGTAACAGGCGCTAGTACGCCTATTACACCGGGGAAGCAGCGCCTTGGTGTTTATCATAGGGCCGTGTGCGGCCTAGAGCTACTGGCGCCCGATCTAGAGGTCGGCCAGGATTAAAGGGATGGCCTGGGGGCACTGCCAAGCACGGCGGTGGTGTGAGGTCGATGGGAGGGCGGGGCGGCGGAGGCAGGGGTCTGGGCCGGTGGTCGCTGGCAGTTCGAGAAAGATCGTCAATAGTGACTGGCGGGAGGTAGACAAAGGCCATCTGCCCGTTCCTTATAGATCGGACGGTTCATTAAAAAATCGACTGACCTATTTATTTTCAGTCGACTGTTATCTTAGATATGACCACATGTGGTGGTGTGCTAGAGGAGTACCTGCATTTCCTGTGCTCATATATTACAAAATCATATGGAGTAGAATCTAATTTTGTTTGCCATGCAATGTTGTAGAGCTATCATATGTCTCTTGTCATTTATTTTTCAGCCACCTGCTATCTGCTACTTTTACAGTGCACTAGTTCTGCACACACTTCACCCTTACTCTCACTGTTGTGTTTTTATGCAAGGGTATTTCAGACTCTGCTGCCATGAGAGAAGCCAAAAAGAGAAGAGATAAGTCACTCCAGCTTGTTGTGCGGCTAGGCAAGACACGTTTCAACGCTTTAATGGGTGCAGTGTCAGCAG
This sequence comes from Triticum dicoccoides, assembly GCF_002162155.2. Classification (NCBI taxonomy): domain Eukaryota; kingdom Viridiplantae; phylum Streptophyta; class Magnoliopsida; order Poales; family Poaceae; genus Triticum; species Triticum dicoccoides. The sequence continues at coordinate 606,341,805 of NC_041384.1, read as the reverse complement.
ATGGAGACGGGGAACGTAGCTCTGGAGTTGATGACCTCACTCGCAATGAACCACCATCCCAGGTGCTTGCTTTAACTTCATGGTGTCATGTGTGGTTGCATGTTCCATATGGTGTCTAGCTTGTATTCAAAAGGCCGAAGTCGATAAGATAAAGAAAGATATTTTTTACATGAACCACCATCCCGTGAGCACCAGAAGACAAATAGTTAGTCAGGGCACTGGCCGAGCCAGTGACAAGCCCAGCAAAGATAGGAATCACCTGGAAGCCAGCTAAAAAGCTACGATGGTGGCGAAGCAGCCCGCCTCCCACCAGGCTCTCAGGTCCTAGATGATCATGCTCACCACTCCAGCCGGATGTCTAGCTTGTATTGCTTCCAATTTGGTTAAATTGCATCTGCTTAGCTTACACATTATACCTTTGAATATGACATGCCTTTCTGTTTTTGGTACATACTAGTACATCTGTGTATTAACCATGTTCTTACATCAAACTAATGTTCTTGTGTATCCCTCATCAATCACTTATGACGAGGCAGGAAGGCAAGGGGACTACTCCTCATTTAAAGAATGCAGCATCAGCCTCCCGACATGATTCTCAAGAAACAGAAATGCTACATGAAGATAGTGAACGTAGCTCTGTAGTTGATTACAGCATTTCCCCTACACTAGCATCGCAGGTGCTTGCTCTAACTTGGCAGCGTGATATGTGGTTGCATGTTGCATATGGTGTCTAGATTGTAATTCTTCCAATCTGGTTAAACTGCATTTGCTAGTCTGCTTAGCTTATACATTATACCTGTTAATGTGACATGCCTTCCTGTATTTAGTACATAGTACATCTGTCTATTAAGCATGTCCTTACATAAAACTATTGTTTTTTTGTATCCCGCATCAATCAACATGGCGAGACACCTTTAGTATATGCAGTGCGATATTAGTTGCATCTTTCATATGATTTATAGCATGCGCTGCTTCTAATTTGTTGAAATTCCATTTATGATGGGACGCTTTTAACTTGGCAGAGTCATATTGGTTGCATCTTTCATGTGGTATCTAGCTTGCATTGCTTCTTATTTGCTGGAATGGTTTCTGCTTAGTTTACACAAACAGTTGTGAACATGCCATGCCGTCCTGTTTTTCGTACATATTCCATCCTGGTATCATGTGTTTGCCTTACATCAAAGTAGTGATTGTCAGTATCATGCATGAATGAGTTCTGAAGAGACAATTTTATTGCTTTTTCTTGTCGGTTTTACTTGACAATTCAAAATCAATAAAGCAGAAGGAAGTTAGCAAGGCAGCGGATAAAGGTGCTCCTTCCGAACGGAGGGCCTCTACAGTTTCTACTCCTCCACACCCCCAAGATGATTTCCAAGACAACACATGCATAGACACTCAACAAAGTTGTGTTTATGATGAGCACGTCTCCCCTAGTGGAGCATCACCGGTGCTCCCTCTAACTTGGCACTGTTATATGTGGTTGCATGTTATGTGTGATGTCTAGCTTGTATTGCTTTTAATTTTGTTGAATTCCATCTGCTTACTTTACACATTATACTTGAGTAAGACACGTGTTCCTGTTTCTAGAACATACAATATCTGTCTATCACACCATGTTCTTACATCATATTACTACTGTTGTGTAACCTGCAACAATCACTTATCATAAGACACGTTTGACTTCGGAGTGTGATATAGGTTACATCTCACATTCTTTTCTAGCTTGTACTACTAATTTGTTGAAATGGCACTTATGACGAGACAGTTTTAACTTGGTAGAGTGATATTCGTTGCATCTTTCATATGGTGTCTAGCTTTCATTGCTTCTAATTTGTTGAAATGCCTTCTCCTTAGTTTACACATCATAAGTTGTGAATATGCAATGGCACTAATGACGAGAGACCTCTAACATGGTAGTGTGATGTTGTTTGCATCTTGCATATGATTTATTTCTTGTACTGCTTCACATTTGTTTAAACGCCATTTATGATGAGACACTGTTAACTTGGCAGAGCGATATTTGTAGCATCTTTCATATGGTGTCTACCTTCCATTGCATTGCTTCTAATTTGGTGAAATGTCTTCTTCTTAGTTTACACATCATAGTTATGGTTATCTCTTCCATCCTGTTTTTCATACATATTACATGCTCCTATCATGTGGTTGTCTAACATCAAAGTTCAGTTTGTCTGCATCACGCATCAATTTGTTCTGAAGAACTAAATTGTTATTCATTTTTCTTGTCGGCTTGACTTAACATGGCACAGAGAAAGAGGAAGAAACACAGAATGGCAGGGAATGAGAAGCGGATGAATCCTGCAGATTCTGCTGGTACTGATGGTGCAATAGAAGGTCAAAGTCTAGCAGAAAATTCTACAAACACGGCATCCCATGCTACACGAGTTGCAAAAAAAGACAAACAGAAACAAATAGCTGCCACCAAACAAGCAGAGACAGCTCTAGTTCTTGCAACACCTACCACAGTACTACCAGCTGCACGACGTACTCGTGCGTCAACTGAGCTAGCAGCACGTTCCCAAGCTCCCTTGCCACCTGACACTACTTCCCAAGCACTCTTGACACAAGACGAGTTGGCAATATCAGATGAACCTTGTGAGCTTCAACAGCAAGAAGGTAGTTGCTGGAGTCAAGTTACAGTTGCATGCTTCTTTATATGTAGTCTCACAGTTTGATGTACACTAACACTTCCTATGTTTGTTGTTGGACTAGCACCTAGGCGCAAGAGGAAACAAACATCAGGAATAATGCTCGATAGGTTAACTAAATCTAGAGGAGGAAGAATGGAGATCTGTTTTGAGGCATGTTTAAAAAGGCCACGTGATGCTACAGAGTCAGGCAAGTTAGTATCAGAGGCAGCAGGTGCTGTTAGGTGTCATGTATGTATCCTCCCAACATGGATTCAGTACAGGAATGACAAAGACGAAACCCAGTTCAACACCTTCCTCGACCATTTATCTGTAAGTATGGTTATGTATGGCAACTAGTAATATCGTCTTGCTCTGTCCAATACTTTCTAGGTTGATGATAATGAGACTCCCAAAATTTTCAATAGATGAGGTTCAATTTGGATAGCCAAGATGATGCAACCATACAAGCTTGCACCCATGTTTTCAAGTCTACTCTGCGATAGTATCGGTATAACTTGAGGAAAACTCACTCTAAAGGCAAGGCTAACAGTGAACTTGCCCAAACATCTCCAGTGGAAAATATATCTAATGAAGACTGGAGAGGCCTCGTTAAACATTGGTCCGGTCCGAAGTATCAGGTACATTATATATATGTCATCAGATCACATGTTGAAGTCCTATTTACGCATGTGCCATACAAATCTATCTTCTTGTAGGTGAACTATTCAAAGAACAAGGCCAACCGTACGAAAGTGAAATTCCAACTACTACTTACACTGACTTGTGCCTTGAACTGCATGGTTTGCAGCCAATGTCTATTACTCTTTTCAATTTTATACACAATTGTCTTAGCGTATCATTGCACCTTACAAGGTTTAAAAGAGAGGAGTGATGTTCCTTTCATCTTGACCTGTAATCTAGTTTCGTGCTGGACTTGCCCACACAATGTTACAATTGCCTGTTTGTCTGTTCTCAGTTGTTTTGTGATATGAATGACATCATACTATGCTTACCGTATTATAAACTTCGTCTCTTCATCCTTAGCCCTCAATACAATGTGAAGAAATAGACAATACATTAGCGATGGTACATGGTCATATGTTTGGAACCTGGTTTTATTATGTACTTTGCAATAAAATACAACTAATATTTTACATGGGTTCACCAGAATAAGTTCTGTATATAGACCAAAGCTATTTTGTTTGGTTTTGCTGCCTCCTTAATATCTTCTGTTCTGGTACTACTAATGTAAAACCTCAACTTTTTAGCGAGCTATGGAAAAAATGGTGGAACCGCCACCTTCTGAAGGTGGCGAAGCAACTATAACTGCAATGTCAGCTCTTGCTGTAGTGGGTCAGTACATGTCCACTAATAGTGCCAAAAGCATGTTCCTGCGTAATACTGGGTTGGTTGTTAAGGCAATATCGTCCAAACTGCCTCATGATCAAGATATGCAAGCTCAAAGCAATGTTGTATCTGCGCTCTAGACACAAGTCCATTCCCTAACAGAGACCCTTTGTGAAACAAGGAGAAACATTGCTCAATGTCGTCAAGATATGCATGGTTTTGAAACCAGACTATCAGACATTTGCTATGTTGTTCAGGAGCCTAGGGGAAATGAAGGCGAGGGTTATGGTGCTCCATCGGACAATACAACATGAAAATGTAACAGTCAGGTTAAATGAACTGAGCTTCTGAACTTCTGGTGGTGCATTTATCTGCTAGACTGTTAAGTTTTATGCCAACCTTCCTTTTGTTATATAGTTGTAATTTGTTTTGGTGCGATACAAAATGTATTCTTAACGTGCAGCCACCGCTTGAAGAAAACAGCAAGCCATTTTTGTATAGTGTAGGGTGTTCCCTATATTCGCACTGGTGGCGACCTTTGATGCCGAGTGGATGTAATCTGTGCAATCGCCTTAATAGCCTAGCGTTAGTTTCAGCCTTATTTATTTCCTAGTCTTCTTTTTCCCTGGTTTGCTAGTGGCCGCAACTACCATGGGCCATATACGGGGCGTAGGATCCATGGGTCACCTACGGGCCGTCGATAAATGGGCCTGTAATCGGTGGGCCTCGTGTCGTTGGATAAATGTGTCTACATGGGCCATAATCGGGCGTAATTGGTATCGGCCCAACACGGTAACAGGCCGTTAACAGGCCGTAGGAAAGCAAAGGCTTAAGTCTGTCATAGGCATAACAGGTCGTTAATGGGCCAGAATATAGGACGGGCTGGAAACGGAGCAACGGGTTAACAGGCCAAAAACGGGCCGACTCTGGACATGGGCCGATTTTGACCCATTAGGGTAACAGGCCAGTAACGGGCCGACTCTTGCCATGGGCCGAATTTGGCCCATTAGTGGAACAGGCCAGTAACGGGCCGGAAGTAATCGAGGGCCAAAAAGGAGCCCAAGAACATATGGGTCGTTAATAGGCTGAAAGCTAACACGGCCTGGAAACGGCCCATGTAAATCACGGGCCATTAACGGGTATAAAGAAAATTACTGTTCATTATGGGCTAGACTCACCGTGGGCCTGTAATGGGCCAAAAGATACGAATGCCTCATATGGGCCGAAAGACGTCGTGGGCCATACATGGGCCGAAAGTGAAATGGGCTGGTATTATATTCGAGGGCCCACATGACGTTGTTGGGACGATTTCCTTTAGGGCCTAACGGGTCGTGAGTTAATGGGCCATAAAATGGGCTATTTGCGAAGAGACCGTTAATAGGCTTTTCATGGGCCAGCCCTTAACTTTTGACCAAGTCAAACGGGCTGACTTTGTAAGCTAAATGGGCCACTGTTGGGCCATGCCACGTGTCGACATATCATAGGCGCCTATCTGGCCCACTGACGAGCTGACACGTGTTTCGTCCGGCCAATAAGAATTTTACACGTGGAAATTTCCCATTGGTCGGGGCTGTTAACGGGTTATCGGATCCAAAACCCGACCCGATAGCTTAACAGCGTTCCGTTATGGTGGATGTCACGTGTCGGTCACCCTTGACGAAAGCACTTCTATGACGCGCGATTTATCGTCATGGAAGTGGACACTTCCGTGATGATAATTTTGGTAATGTCATGGAACACTTCTACGACAGCACAGGTATGACTATCTTGATTCTGTCATAAATTTGTCATGGATGTACATGCATGACAAAAAAAGCGACCTACTGTGACAAACACGTATCATCACGGAAGTGTATTTTTTTGTAGTGAAGTTGCTTGCTAATTTATTTCCTTATTGTCTTGTTTATTTGTTTTCTTGTAGTCAGTGCAGTTCTTTTTCCGCGGTTTGCTAGTAGCCGCAATAACCTATTTTTAAAAACTAGGCCACAATAACCATGGGCTACATATTTACTGTAGTTAACATGGGCCTCCTATGAGCCGTAGAAACAATGGGCCTTCTACGGGGCGTAGAAACAATGGGCCTTATACGGTCTGTAGACACAATGGGCCTTCTACGGACCGTATCATCAATGGGCCTTCTCCAGGCCGTATGATCGGTTGGGCAAACATGGGCCAATAACAAACCACATTATGGTTGTAAATGGGCTAGAGTTGAAATCGTCCGTTCATGGGCCGACCATAACGGGCCGTCGTTAATTGGCATTATTTGATGACGCTATGAAAACGGTCCAACGTATTAATGGGCCACAACCGGGCCGACTATAACCACGTGCTGAATTTGGCCCACAAGCAGAAAATGATAGTAACGGGTCGTAAGTAAACTAATGCTGGAAATGAGCCCAAGAATAAATGGGCCCTAAGAAGGCTGAAAGATAACATGGGTTGTGTAACGCCCTCGATACGGCTATATCTCCCACGTGTCGAAGCACGACTTAGAGGCATAACCACATTGAAAGCAATGTCGCAAGTGAGGTAATCTTCACACAACCCATGTAATACATAAGGGAAAGAGATACATAGTTGGCTTACAATCGCCACTTCACACAATACATGAATAAAACATTACATCGTCCAGATACAATCAAGGTCCGACTACGGAACCAAAATAAAAGAAGACTACCCCAAATGCTACACAGATCCCCGATCGTCCCAACTGGGCTCCACTACTGATCAACTAGAAATGGAACAACATAACGAACACGATCTTCATCGAGCTCCTCCTTGAGCTCAGTTGCATCACCTGCACGATATCATCGGCACCTGCAAGCTGGTTTTGAAGGAATCTGTGAGTCACGGGGACTCAGCAATCTCACACCCTCGCGATCAAGACTATTTAAGCTTATAGGTAGGGTAAAGGGTATGAGGTGGAGCTGTAGCAAGCGACTAGCATATATGGTGGCTAACATATGCAAATGAGAGCGAGAAGAGAAGGCAAAAGCACGGTCGAACAACTATGATCAAGAAGTGATCCTAGAACAACCTACGTCAAGCATAACTCCAACACCGTGTTCACTTCCCGGACTCCGCCGAGAAGAGACCATCACGGTTACACACGCGGTTGGTGCATTTTAATTAAGTTCAACTTCAGGTTTTCTACAACCAGACATTAACAAATTTCCATCTGCCCATAACCACGGGCACGGCTTTCAAAAGTTCAAATCCCTGCAGGGGTGTCCCAACTTAGCCCATCACAAGCCCTCACGGTTAATGAAGGATATTCCTTCTCTCAAGACAATCTGATTAGACTCGGCATCCCGGTTACAAGACATCATTGACAATGGTAAAACAAGTCCAGCAAAGCCGCCCAAATGTGCCGACAAATCCCGATAGGAGCTGCACATATCTCGTTCTCAGGGCACACTCAGATAGGTCAAGCTACGAGTAAAACCAGCCCTCAAGTTTCCCCAAGGTGGCCCCGCAGGCTGCCCGTTTCGGACCAACACTTAGAGAAGCACTGGCCCGGGGGGGTTAAAATAAAGATGACCCTTGAGTCTGCAGAACCCAAGGGAAGGTGGTAGGTTGTTAGTGCAAATGGTAAAACCAAGGCTGGGCCTTGTTGGAGGAGTTTTATTCAAGGCAAACTGTCAAGGGGTTCCCATTATAACCCAACCGTGTAAGGAACGCAAAATCCGGGAACATAACACCGATATGACGGAAACTAGGGCGGCAAGAGTGGAACAAAACACCAGGCATAAGGCCGAGCCTTCCACCCTTTACCAAGTATATAGATGCGTTAATTAAATAATAGATATTGTGATATCCCAACAAATATCCATGTTCCAACAAGGAACAAACTCCAATCTTCACCTGCAACTAACAACGCTATAAGAGGGGCTGAGCAAAGCGGTAACATAGCCAAACAATGGTTTGCTAGGGCAAGGTGGGTTAGAGGCTTGGCTTAACAATATGGGAGACATGATAAGCAAGTGGTAGGTATCGCAGCATAGGCATAGCAATAGAGCGAGCATCTAGCAAGCAAAGATAGAAGTGATTTCGAGGGTATGATCATCTTGCCTGAAATCCCGCAAGGAAGAAGAACGAGTCCATGAAGAAGACAAATGGACGTAGTTGAATGGGTCCTCACAAACACGATGTTATCGGAACCAACCCCAAGAAGCAACACCGGAAAGAAGCACACAACATAGTAAACAACCAACACATGAACATGGCATGATATGCGGGATGCGGTATGTGATGCATATGCATGATTTGAAAAAGAATGATTCAACTTGGCCTCAACTTGGAAATCCAAGAGTTCCACTGGAAAGAGGAGTTGATTTCGGTTGAAATTGATATAAAGATCACCGGAATTGGATGCATGGTTTGGAAATGGCAAGCAAAACAAATATGACACCGGTCTGCGACTAACAGCAAGTAGCCTTCTAAATGCATCAAGAAAAATATGCTACAGCACTAAAACATGGCAACAAAATACATGGCAGAGATCCACTCATGATGCTTGACAAAAGATGAACAGTGAGCTACGGCTAATTCACTCATTAACAGGTTCAAACAAGCATGGCAAAAGTGCAAAAGATAACAGGTTACAGACTTAGTGAAATTAACAGCATGTCAGGAATTTATCATCAGGAAGCAAAGTTTAGAGCACGATAACTATATGCTACAGGAACATATAATGGCAAAGCAAGGCATGGCATGAAGCTACTCAAAGCATATAACAAAATTCCCTTACTGACCATAATCCAAAAGGGATCATAAAATACAATTGCAAGCATGTGAACATAGCAAAAACATAAACAGATTCAGACTTGGTGAAAAACTAGAGCATGCAAAACAGATTAACAAGTAGGCATGTTTACGAGCTCGATGCACTCACTACAGAGCATGGCATGACAAACTAAGCATACACCCACCAAGAAGACATGGCATAGAAGCTATACATGGCAAGAACAACATCATAGCATGCACGGATCAACAACAACAAGCTCGGCAAAATCGCTAAACATGTTAACAATCTGCCAGGAACATTTTATAGCAAAAGTAGAGCTCGATTGACTCAACCTAGGGTGATCCATAATTTCCAACAAAGACATGGATGGATAGAGCACAACAATATCTATAAAACATCCTTACTGATCATGCTCAAAAGAGGCACGGATCACTAGGAAACAACATGAACATATGGCATAAAAATAAGGACAAGGCAAGGACTTAGTGAAATTCTAAGTCCCTGAAATCAGCATCATTGAGTAAGCTACTTTGCATGCTTGTGCTATTCACCACAAAGATCACAAAAATACATGGCATACACCCCTGTAAAGATGGCATGGCATACATCAAAACACATGTAGAGCTCATGATCATAGCATGCACACATTAATCATGGCAAAAATGACAAAAGACCATTTGCTGAAACAGATCTGAAATAATCATCACATAGCCCTCTTCCAATAGCATTTCGGGCATCCAGATGAGCTCAAATGAAAATGATGCAATGAGATGAAATGATGTACTCGTCGAGACGAACATTTCGATATGCTACACGCACGAATCGGAGCCACGGTGAGGAAGTTATGATGTAATGAAGTATGCTCAAAATTACTGGGACTTCGTAGAATTTTACCCTCGTGAGAAGTCAACGCGGGACGAGGTGGTGCGGGATGAGAGGATCCGGGGCCGCGGGGAGGCTGTTTGGTTCGTGGAGCGGGTGGATCTGATTGACTCACTCCGGATCCGGCCGGAGAAAGCTCCGGCGAGCTTGAGGCCGGCGACGAGGTACTCCAGCGAGCGGTGCCGGCGGTGGCTGGAATGGTACGAAGGACGGCGGCGCGAGGGCTGATGGTTCCATGACGAGGGAAGGCCGGCGCGAGGAGGAGCCGAACCGCGCGGCGGCGGCGCCATGGCGTGGAGCAGCGGCGGGAGGTGGCGCTCCGGCGAGGTCGCGGCGCGGGGCGCGGAGGCAGGCGGCAGAGCAAGTCAACGCGGGCGGTGCGCGGCATCGGGAGAGCTCGGGCGCGGGGCGCGGGCAGCACGGGCCGGGCGGGCCGGCCTCGGGCCCGCAGGGCCGCTGGCGGTGTGGGGAGAGAGAGGACGGTGAGGTGGCAGTGCACGGTAGGCTGGCAACGGTGGCTGGGTGATGTGGCGCGACGCCATTGGCCGGAGCGAGGTGGAGGGCGGACATGTCCGGCGGCTGGGATTTTTGTCCGGTGGCGTGAGGTAGAGGAAGGCTAGGGTTAGACCGCAAATTTTGGAGGGGATCACTTATTTATAGGTAGAGGGAGCTAGGAGAGTCCAAATGAGGTGCGGTTTTCGGCCACGCGATCGTGATCGAACGACCGAGATGATGGAGGGGGTTTAGGTGGGTTTTGGGCCACTTTTGAGAGGTGTTGGGCTGCAACACACACGAGGCCTTTTCCGTTCCTCGGTTAACCGTTGGAGTATCAAACGAAGTCCAAATGGCATAAAACTTGACAAGCGGTCCACCGGTAGTAAACCAAGGCCGCTTGGCAAGTCTCGGTCCAATCCAAAAACATTTAGTACCCGCACACGAAAAGAGGTAGAAAGGGACACCGGAGGACATAGGAGCGCCGAAATGCAAAACGGACAACGGGGAAAATGCTCGGATGCATGAGACGAACATGTATGCAAATTAAATGCACATGATGACATGATATGAAATGCATGACACGCAAGCAATGACAAGGCAACAACATCGAATAACTGGAAGACACCTGGCACATCGGTCTCGGGGCATTACAACACTCCACCACTACGAGAGGATCTCGTCCCGAGATCTAGAATGGCACCGGAGGGGAAAACGGAAGAGAGAAAGAAAAGAGGTAAAACTAAGTTGCTTCTTTGACAAACGAGTGAGACCAAAGAACCTTGAAAAGGTTAAGCCATTTCGAGAAAAGAATACAACAGAGATGAACGAATTTGAAAGCACTCTATTAAGAAAGGGGAAAAGAAAGAACCGATTCGGGCAGCACTCCGGTTTAGAAGGGATGCACGACTTGATAAGGTGAAAAGAACTTGAGCAAAAAGGTCACAACACTCCGGTTAAATGGATAAGCATGAAAAGAATAAGGTCCTGACAAAAATAAGAAGAAGGGTTGAAGAGAGCAACATCACAATTCCTCTGGAAGAAAAGAGAGAATGGAATGGAATAAACGGAGGAGAGAACAATATCTTCTATCTCGAATGAGCTTGAAAAAAAGGCATCCTTAGGAGAAGGGTCGAACGGAGTTGTTGGAAAAACAACAACGAAAAGGATAAGCTTGATATGGACTTATAGAAGACATCTCAAAAATTATGAGGTGACAACTTGCCACTCACGGAAAAGATTTGATTGGATTGATATGAATAAGGAGACGAGAAAATATTTCACCGGGAGGGTAGATGGAGAACTTGGATCATATATTATCACCATTAATAGCATTAATCCTTAGGGAAAGCTTTAGGTGAAATATAACCCCAGATAACTCCAATGACGAGATTGATGGATTTAAAATACCTCATTCTTAACAACATGTGAATCATGAGACATGAACTCAAATTATCAAGAATGACATAATACCACCTCGAATGATACGGTTGAAAGAATTGCACTTTGAATGCAAGATAAAGAATACTTGAGCTCCTCTGAAAAGAATCTCGATGAACACTTCGAGAAGGAATTAAATCCTTGATGAACCACCATGTAGAAACTTCATGAAGAACTCCGGTAAACAAAGGAATGTTCTAACGAAAAGAAAGATGAAAAGAGTAAGGTTGAAGCCTTGTAATGATTAGATGAAGCTTTGCAGCAAGATAAAGTGGAAACTTGGAACTCCGGAAAAGAAAAGATGAAACAAGTGAAACCGAGAATTTTGATGAGCCTCCAGAATAAGGAATTGAGTTCACTTGATGAAACAAGAATAAGAATTACATTATGCTTCTCCTTCACCAATTAAATTGATGACAAACAATGGATTTGACACACTACTTATTCTCGTAGACAGGATTAAGATAGATATAGCACAACCTGGGAAGGTCTCCAACAAACCACCGGTAGGGTTGAAACAACGAATGAATTGATATGATAAACGAAGGAAGAGAATCCTGAATGAACCACCGTAAGAATTAAAATGGCCGAAGAAAAGATAAAGGAACACCGGGAAGAATTATGAAATGAACTAAGATACTTGAGAGAATTTAGATACAAGAGGACGAATAGATCACGAACTTAATAGAGAATATTTGAATGATGCACCGGTAAGATTTGGAGAATGAGAGCTGAAAGCTGAGAATGAATAAATTCTGATGATGGGCTCCGGAGAAACAAACTGAAAAGAATATTGAATTGCTCCGGATAGGTGAAAATAATTCCCACAATCAAAACAAGTATGAGAGGATGGCAATAAGCTGGAATCACGAATCTTGAAGAGAATGGAGCAAGATTGAGAGAAAAATCTTCTTCGGTCTTCAAGTGTTGTGAAAGACGATGTGAGACACCACCATGAATTATTGAGGCATGCCGGAATGAAGAATGGAAAAGTTGAGCCAACGATGAAAAGAATTTGAAAGATCTTGGAGAAATACCGATGACTGATGATGAATCATTCTTATGTCAAACTTTGAAAAGAATTTAGGATAGCTCCGGGAAAATTTTGAAGAGTCAGGTAAGATCCTGGGAAAAGACCTGTGGGTTAGGGCCCACTCAAAAGAAACACCGTTGAAGTGATTGCTTGAAAAGAGAGATTCCACCGGTTGAATTAAATGGCTTGAATGAGATAACATCCTCGAAAGAGTTTGAATGAATGAGAATAAGCACTAGTATCTTATGAGATATCCTCAGCACTCCAGAACAAATGAATATCAAGCGGGGAATGATTATGAGGTGCACCGGCATAAGAAAAGCATTGGGCAAAAAGAAAAGACTATGCTCAATACCCAAGCTTGAATTGAATCCAGAGAGAATGAATAATGATGAACTTGAGGCTCCGCTAGGATCTTCATGAGAATCACCGAATAAGAACATTGACGGAAAAGAATGGAAATACTTCACATCAATAAGATGGATACTTGATTAAGAAATCCGAGTCCTTGAAGAAAAAGGGTGGGTGGGCGGGAAAAACAAAGGCAACTTGGAACGGATGAAGCAAACACCGTTGACGAAAAACTGAGATTGAATCTTGAGGATGTTGAAAATGAACAGATCCACTAGAAGAGAAACTCACCGGTTAAAAAGGATTGACATGACAATCTCGATGATCAAGAAGGATTGCATTCACATAGGAGTATGAGAACACTGTTTAGGAAAGGTATGGAATCAACATTTGACTCCGAAGCAACTCGAATACCACAACTCAAAACAAAACAAAGGATTGGCTTGCAGAATAAGCCGGAACAAACATATGACAGAGATTTCGTCCGAAGTTTTCATGGTGGGGCCTACACGGGCTCGATCGTACAGCACCATCATGTACAAGGCAGTGCACATGACATACGAAGCGTCCCCGAGTCGGCATAGCCAAGGACTCTTTAAGACACAACGAGACCACTGTCAAACCAACCGTGAATAGGCGGACCACTAGACGTTGAACCCCAATTTCATATCATACGTCTGACGGAAAGATATCCTAAGAGCTACTTGAATTCCCACTTATAAACTCCCGAAACTTAAAGAAGCACTGGCCCGATGTCTGATGTCCTAATATAGCCTTCCAATATATTGATCTTTATGTCTCGACCATTTCGAGACTCCTCGTCATGTCCGTGGTCTCATCCGGGACTCCGAACAACCTTTGGTACATCAAATCACATAACTCATAATAGAAATCGTCATTGAGCGTTAAGCGTACGGACCCTACGGGTTCGAGAACTATGTAGACATGACCGAGACACATCTCCGGTCAATAACCAATAGCGGAACCTGGATGCTCATATTGGCTCCTACATATTCTACGAATATCTTTATCGGTCAAATCGCATAACAACATACATTGTCCCCTTTGTCATCGGTATGTTGCTTGCCCGAGATTCGACCGCCGGTATCATCATACCTAGTTCAATCTCGTTACCAGCAAGTCTCTTTACTCGTTCCATAATGCAACATCCCGCAACTAACTCATTAGTCACATTGTTTGCAAGGCTTATAGTGATGTGTGATACGTCTCCGTCGTATCTATAATTTTTGATTGTTCCATGCCAATATTCTACAACTTTCATATACTTTTGGCAACTTTTTATACTATTTTTGGGACTAACATATTGATCTAGTGCCCAGTGCCAGTTCATGTTTGTTGCATGTTTTTTGTTCCGCAGAATATTCATATCAAACGAAGTCCAAACGGGATAAAAATTGACGAAGATTGTTTTGGAATATATATAATTTTTGGGAAGAAAAATCCACGCGAGATGATGCCCGAGGGGGCCACGAGGCAGGGGGCGCGCCCCTCACCCTCGTGGCCACCCCGTAAGGCGGTTGATGCCCTTCTTTCGCCACAAGAAAGCTAATATCCGGATAGAGATCGTGTTGAAATTTCAACCCAATCGGAGTTACGGATCTCCGGGAATATAAGAAACGGTGAAAGGGTAGAATCTGAGAACGCACAAACAGAGAGAGACAGAGAGATAGATCCAATCTCGGAGGGGCTCTCGCCCCTCCCACGCCATGGAGACCATGGACCAGAGGGGAAAGCCTTCTCCCATTTAGGGAGGAGATCAAGGAAGAATAAGAAGGAGGGGGCCCCTCTCCCCCTCGCTTCCGGTGGCACCGGAGTGCCACCGGGGGACATCATCATCACCGCAATCTTCACCAACAACTTCACCGCCATCATCACCAACTCTTCCCCCCTCTATGCAGCGGTGTAACCTCTCTCTTACCCGCTGTAATCTCTACTTAAACATGGTGCTTAACTCTATATATTATTTCCCAATGATGTATGGCTATCCTATGATGTTTGAGTAGATCCGTTTTGTCCTATGGGCTATTTGATGATCAAGATTGGTTTGAGTTGCATGTTTTATTATTGGTGCTGTCCTATGGTGCTCGCCATGTCACGCAAGCGTGAGGGATCCCCACTGTAGGGTGTTTCAATATGTTCATGATTTGCTTATGGTGGGTGGCGTGAGTGACAGAAGCACAGACCCGGGTAAGTAGGTTGTTTGCATATGGGATAAAGAGGACTTGATGCTTTAATGTTATGGTTGGGTTTTACCTTAATGATCTTTAGTAGTTGTGGATGCTTGCTAGAGTTCCAATCATAAGTGCATATGATCCAAGTAGACAAAGTATGTTAGCTTATGCCTCTCCCTCATATAAAGTTGCAATAATGATTACCGGTCTAGTTATCGATTGCCTAGGGACAAATAACTTTCTTGTGTGACAACAAGCTCTCTACTGAAACTAACTTAGTTATGTCTTTATCTA
Organism: Triticum dicoccoides; assembly: GCF_002162155.2. Classification (NCBI taxonomy): domain Eukaryota; kingdom Viridiplantae; phylum Streptophyta; class Magnoliopsida; order Poales; family Poaceae; genus Triticum; species Triticum dicoccoides. The sequence goes on along the minus strand of NC_041384.1, from coordinate 606,326,376 downwards.
AACAGCCCCTACTTTTTATTTACATGCTCTTTATTATCTTGCAAACCTATCCAACAACACCTACAAAGTACTTCTAGTTTCATACTTGTTCTAGGTAAAGCGAACGTCAAGTGTGCGTAGAGTTGTATCGATGGTCGATAGAACTTGAGGGAATATTTCTTCTTACTTTAGCTCCTCGTTGGGTTCGACACTCTTACTTATCGAAAACTATTGCGATCCCCTATACTTGTGGGTTATCAAGACCTTTTTCTGGCACCGTTGCCGGGGAGCCATAGCGTGGGGTGAATATTCTCGTGTGTGCTTGTTTGCTTTATCACTAAGTAATTTTTATTTGATGTTCTAAGTTGTTCTCTATCTTTAGTTATGGATATGGAATACGAAATACCAAAAAAAATTAGGTGCACCTGCTACTCATGGAGATGGGGAACCTCCTAAAACCCTCGATGCTCATTATGTGAAAGATATTATGTACTACTTTGATAATCCTGAGAAAATCCCATTCAATTATGTTATGGGAGACACGTTGGATCAATGTGAATACTTAAGGGATTATCGCTTGACTCAAAAAGGGAAACTATTATGGGATCAAATTTATATGTTGAAGTGGTATGCTAGGCAACTATGCTTGAGATATGATTATACTTGCTGCTCTAGGATGAAGTCTCCACACCTTCCCTTTTCATGCAAATTTAATGATAATGAAACCTTGGCTTCTTATGCTAGAGGTATATATGATTACTATGATGGAACAAATAGAAGAATTTGTTGCTTTTAAGGGTGCTTATGAAATTGAATCTTTGTCTGAAAAGTATGAAGCTTTTGATGATGATGTTTATAGGCCTGAAATTTTTTCTATATTGAAATATTGCTATGAGAATTATGAATACAATTCCTATATTGATGCATTTATTGAGAAAGTCTCCTCTGTCCAAGAAGAGACTAATATTTTGCAGGAGTCTATGGAAGAAGAAATTGATGAAACTATGAGCTCATTGGATGAAAAAGATGAAGAGGAGAGCGAAGAACAAAAGAAGGAAGAGCGGATTAGCTACCCGTGTCCACCTTCTAATGAGAGTAACTCTTCAACTCATACATTGTTTAATTTCCCTTCGTGCTTACCGAAGGATGAATGCTATGATAATTGCTATGATCCCGTTGATTCTTTTGAAATATCCCTTTTTGATGATGCTTGCTATGCTTGTGGCCAAGATGCCAATATGAATTATGCTTATGGAGATAACTTGCTATAGTTCCTTATGTTAAACATGAAATTGTTGCTATTGCACCCACACATGATAGTCCTATTATCTTTTTGAATTCTCCAAACTACACTATATCGGAGAAGTTTGTGCTTATTAAGGATTATATTGATGGGTTGCCTTTTACTACTACACATGATGATTTTGATAGATATAATATCCATGTGCTTGCTGCTCCTACTTGCAATTATTGTGAGAGAGGAACTATATCTCCACCTCTCTATGTTTCCAATACGATAAAATTGCAAGAAACTGTTTATACTATGCATTGGCCTTTACTATGTGTGCATGAATTGTTCTTTTATGACATGCCGATGCATAGGAAGAGAGTTAGACTTCATTGTTGCGTGATATATGTTACTTTGTGCTCACTACTAAATTACAAATCATTGCTAATTAAAATTGGCTTTGATATACCTTGGGATCCGGGTGGATCCATTACTTGAGCACTATATGCCTAGCTTAATGGCTTTAAAGAAAGCGCTGCTAGGGAGACAACCAGAAATTTTTAGAGAGTAATTTATTTCTATTGTGTGCTTTTATAAAGTTTAAGAATAAAAATAATGTGCCAAGATTTGCCTTTTAGGATGTTTACTTTGCTTGTTGGTTTGTACGGTGTAGGACAGAAACTTTGGCTGTAGTGCGAGATTTTACATTTTTTACTGGAATGTCAAATGGTTATGATTATTTTTGCACTATCTTTCTATACAAATTTTTTATTTTTCCTAATTTTGGTATAATTTTTCAACTATCAGAAGTATGGTGAATGTTCAGATTATTACAGACTGTTCTATTTTAGACAGATTCTATTTTTGATGCATAGTTTGCTTGTTTTGATGAAACTATCAATTTATATCAGTGGATTAAGCCATGGAAAAGTTATATTACAGTAGACACAATGCAAAAAAAATATGAATTGGTTTGCAACAATACTTGGAGTAGTGATTTGCTTTATTATACTAACAGATCTTACCGAGTTTTCTGTTGAAGTTTTGTGTGGATGAAGTGTTCGATGATCGAGAAGGTCTCGATGTGAGAAGAAGGAAGAGAGGCAAGAGCTCAAGCTTGGGTATGCCCGAGGCACCCCAAGTAAATATTCAAGGAGACTCAAGCATCTAAGCTTGGGGATGCCCCGGAAGACATCCCCTCTTTCTTCAACAAGTATTGGTATGTTTTGGATTCGTTTCGTTCATGCGATATGTGCAATCTTGGAGCGTCTTTTGCATTTAGTTTTCATTTTTTATGCACCATGCTGGTATGAGATAGTCCTTGGTTGATTTATAGAATGCTCTATGCACTTCACTTATATCTTTTGAGTATGGCTTTATAGAATGCTTCATGTGCTTCGCTTATATCATTTGAAGTTTGGATTGCCTGTTTCTCTTCATATAGAAAACCGCCATTTGTAGAATGCTCTTTTGCTTCACTTATATTTTTTAGAGAGTGGGCATATATTTTGTAGAAAGAATTAAACTCTCTTGCTTCACTTATATCTATTTAGAGAGATGACAGGAACTGGTCATTCACATGGTTAGTCATAAAATCCTACATAAAACTTGTAGATCACTGAATATGATATGTTTGATTCCTTGCAATAGTTTTGCGATATAAAGATGGTGATATTAGAGTCATGCTAGTGGGTAGTTGTGGATTAGTAGAAATACTTGTGTTGAGGTTTGTGATTCCCGTAGCATGCACGTATGGTGAACCGTTATGTAACAAAGTCAGAGCATGAGGTATTTATTGATTGTCTTCCTTATGAGTGGCGGTCGGGGACGAGCGATGGTCTTTTCCTACCAATCTATCCCCCTAGGGGCATGCGTACTAGTACTTTGCTTCGAGGGATAATAAACTTTTGCAATAATTATGTGAGTTCTTTATGACTAATGTTGAGTCCATGGATTATACGCACTCTCACCCTTCCACCATTGCTAGCCTCTCTAGTACCGCGCAACTTTCGCCGGTACCATAAACCCGCCATATAGCTTCCTCAAAACAGCCACCATACCTACCTATCATGTCATTTTCATAGCCATTCCGAGATATATTGCCATGCAACTTCCATCATCATCATATACATGACTTGAGCATTCATTCTCATATTGCTTTGCATGATCGTAAGATAGCTAGCATGATGTTTTCATGGCTTGTCCGTTTTTTTGATGCCATTGCTACGCTAGATAATTGCACATCCCGGTACACCGCTGGAGGCATTCATATAGAGTCATATCTTTGTTCTAGTATCGAGTTGTAATATCGAGTTGTAAGTAAATAAAAGTGTGATGATCATCATTATTAGAGCATTGCCCCGGTGAGGAAATGATGATGGAGACTATGATTCCCCCACAAGTCGGGATGAGACTCCGGACGAAAAAAAAATTAAAAAAAAAAAAAGAAAGGCCAAAAAAAGAGAAGGCCCAAAAAAGAAAAAAAAGAAAAAAATGAGAGAAAAAGAGAGAAGGGGCAATGTTACTATCCTTTTACCACACTTGTGCTTCAAAGTAGCACCATGTTCTTCATATAGAGAGTCCCTTGAGTTATCACTTCCATATACTAGTGGGAATTTTCATTATAGAACTTGGCTTGTATATTCCAACGATGGGCTTCCTCAAATGCCCTAGGTCTTCATGAGTAAGCAAGTTGGATGCACACCCACTTAGTTTCAGTTTGAGCTTTCATATACTTATAGCTCTAGTGCATCCGTTGCATGGAAATCCCTATTCCTCATGTTGACATCAATTGATGGGCATCTCCATAGCCCGTTGATTATCCGCGTTGATGTGAGACTTTCTCCCTTTTTGTCTTCTCCACACAATCTCCACCATCATATTCTATTCCACCTATAGTTCTATGTCCATGGCTCAAGCTCATGTATTGCGTGAGGGTTGAAAAAGCTGAAGCGCGTTAAAAAGTATGAAACAATTGCTCGACTTGTCATCGGGGTTGTGCATGATGTGAATATTTTGTGTGGTAAAGATGGAGCATAGCCAGACTATATAATTTTGTAGGGATAACTTTCTTTGGCATTGTTATTTTGAAAAGACATGATTGCTTTATTAGTAGGCTTGAAGTATTATTGTTTTTATGTCAAATGATAGACTATTGCTTTGAATCACTCGTGTCTTAATATTCATGCCATGATTAGATATGTGATCAAGATTATGCTAGGTAGCATTCCACATAAAAAATTATCTTTTTTATCATTTACCTACTCGAGGACGAGCAGGAATTAAGCTTGGGGATCCTGATACGTCTCCGTCGTATCTATAATTTTTTATTGTCCCATGACAATATTCTACAACTTTCATATACTTTTGGCAACTTTTTATACTATTTTTGGGACTAACATACTGATCTAGTGCCCAGTGCCAGTTCATGTTTGTTGCTTGTTTTTTGTTTCGTAGAATATCCATATCAAAAGGAGTCCAAACGGGAGAAAAACTGACGGAGATTTTTTTTGGAATATATATGATTTTTGGGAAGACAAATCCACGGAGACGATGCCCGAGGGGGCCACAAGGCAGGGGGCACGCTCCTGACCCTTGTGGCCACCCCGTAAGGCGGTTGATGCCCTTCTTTTGCCGCAAGAAAGCTAATATCCGGATAGAGATTGTGTTAAAATTTCAGCCCAATCGGAGTTACGGATCTCCGGGAATATAAGAAACGGTGAAAGGGTAGAATCTAAGAACGTAGAAACAAAGAGAAACAGATAGACAGATCCAATATCGGAGGGGCTCTCGCCCCTCCCACGCCATGGAGGCCATGGACTAGAGGGGAAACCCTTCTCCCATCTAGGGAGGAGGTCAAGGAAGAAGAAGAAGAAGAAGAAGAAGAAGGAGGGGGGCCCTCTCCCCCTCGCTTCCGGTGGTACCGGAGTGCCACCGGGGGCCATCATCATCACCGCAATCTTCACCAACAACTTCACCGCCATCATCACCAACTCTTCCCCCCTCTATGCAGCAGTGTAACCTCTCTCTTACCCGCTGTAATCTCTACTTAAACATGGTGCTCAACGCTATATATTATTTCCCAGTGATGTATGGCTATCCTATGATGTTTGAGTAGATCCGTTTTGTCCTATGGGCTATTTGATGATCAAGATTGGTTTGAGTTGCATGTTTTATTATTGGTGCTATCCTATGGTGCTCTCCGTGTCGCGCAAGCGTGAGGGGTCCCCGTTGTAGGGTGTTGCAATATGTTCATGATTTGCTTATGGTGGGTGGCGTGAGTGACAGAAGCACATACCCGAGTAAGTAGGTTGTTTGCATATGGGATAAAGAGGACTTGATGCTTTAATGCTATGGTTGGGTTTTACCTTAATGATCTTTAGTAGTTGCGGATGCTTGCTAGAGTTCCAATCATAAGTGCATATGATCCAAGTAGAGAAAGTATGTTAGCTTATACCTCTCCCTCATATAAAATTGCAATAATGATTACCAGTCTAGTTATCGATTGCCTAGGGACAAATAACTTTATTGTGTGACAACAAGCTCTCTACTAAAACTAACTTAGTTGTGTCTTCATCTAAACAGCCCCTACTTTTTATTTACATGCTCTTTATTATCTTGCAAACCTATCCAACAACACCTACAAAGTACTTCTAGTTTCATACTTGTTCTAGGTAAAGCGAACGTCAAGCGTGCGTAGAGTTGTATCGGTGGTCGATAGAACTTGAAGGAATATTTGTTCTGCCTTTAGCTCCTCGTTGGGTTTGACACTCTTACTTATCGAAAACTGTTGCGATCCCATATACTTGTGGGTTATCAATGTGCATTACCGAGAGGGCCTAGAGATACCTCTCCGATAATCGGAGTAACAAATCCTAATCTCGATCTGTGCCAACTCAACAAACACCATCAGAGACACCTGTAGAGCATCTTTATAATCACCCAGTTACGTTGTGACGTTTGATAGCACACAAGGTGTTCCTCCGGTATTCGGGAGTTGCATAATCTCATAGTCAGAGGAATGTGTATAAATCATGATGAAAGCAATAGCAATAAAACTAAATGATCATTTATGCTAAGCTAACGGATGGGTCTTGTACATCACATCATTCTCTAATGATGGGATCCCATTCATCAAATGACAACACATGTCTATGGTCAGGAAACTTAACCATCTTTGATTAATGAGCTAGTCAAGTAGAGGCATACTAGGGACACTTTGTTTTGTCTATGTATTCACACATGTACTAAGTTTCCGGTTAATACAATTCTAGAATGAATAATAAACATTTATCAAGATATAAGGAAATATAAATAACAACTTTATTATTGCCTCTAGGGCATATTTCCGTCAGATGCATAGCAACGAGAGGGGAGAGTGTGTCTACGTACCCTCGTAGACCGTAAGCGGAAGCGTTTCACAACGCGATTGATGTAGTCGAACTTTCTTCGTTACCCAACCGATCGAGTACCGAACGTATGACACCTCCGCGCTCAGCACACGTTCAGCTCGGTGACGTCCACGCCTTCTTGGTCCAGCAAGACGGCGAGGTAGTGGATGAGTTCCGACAGCACGACGGCGTGGTGATAGTGATGGTGAATCTATCTTCGCAGGACTTCGCCTAAGCACTATGAAAATATGACCGGGGGTGTAAACGGTGGAGGGGGCACCACACACGGCTAGGCAATTTTCGGTTGTGCGCTAGACGCCCCTCTCCCACATATATATAGGTGGGAGGGAGGGAGGAGAAGCCAAAGAGGGCGCCCAAGTAATAGGAATCCTACTTGGGGTCTCTCCCAAGCCGCGCCCCATGCCTTATATAGGTGCGGGGGAAAGGCAGGGGAGGGTGCCCCCCTTTCCTTTCTCCCATGAGAGGGAAAGGCAGGAGGGGCTAGCCCTCCCCCTTTTCCTTCCCTAGGGTTGGCCGACCAGGGAGAGGGGCGCACGAGCCCCCTGTGGCGTTCGTTGATGATATAATGTTATATGAGTTATATGATTTGGTGACCGAATGTTGTTCAGAGTCCCGGATAAGATCACAAACATGATGAGGAGTCTCAAAATGGTCGAGAGGTAAAGATTGATATATAGGACAAGGGTATTCGGACACCGAAAAAGTTTCAGAGGG
>NC_041384.1:606287324-606318725 GCF_002162155.2 Triticum dicoccoides | reverse complement strand
CACAAAGGGGCTGGTGTGCCCCCCATAGCTGTCCGGCCCTAGGGGAGAAGGAAAGTGGAGACTAGGTCTCCCCTTTTCCTTCCCCCTCCTGCTCCTTCCTTTCTCCTTTGGGAAAATATGGCAGGGGGCGCAGGGCAAGGCAGGGGCCCTAGGGGCCGGCGGCCAGCCCTAGGGCGTGCCTGGCTGTCTCCCCTCCCCTCCCACCTATATATACATGGGGAGGGGACGCCATACAAGAACACAACATTGTCTTAGCCGTGTGCGACGCTCCCGTCCACTGTTTACTCCCTCCGTCATATTTTCGTAGTGCTTAGGCGAAGTCCTGCGGAGATCGCATCACCATCACCGTCATCACTCCGTCGTGCTGTCGGAACTCATCCACTACCTCACCGTCTTGCTGGATCAAGAAGGCGCGGACGTCACCGAGCTGAACGTGTGCTGAACGCAGAGGTGCCATACGTTCGGTACTCGATTGGTTGGATCGCAAAGAAAGTTCGACTACATCAACCGTGTTGTGAAACGCTTCCACTTACGGTCTATGAGGGTATGTACACATACTCTCCCCCTTGTTTTTATGCGTCTTCATGGATAGATCATTGCGTGTGCGTAGAATTTTTTTGTTTTCCATGCAACGTTTCCTAACACAGCCGCCCCCCAGCCGCCGAGTTCGGCCCAAACTGGGCGCAAATTAGGCCAAAATTTGGCACAAATTCAACAAAAGTTAATTTTTATCACATAGTTCATCACAGAAATCAATACAAATCAAATAGTTCAATGAAGCAAGCTCACAATTCGAACGCAAATTAAAACACATCGAACTAGGCGTTGCCCTTGAGCCTCCATAGGTGCTCCACCAGATCGTGCTACAGTTCTTGATGCACCTATGGGTCTCGGATCTCCTGACGCATATTGAGGGAGGCAACCCATGCAGCCGGTACCTGGTGATCAACAGTTGCAAGAGGACCCTGTCTGAAATATGGTTCAGTGTTAAACACTAGCTCTTCCCGCTCGCTCTCAATGATCATATTGTGCAAGATGACACAACAATTCATCACCTCCCACATCTGAGATTTTGACCAGGTCAGAGCGGGTTACCGGACAACAGCAAATCGAGATTGAAGCATACCAAATTTCCGCTCGACATCCTTCCCGCAAGCCTCCTGCCACTTAGCAAAGTAGGAGTTCTTGCCTCCTAGCATAGGGTTTGTGTTAGGGATATAACTACCAGGTATGACCCGCCCAGGAGGGTCCGGGTCAATCTTAATGGCGGGTTTCTCAAAGAAGCCCGACGAGTATACAAGGCGACGGTTCATTATAAGACTTGTAGCAGGCCCAAGCCCAGAGGCGGCTTAAAGCCAATAATTGTAAACCGCCATGTATGAGTAAGACTTGTAAAGTAAGGCATGTAAAAGAAGTCACCGAGACGGACACGTTGTATGAGCCGGCCGGGACTCTGTAGGCCGCTAGGCATCAACCCGTGTATATAAGGGGACGGCCCAGTGGCGACTTAGGGCAAGAAACAACATATCAAGAGCCAAGCTAGCGTATTTCGCTCCTTGGTCATCAAAACCTAGCAATACCACAACAACTGGACTAGGCTTTACCTTCACCGCAAGGGGCCGAACCAGTATAAACCTCTCGTGTCCTTTGTCCCGATTAACCCCTTTAAGGTTCCTAGTTGCGATGGCTCCATGACTAAGTCCTTTCACTAGGACATTTGTTGTGACAATTCCACGACAGTTTGAGATAGTCTTCACAAATTTGGACCATCTCAGATAGATGCCATCTGCTAGGTAGTATCCCTTGTTGTAGTGGCGTCCATTGACCTCGAAGTTCACCGACGGAGCATGACCTTCAACAAGCTTGGCAAATACATTCGAGCACTGTAGTACGTTGATGTCATTGTGAGTTCCTGGCATACCAAAGAAGGAGTGCCAATTTCAGAGGTCATGTGTTGCCACTGCCTCAAGTACCACACTGCAAGCTCCTTTGGCGCCTTTGTACATCCCCTGCCAAGCAAATGGACAAGTTTTCCATGCCCAATGCATGCAGTCGATGCTTCCAAGCATCCCAGGAAATCGTCTTGCTGCATTCTGTGCTAGGATTCAAGCACTGTCTTCAGCATTGGGTGATTGCAAGTATTATGGTCCAAACACTTCCACCACTACCCTGCAGAATTTGTGCAAACACTCAATGGTGGAGGACTCGACCATGCGTCCATAGTCTTCACGTATATCACCGGGAGCTCCATATGCAAGCATCCTCATAGTTGTCGTGCATTTCTAGAGTGAGGAGAATCCAACTGTGATGGTGCAATCCTTCTTTCAAATGAAATAGTTGTCGAACTCCCGGATGACATTCACAATCCTGAGGAAGAACTTCCGACTCATTCGATAACGGCGCCGAAATACTTTCTCGCCGTGCAGTGGAGAGTCGGCGAAGTAGTTGGTGTAGAGCAAGCAACAGTGCTCCATTCGACGCCTCTGCTTGCTCTTGCGGCGGCCCGGCGCCGAGCCACCTCGCCGCGGCTTTGCATTGTTCGCGAATAGGCCGACCAAGTGGCGAGGATCATGAGGTGCTCTTCGTCGTTGGTGTCGGCCTCGACTTCCTCCTCCATCAGAGCCGCGAACGCCTCCTCGTAGTCGGAGTCCATTGCCGAACACCTGGCGGGCATGGTGGGTGGTCAGCCGCCGGTATCCTTGCCTGCGTGGTCGGAATGTTGGAAAGCTCGCCCAGGAGTGAGATGGAGGCTGTCGCGGTGAAACCGTCTCTTTCTAGCGGGGAAATGGCCTTTCTAGCGGCGAAGCAGTGGCTGTGGGCAGGTGGACGGCACCGGGATCGACATGGTGGGGAAAGGGGAAGTGGCGTCCCGCGAGGCGCGGGTCGAATCTGGACAGGGTAAGGCGTTTCTCGCCTGACAGTGGTGGCCCAAGCGCCACTTTTCCTTCCGCCGGAGCCCTGAAGTGCCCCCAATGCGCTAGGTTCGGCCTGGGATCGCCAGGCAAAAAATGGGCCAAACCGGCGAAATTCGGCGTCCTATAGAGTGACTGGCTTTTTTTAGGCCATCACGGCAGGAGCAGCCACGACGGCCCACTGCAGATCTGAGGTCGTACTACGCCTGGGCCGGCCCATGCAGGAAAAGCGAGCAGTGTAAAAAGCAACGAAATAATAAAATGCGTTGGTACCGATTCGAACTCAGGATGTGCAGCCAATAGACGCACGAACAGCCACTGCAGCTGCTCAGTCCCAGTGATGGATATGCAGCGCGACGTCTTTTGAACTAAGTGTATTTCAGGTTCCGAAAATATTACTTTTTCAAAACATTTCATGAAAATTCTGAATATTTTTTTAAAATTCTGAAAAAATAATTCAAAACCAGGACCAAGTTCTGGAAAAATTGTCACGAATTATTGGATTTTTCACCAAATTTAAAAGTGGGAAGGTTGTATAAATTTGTGAACAAATTTTGAAAACAAGAACGTTAATTAAATTTCGAACAATTATTGGCAAACATGTTTTAAAAGATCTGAATAAGTTTTGAATGTGCGAACAAATGTTAAAACGGGATCTTTTAAGAAATTTTGCATTTTTGGGGAAAATGGAACAGTTCTTTGAAAATATTAAGATTTAAAAAAATGGATATTTTTTGTACCCGTCAACAAGTTTTCAAACAGTAAACAAAAATTAGGATTGAGCAAACATTAATTGTAACTTAAGAACATTTTTAGTTTATGAATAAAATTTTAGAACAGGACATTTTTTGAACTCATTTTCATTTTTCTAAAAGAGAAATATTTTTTCAAAGATACAAACATTTATTGAAAATCAAGAAAAATTTTTGAATTTGTGAAAAAATAATAATAACAGGAACATTTTTTGAACTTATGTACATTTTTCGAGAAGGGGAACATTTTTCAAAGACGCAAACATTTTTTGAAAACGAAGAACATTTTATGAATTTATGAAACAATAATAATGACAGGAACATTTTCTGAACTTCTGAATTTTTTTAAAAAAATAAAGATAATTCTGAAAACAAAAAAACGGAATAAAAAGGAATTCAAGAAGAACTAAAAACGAAATAAAGAAGCAGAAAAATAAAATAAAATAAAATTTAAAAATGCCATTTTTTCAATTATAGGGCATTTTCACCATTTGTGACCAAAATTGGAAAAGCGGGAACAATTTTTATACTTCTGAACAAGTTTTGAAGACCTGAAGAATTTTCGAAAATCATGAACATATTTCGAAAGTTATGAAGAAATTTGCAAAAGCAGGAACACTTTTTAAACTTCTGAACAATATTTGAAAACATGAACAGTTTTTGAAAATTTAATCACTATTTGAAATACCAAACTTTTTTCTCAATTTATGAACAATTTTTGAGAAAAGGAACGTTTAAAAATTCTGTGTCCAAACTTTTTCTAAAAAGAAAATCAATTTGAAACAGAAAAAAAAATATTGAAAAGGAAAAGAAAAATTAGATTGAGCAAACATTAATTGTAATTTGAGAACAGTTTTTAGTTTATGAACAAAATTTTAGAACAGGACATTTTTTGAACTTATTTACATCTTTCGAAAAGGGGAACATTTTTTCAAAGATACAAACATTTTTTAAAAATCAAGAACAGTTTTTGAATTTTGAAAAAATAATAATAATAGGAACACCTTTTGAACTTATGTACATTTTTCGAAAAGGGGAACATTTTTTCAAAGATGCAAACAGTTTTTGAAAATGAAGAACATTTTTTGAATTTGTGAAACAATAATAATAACAGGAACATTTTTTGAACTTTTGAATTTTTTAATTTTTTAAAGTTAATTCTGAAAACAAAAAAGAGAATAAAAAGGAATTAAAGAAGAACTAAAAAACGAAATAAAGAAGCAGAAAAATAAAATAAAATAAAATATATTTAAAAAATGTCATTTTTTCAATTATAGAACATTTTTACCATTTGTGAACAAAATTGGAAAAACAGGAACAATTTTTATACTTCTAAACAATTTTTGAAGACCTGAAGAATTTTTGAAAATCATGAATATATTTTGAAAGTTGTGAACTGTTGAATATTAGTTGGGCTACAGGCCCAGTTAACAATTTCAGAAAATCCCTAAGGGCCCATGCTGTCAATTTTGTGATGGGAAGTTTAGTCCCACATGGCTAGTTGAGAGAGATGTACATCAATTTATAAGGTGAGCTCTTCTCCCACTAGTATGAGTTGGTGTGAAAGAAGGAGAGGTGTTCCACACGCGCGCTCCTCCTCCGCCGCCCGCCTCGCCACGCCTCAATGAGCCGATGCAATGTTTTGCCGGTCAAAATTGGAGAGTCCATTACAGACACAAAATGAATGTGAGACGTCATATTCATTGCAAAAATGAAAACGTCCATAATAAATATGTTTTATTGTGGAGATGGTTTTATTGCTGGACCGTTCTCCTACCCGACTGGCTATGTATATGAGGCATCGCAGCTCAGCCAAACACACTTCACACCTCCATTGCTCCTTGGTCGTTCCTTTCACTGTTCCTGCCCTCGGTGATCCCATCCCGTCTACCGCGTACACGGCTGACGGGAGAGCAGGCCTCCGAAACCTCGCTTCTCCAGATCCTGTACGGGAGAGAGGCGATTAGGTTTTTGGGGAGCGTCTCCTACGCGACTGCTCGCCTCGATTCAACTACTTCATCTACGTCGACTACTTCTGCGTCACCTTTGTCTTTACCATGAGCACTAACCCCGATCATGCGGCTGCTGAGAAGGCCGCTGCTGAAAGAGGGTCGCCGACGAGGCCGACGCCTCCGCTGCTTCTACGGCCTACTAGAGGGTATAATACATTTACATCGCTCCTGTTTACTTTCATGTGTGCAGTACTAGTGGTTTGCGTAGATGTTTCTACTATCTGCCTAGTACGTGTGTACATCAAAATTCAGTATGTCATTAGCACTGCCTATGTCATATTCATAATTTATTATTGGATTAAATTAATCGAACAATTGCTTAATTTCTCAACAGTCCAAAAATCTAATATGTGTAGGCAATTTTTGATCCATGGTTTTGCTGCTGCACTGAAACCAGCCCCATTTACGGGGACATACTTTAAGCGTTGGCAGACTAAAACCGTCTTATGGCTCACCGCCATGAACATGTTCTGGGTCGCTGGTGTTACTCCCACGGGAACGATTGCTTCTGAACAGGAGAAGGCGTTCAGGGAGGCCACCGTCGTCTTTGTTGGATGCGTTCTGAGTATGATCGGAGATAAGCTAGTTGATGCATACTTACATATGAGGGCTGCCAAGGACTTGTGGGAGGCGCTCGAATCTAAATTCGGCGCAACGGGTGCTGGAAGCGAGATGTATATTATGGAGCAGTTCCACGATTACAAAATGGTCGAAAACCGTTCTGTATTGGAACAGGCTCATGAGATACAGTGCATTGCTAAGGAGTTTGAGCTTCTCAAGTGTGTGCTGCTGGGCAAATTTGTCACGGGTTGCATTATCGCTAAGTTACCCAATTCCTGGAGGAACTTTGCCACTACTCTAAAACATCAGAGGCGTGAATTCTTAGTTGAGGATGTCATTGGCCATCTGAGTGTCAAGCGGAATTCGAGGGCAAAGGACTCGCACGGAAAAGGGACCGAAGGGACCTCTGTCGCCAATGTGGTGCAGAAGAACTTCCACCCCCACAAGCCCAAGGGGAAGACTGGTGTCCAATAGAATACCGAGTTTAAGAAGAAGGGCAAGAAGACCTTCAAGAAAGATAAGAAGAAGGATGGTTGTTTCACTTGTGGTTCAGATGAACATTGGGCTGCCAAGTGCCCAAACAAGTTTAAGAAGCCAGGACAGGACTCCAAGACTGTCAACATGATTGTGAGCAACGATGAGAGTGGGCCATCTGGGTCCGGTAATTTGTTTACTGTATTTTTAGTTTGTCAGTCTACCGATTGGTGGATTGACACAGGTGCAAATATTCATGTGTGTGTTGACATTTCATTGTTTTCTTCTTATCACGCCACAGGGAACAGTTTTATACTGATGGGGAACGGCGTGAGTGCTTTTGTTCATGGTATTAGCATGGTCGATCTGAAGTTTACTTCGGGAAGGATCATGCAACTGAAGAACGTGCAGCATGTCCCCGCCATCAAGAAAAATCTCGTTAGTGGTTCCCTTCTATGTAGAGAAGGGTTTAAATTGGTATTCGAGTCTAATAAAGTAGTTGTTATGAAATATGGACTGTTTGTTGGAAAAGGTTATGAATGCGGAGGTATGTTCCGTTTTTCCCTCGCTGATTTTTGTAATGAAGTCGTGAACAATATTCATCCGAGTGTTAATGAAACAGAAGTTTGGCATTCACGTCTTTTTCACATTGGTTTTTGTAGTATGACGCGGTTAGCAAAATTGAATTTAATCCCAAAGTTTCACTTTAGACAAAGTGTGACGCTCCTGATTTGACCGTACATTAATCATACACGCAAACGTGTATGATCAAGCTCAGGGACTCACGGGAAGATATCACAACACAACTCTACAAAAAAATAAGTCATACAAGCATCATATTACAAGTCAGGGGCCTCGAGGGCTCGAATACAAGAGCTCGATCATAGACGAGTCAGCGGAAGCAACAACATCTGAGTACCGACATAAGTTAAACAAGTTTGCCTTAAGGAGGCTAGCACAAACTGGGATACAGATCAAAAGAGGCGCAGACCTCCTGCCTGGGATCCTCCTAAACTACTCCTGGTCGTCATCAGCGGCCTGCACGTAGTAGTAGGCACCTCTAGTGTAGTAGGAGTCGTCGTCGACGGTGGCATCTGGCTCCTGTACTCCATCGTCTGGTTGCAACAATCGGGTATAGAAAAGGGGAAAAGGGGGAGCAAAGCAACCGTGAGTACTCATCCAAAGTACTCGCAAGCAAGGAGCTACACTACATATGCAATGTATCAAATGAAAGGGGTAATATATGTGAATTGAACTGCAGAATGCCAGAATAAGAGGGGGATAGCTAGGCCTATCGAAGACTACGCTTCTGGAAACCTCCATCTTGCAGCATGTAGAAGAGAGTAGATGGTAAGTTCACCAAGTATCATTGCATAGCATAAACCTACCCGGTGATCCTCCCCTCGACACCCTGTGAGAGAGCGATCACGGTTGTATCTGGCACTTGGAAGGGTGTGTTTTATTAAGTATCCGGTTCTAGTTGTGATAAGGTCAAGGTACAACTCCGGGTCGTCCTTTTACCGAGGGACACGTCTATTCGAATAGATCAACTTTCCTGCAGGGGTGCACCGCATTTCCCAACACGCTTGATCCCCTTTGTCCGGACACACTTTTCTGGGTCACGCCCGGCCTCAGAAGATCAACACGCCGCAGCCCTACCTAGGCACAACAGAGAGGTCAGCACATTGGTCTAAATCCTATGGCGCAGGGGTCTGCGCCCATCGCCCGTTGCACACCTGTACGTTACGAACACGGCCGGTAAGCAGACCTAGCCTCCCTAATATAAGAGCAGGCGTTCCGGTCCAGTCCGACGCGCGCCGCATAGTCGCTGACGTCAAGAAGGCTTCGGCTGATACCACTACGTCGAGTGCCCATAACTGTTCCCGCGTAGTTGGTTAGTGCGTATAGGCCAGTGGCCAGACTCAGATCAAATACCAAGATCTCGTTAAGCGTGTTAATTGATGTAACCGCGGACGCCGACCAGGGCCAGGCCCACCTCTCTCCTAGGTGGTCTCAACCTGCCCTGTCGTTCCGCCATAAAGTAACAGTCGGGGGCCGTTGAGAACCCAGGTCCACCACTACCTGGATGGAACCACCTGCCCCTTCAGCCCCCACATCAGAATCACATGCGGGTACTCTACGAGCCGACCCAACTTTAGTCA
Organism: Triticum dicoccoides; assembly: GCF_002162155.2. Taxonomy (NCBI): domain Eukaryota; kingdom Viridiplantae; phylum Streptophyta; class Magnoliopsida; order Poales; family Poaceae; genus Triticum; species Triticum dicoccoides. The sequence continues at coordinate 606,309,852 of NC_041384.1, read as the reverse complement.
CCACCTGTACAGTATTTATGTATGTATGTATGTATATACCCGTGATCACCTCCTGAGTGATCACGGCCCAATAGTATAGCATGGCAGACGGATAAGAATGTAGGGCCACTGATGAAATACTAGCATCCTATACTAAGCATTTAGGATTGCAGGTAAGGGTAACAACTGAAGCAACAATGACAGGCTATGCAACAAAATAGGATTAACCGAAAGTAGTAACATGCTACACTACTCTAATGCAAGCATGTAGAGAGAAGAATAGGCGATATCTGGTGATCAAGGGGGAGGGGGCTTGCCTGGTTGCTCTGGCAAGAAGGAGGGGTCGTCGGTGATGTAGTCGTACTCAGTGACATCAGCGCCGGTCTCGGGGTCTACCGGAGAAGAAGAGGGGAAGGAATAGTAAATACGGAGCAAACAAAGCATCATAAAATATAACAAGGCAATACGCAGTGCCAGGGGTGATCTAACGCAGAGATAGGTGATACCGGCGAAGGGGGAAAACATCCGGGAAAGTATTCCCGGTGTTTGGGATATTCGGACGGACAGACCGGAGGAGGGGGGACGGTTGTAGGTTCGCTATGCTAGGGACGTGTGTCGGACGAATGGGCTGCTTATCCGGATTTGTTTCGTCGTTCTGAGCAACTTTCATGTACAAAGTTTTCCTATCCGAGCTACGGATGAATTTCTACAATTTTGCGAAGTTTTTAAACATTTTCTGGAATCCCTGAAAATTGCCTAAGTCCTCATTTTTAAACATCACTTAGTTGTTTTGCGGATGCTATAGCTAGCATTCTGTACATCCTTTGAATTAGTGCCTTATATCAAATCTGGGAATTCTGCTGTGATCTACATGATAGTCTCAGGTCCATCTACATTAGTGTTCATTTGCTTGCTCAAATATTTGTTTGAAAAGTGCTATTGGATGTCAATTTCAGAATTTGTTTTTTAGTTCTTACTGTTAACAGAACATAAATATTTATCATTTTTATAGGAATTAATCCACGCATTATCTGAAGTAGGTCCAATGGAACAAAATGAAGCTTGTTACATCTACTTTCGGTTTATATAATTTTTTCCCATGTTAGGACTTTTCTTATCGCTATTTAGGGGCTGTTTAGCGGGCTACTCATTGTAGAAGTACAAAAGCTAGCTACTGCTACGGCCACACACGGCGCACACACACACACTGGACACACACAGCACGCACACACTTGGCCATGGCCTTGGCCTGGACGGCCGAAAGCAGCAGCATAGTGGTGCTGTAACATAGCAACGTAGCAACAGGGTTGAGCAGTAGCAGCGCGGGCAGCAGATGCAGCTAAGCAGCAAGCAAGGCAGCAGCGCAGCGGACTGAACAACAGCAACTAGCAGCCATATGCAGCGGCAGAAGACGCAACGCGCGGCAAAGCAGGATGCAGCGCAGGCGTAGGCGCGGGTGCGTGCGGGCGAGCACGCGTAGGGCGGACAAGGTTGCGGTCGGAGGCGAGGGGCGGCTCACTGGACGCTGCCGGCGCGTGCGCAGGAGCTCAACGGCGAGCACAAACCTCACCGAGATTGCCACACAGGCGACGGATGGATGCGCATCCGGTCTAGTTCGAACGCCCGCAGCACGGCACGTCGGACGGGGGTGGTAGTGGTGGCTGGGGTGGCCGGAGGCGAGCGCAGCGTCGACAATGGCGGCTGCCGGAGTTCGGGCGTGCCTGGACTCGGAGCTGCGGGGCACGGGGAGATGGTTTGGTGAGTGTCGCGGGTTCCTGCAGAGCCAAGGATCTCGCTGTAGAGCTCGGACGCAAGCTGTGCTTGTCGTGGCTACGGTGACGAGGCGAGAAGCGGCGACAGGATTTGGCTACGACGGAGACTAGCGCTAGAGGACGAGCACGAGCAAGCTAGCAAAGAGGATTTATGACGGAGCTCACCTAGGAGCTCAAGGAGGCTCGTTGAGTGAACGGGAGCAGCAGGGGTCGATGGATTTGGCGATGAACGCCAGCGACAGCAGAGGAGGACTCGGTCGATCCCGACGCGGTGGCGATCTTCTACTCAAGCTCGGGGTCGAAGAGGAAGAAGCGGGCGGTGGCTGTGCTTGCAGGCGTAGTCCTAGGTGGTAGGGAGGTCGCTGTCCACGCGGGTGAGGGTGACCATTGGCGACGGAGGTCTTGGGTCGTCGCGGGGAAGAAGAAGCGGCGCGAGCGGAGCGGGAAAGTCAGGTTAGGGTTCGACCACGGGATCAGGGGAGGTCTTATACGGCATGGGGCATTGCCGGATGGATACCGCGTGCGGCATCCGCGCCACGGACGGCGCACGAGCGTCCACCACGCCCTAATGAACAGGGTTGAAGACGACCTGGTGATGGGCTGGGCCTGGCACTGTGCGTGTTGGGCCATGTACACTGGTTTTCTTTTTTATCCTTTTTTTTGTTATTACTTTTCTGTTTTATTAGTCTCCTTTTATTTTAGTTTTTTTTATATTTAGCACCTAACTTAGTACTAAAATTAAGTCCACTGCCACAAAATGTTGAACTCCAAAATAAATTAGTTTAAAATTTTATAAACTATAAAAGGTATTTAACTAATTGTTTTTGTTGTTGTTTTATTTATTCAAGAGCATTTAATTATTTTATAAAAATGTGGTCTCTCCACCCTAATTACCTATGCAATATTTGGTTCACTCCGGACATTTTAGTTTCAATATTTGAAAAATTTATTGTTTGCTTGATTTTAAATTTGAATTTCCGAAACGGTTTTGAACTAACATGAGACTGTCAACAGTAACCGAGGTGGTGTGGAATTATTAGTAGAGGATTACTGTAGCGTAATTATCCGGGCGTCACAATTCTCCTCCACTACAAGAAATCTCGTCCCGAGATTTAAGAGGTGGAGTGAGGGAAACGTTCTGGTTGGGAAATTCTAACGAGTGTTCTTGGTCTTGGTTGCTATTCCCGAAGAGGTCAATACATTATGTTGATGCCTTCATTCCTCTGTTTCAAGTTGTCATGATGAAGTTGTCGTCCTTCCTTCAGGATCCTCACCGTACTTACGAAAGGATGAGAGGGGAAACTCTATAAGGACAGATTCTAAAAAGATTGAGCATCAGACGGTTAACTCGGGGGAAGAAGCATAAGCATCTCTCGAATTAAATCTTAATAAGAAATCGAGAGCAAAGCAAGAAGGTACCATGAGAAGTTTCAAACAGATAGGCAATCGTTTGATATCTGAAACAAAGTGCGAAAGGGGTCCAGATTAACGGGGTTAAGTATTGTGTCTGATACCAGAATTGATGATCTCATCGGAAGGTGGCTCATGAATTACATACGAGACCACACACGAGGAATAACTTTGGGAACATGGGGTGTACATGAGAGTCAGGTTTCGATCCTATGGAACTGTGGGTTATGGGCCCACCATGTGGGTTAAAAGTAGAAGGAGCAGTGACATCTTGCATGGCCAGGATGGCGAGGCATGTTAGAGGATAGCCTGTCAGTTATGTCGGCAACAACATCGGTACCAAGGGCGAGGGACAAAGAGAACCACTTTCCTGCTCATTGAACGAGGCGGACCAATAGGCAAAGCTCTCGTCCATCGGTGGCTACCGAAATGTCATCAACAATAGTAACATGGTTTTACTGACAAAATTGTACACCAAGGTGTTTACATAAGCAGGAGAATATTTTTGCTTAACATCATATAGATCACAAGACAGGTTAAAACAAACAATGGAAAGGAAAATATGATTCTCAGATTAAACAGAACAATGGAAAGGAAAATGTGTTCAAACACATATTCTAGGGGTATATCATGCCCAAGGACAAGCAGAGCATGGTATCGATGACGGGATATAAAGTAGAAAACCCTGTAGGTAAGGGGAGAGAAATTTCCCAACATTACCCATACAACGGTGTTTGGATAACTAAGCAAGAAACATTTAGCATTGGGTTTTAAATGTTCTTGTTGAACATCGGAGTACCAGAAACATGCTTCGAGATAGCATTGACACGATCTTCAAGCAAAGTCGGACATTGGATACTTAGTGGATCCTCAGGAATAACTTATAGAATAAGTCTTACCATTTCCTCATGGAAGAATAGCTAACCTTGCTAAAAAGGAAACTATAACAATAGGGCCTTGGGCCAGGTGTGCTAGGCACGACATCACCTTACCGGGTCACAAACAAATGTTATAACCCTTGGGAATATGTTCCAACCATCATATCTGACCGAGATTCAAATCTGATTGGTGTCAAGATACCTCAGACTCAGGATGCCTGAGAAGGAAGGGGTGCAACACAATTTGATGAGATGGAGTTGCAAGATTCTCGGGAAATGAACTATGGAAGCAAGTTACGAGTAATGAGTTGGTCATTAAACCAAGGAGAGGATGAGGAGGTGGCTGATGAACTCAGTGACAATTCATTGAGATTTCCAAAAGATGGATTTCCACAATTATGTGAACAAGGAGATAACATTTGTCAGATCAAATGATATAATGAGGTATGCTCGAGGAAAACATACACAATAAAACATTGGTTGAAAGGTGCACGCGAAATATGGGCTTAGGTAGTATGATCAATGTTAGAATGGTGATTCAATAACCAATAGTCTAAGAATGAAATGTCGACCATTAACTTCAAAGCAATAAGGTTGCTAGAAGTTTCAAAATTACTAGTCCATTTGTCGGTATTCCTGTTAGGATCAACACGTGGACCAAGAAAAGAATGGTGATGGTGATAAGTATCACTTATATCAAGAATTCTCAAGAGGTGGTGAAATTCCCACGACATCCTTGACATAAAAGATGGTAATACTCCAAGGTAGAACATAACACAAGCTAGATAGAAAGGAACTCAAGGTAATACACAAAACATGAGCAAGTTTGTGTTGGAGGGAGGGCATTAACGTTTCCGATGATAATACAAATCATCGAGGGGCAAGGATGGTATTTCCCATCAAGAATTCGTAGATATTTTGAAAGAGCTCATAATGTTGATGATCATGAAAAATTTGTTGAGAGATTCCATGAGGTTGCCATCAAATAACAACGACATCAAGCAAAAGGAATGGTGAAGCAAAACACCACTGGAACCACGGTTACGACACAAACTCGAAATCAAGCTTGCGGTTCAACGCGAAATGATATGATGAGGAAAATCAACGTAAGCTTAGCTCATCGTCGAATAGTGTGCTCCTGGACGGACCAGGTAGCACAGTTAAAAATTTGCATGATAATGATATAGCCAATCATGCTAGGAATGACTTGAAGGATTAATAAACTCATAAACAACAAAGATTACTTAGAGCCATTCAATCGGAGTGCGGAATCAATTCACCTATTGGTGTTCTAGAGTGACTAATAACTCAGAACCCGGGCAAAATTGGAATTGGTGAGAAATAATACTTGAAGAACTCATAAGAAGTAATATGGTTCTGTGATATTATCAAGATACCACGGGGTAATACTCGAAGGTAGATCATAATAGAGGTTGGACGGGTGCATTGATCTGCAGAGGACAAGTGGTTTAACTTGTCCGAGAAAAGGAATCAAGGAGTATCAATATGGCCGAACCCATGATTGCAAAAGACCAGATCCCAGATATAATATGAATATACCAAGGGAATAATTAATTTAAGAGAAGCTTCAATGATAAGATCTACATCGTTTCCATGGGCATGAACACAAGTTCAAGGTCGACTCCCACTTCTCCAATGCATAACCTTCCATTCCCTTCTCGCGTTTGATGAAGTTGTGGTGTTGAAATTTTATCTGGCAAAATACCAGAAGAGTATGGCTCGTGAAAACTTTCGAGTTCACACATATTAAGGAAGGCATAGGTTCAACCCATCGGGGCATCGTAGAAACATATACCACAAGCTTCAAGAGTAAATATCACTAGCTCGAAAGCAGATCATGGTTGGCCAAATCAAAGAATAGGATTTACCAATAGCATTATGTATCATGGAAAGAACTTCCAAAGTGATTGAATATGAAGGACGTTGTCGGATAAAATCCAATAAAGGATCTGGTGGTTCTCAAGGGATCTGATGTGAGCATCGGTACTCAACCAGAGGAAGAAAGAATGCAAGGAGATCCGATTATAGAAACAACTGACTAATTAAAAGCTCAAAGGCAAAGAATTATAATTTTCAAATCAAGGGATCAGAGGCAACACTCTGATTAAGGATGGATAAGTTGAGTAGGCTCAGGGGTACAGTCGACGGCGATTGGATTGGTTGAGATCTAGCTCATGTTTAAAATGACGTCTGAGCCAGAAGGATGAATTGTAGGATCTGATTGAGGACTGCGAGAATTTGCAACATATTGAATCAATGGACTCAAAATGATAGTGAAAATAGGTTACCAATAAGATTACTATACTTATGGGATTAACCATAATGCAAGAATGCAAGAATTTCAAGAGCAATAGGCTGCTAAGGATTTTCGGAAGATCGAATATTATTTCGAAGAACTTACTGAAACACACAAACAACTAGGGATGGGCGGATACTCGGTAAGTGCGAGGAATTATCCGTAGGGGTGTTCGTGTGGATAATGAACTTCAAGGCAGTAGGCGCAAAGTATTCTCGGAAGAATAGACACAATTTCCGAGGTATCTTGTAATAACAAGATCAATGGGATTGAAATGGCAAGTGTATGTAGTTATCCATAATGATATAATAGTGGTAGGGAATTTGCAGAGGCGGTGGGTACAAGTGTCTCGAGAGAATATCGGAGATTATCTTCGGAATCTTCTGGTGCAGCAGGCGATCATCTGTAATAAGGGGAACTCCAGGTGGATGTGATCATGAGATCCTAATGTTAGAGTTAGTAAAACAATTTTAACCCCAATAGAAGAGAGATCAGAGTCCCAGAGTATAGACGAAGAATAAAAGATTCTAATACCACACAATGGCGACGTGGGGCCATAAGCCGCACAACCATGTTAATAAAAGTTTTGGAATGACTAGACTCAACTTCGGCCAAGGAGTTTGGAAGGGGAATTCCTACATGCAGTCGGCTCTGATACCAACTTGTGACGCCCCCGATTTGACCGTACACTAATCATACACGCAAACATGTACGATCAAGATCTGGGACTCACGGGAAGATATCACAACACAACTCTACAAAAAAATAAGTCATACAAGCATCATATTACAAGCCAGGGCCCTCGAGGGCTCGAATACAAGAGCTCGATCATAGACAAGTCAGTGCAAGCAACAATATCTGAGTACATACATAAGTTAAACAAGTTTGCCTTAAGAAGGCTAGCACAAACTGGGATACAGATCGAAAGAGGCGCAAGCCTCCTGCCTGGGATCCTCCTAAACTACTCCTGGTCGTCGTCAGCGGCCTGCATGTAGTAGTAGGCACCTCTAGTGTAGTAGGAGTCATCATCGACGGTGGCATCTGGCTCCTGGACTCCATCGTCTGGTCACAACAATCGGGTATAGAAAGGGGGATAAGGGGGAGCAAAGAAACTGTGAGTACTCATCCAAAGTACTCGCAAGCAAGGAGCTACACTACATATGCAATGTATCAAATGAAAGGGGTAATATATGTGGACTGAACTACAGAATGCCAGAATAAGAGGGGGATAGCTAGGCCTATCGAAGACTATGCTTTTGGCAACCTCCATCTTGTAGCATGTAGAAGAGAGTAGATGGTAAGTTCACCAAGTATCATTGCATAGCATAAACCTACCCGGTGATACTCCCCTCGTCGCCATGTGAGAGAGCGATTACCGATTGTATCTGGCACTTGGAAGGGTGTGTTTTATTAAGTATCTGGTTCTAGTTGTCATAAGGTCAAGGTACAACTCCGGGTCGTCCTTTTACCTAGGGACACGGCTATTCGAATAGATCAACTTCCCTGCAGGGGTGCACCACATTTCCCAACACGCTCGATCCCCTTTGTCCGGACACACTTTCTTGGGTCATGCCCGGCCTCAGAAGATCAACACGTCGCAGCCCTACCTAGGTACAACAGAGAGGTCAGCACGCCGGTCTAAATCCTATGGTGCAGGGGTCTGGGCCCATCGCCTGTTGTACACCTGCACGTTGCGAACGCGGCCGGTAAGCAGACCTAGCCTCCCTAATACAAGAGCACGCGTTCCAGTCCAATCCGGCGCGCACCGCTCAGTCGCTGACGTCAAGAAGGCTTCGGCTGATACCACGATGTCGAGTGCCCATAACTGTTCCCGCGTAGTTGGTTAGTGCGTATAGACCAGTGGCCAGACTCATATCAAATACCAAGATCTCGTTAAGCGTGTTAATTGATGTAACCGCGGACGCCGACCAGGGCCAGGCCCACCTCTCTCCTAGGTGGTCTCAACCTGCCATGTCGCTCCGCCACAAAGTAACAGTCGGGGGCCGTCGGGAACCCAGGTCCACCACTACCTGGATGGAACCACCTGCCCCTTCAGCCCCCACATTAGAATCACATGTGGGTACTCTACGAGCCGACCCAACTTTAGTCACCACCTGTATAGTATTTATGTATGTATGCATGACCCGTGATCACCTCCCAAGTGATCACAGCCCGATAGTATAGCATGGCAGACGGACAAGAATGTAGGGCCACTGATGAAATACTAGCATCCTATACTAAGCATTTAGGATTGCAGGTAAGGGTAACAACTGAAGCAACAATGACAGGCTATGCAACAGAATAGGTTTAACCGAAAGTAGTAACATGCTACACTACTCTAATGCAAGCATGTAGAGAGAAGAATAGGCGATATCTGGTGATCAAGGGGGGGCTTGCCTGGTTGCTCTGGCAAGAAGGAGGGGTCGTCGGTGATGTAGCTGTACTCAGTGACATCAGCACCGGTCTCGGGGTCTACCGGAGAAGAAGAGGGGGAGAATAGTAAATACGGAGCAAACAAAGCATCATAAAATATAACAAGGCAATACGCGGTGCCAGGGGTGATCTAACGCAGAGATAGGTGATGCCGGCAAAGGGGGAAAACATCCGGGAAAGTATTCCCGGTGTTTGGGATATTCGGACGGACGGACCGGAGGAGGGGGGCGGTTGTAGGTTCGCTATGCTAGGGACATGTGGCGGACGAATGGGCTGCGTATCCGGATTCGTTTCGTCATTCTGAGCAACTTTCATGTACAAAGTTTTCCGATCCGAGCTACGGATGAATTTCTACAATTTTGCGAAGTTTTTAAACATTTTCTGGAATCCCTGAAAATTGCCTAAATCCTCAGTTTTAAACATCACTTAGTTGTTTTGCAGAGGCTATAGCTAGCATTCTGTACATCCTTTGAATTAGTGCCTTATATCAAATCTGGGAACTCTGTTGTGATCTACATGATAGTCTCAGGTCCATCTACATTAGTGTCCATTTGCTTGATCAAATATTTGTTTGAAAAGTGCTATTGGATGTCAATTCCAGAATCTGTTTTTCAGTTCTTCCGGTTAACAAAACATAGATATTTGTCATTTTCATAGGAATTAATCCACGCATTATCTGAAGTAGGTCCAATGGAACAAAATGAAGCTTGTTACATCTACTTTCCGTTTATATAATTTTTCCCCATGTTAGGACTTGTCTTATCGCTATTTAGGGGTTGTTTAGCGGGCTAGTCATTGTAGAAATACAAAAGATAGCTACTGCTACGGCCACACACGGCGCACACACACACACTGGACACACACAGCACGCACACACTTGGCCATGGCCTTGGCCTGGACGGCCGAAAGCAGCAGCATAGTGGTGTTGTAACATAGCAACGCAGCAACAGGGTTGAGCAGTAGCAGCGCGGGCAGCAGATGCGGCTAAGCAGCAAGCAAGGCAGCAGCGCAGTGGACTGAACAATAGCAACTAGCAGCCATATGCAGCGGCAGAAGACGCAACGTGCGGCAAAGCAGGATGCAGCGCAGGCGTAGGCGCGGGTGCGTGCGGGCGAGCACGCGTAGGGCGGACAAGGTTGCGGCCGGAGGCGAGGGGCGGCTCACTGGACACTGCCGGCGCGTGCGCAGGAGCTCAACGGCGAGCACAAACCTCACCGAGATTGCCACACAGGCGACGGATGGATGCGCAGCCGGTCTAGTTCGAACGCTCGCAGCACGGCACGTCGGACGGGGGTGGTAGTGGTGGTTGGGGTGGCCGGAGGCGAGCATAGCGCCGACAATGGCGGTTGCCGGAGTTCGGGCGTGCCCTGATACCTCTCCATCGTATCTACTTTTCCAAACACTCTTGCCCTTGTTTTGGACTATAACTTGTATGATTTGAATGGAACTAACCCGGACTGACGCTATTTTCAGCAGAATTACCATGGTGTTGTTTTATGTGCAGAAAACAAATATTCTCGAAATGACCTGAAACTCCACGGAACATCTTAGAAAAAACAATAAAAAATCCTCGCCAAATATGAAGACCAAGGGGCCCACACCTTTCTCACGAGGGTGGGGGGTGCCCCCCTAGGGCGCGCCCCCCTACCTCATGGGCCCCGTGGAAACCCTCTGACGCCAACTCCAACTCTATATATTTGCTTTCGGAGAGAAAAAATCAGAGAGAAGAAATCATCGCGTTTTATGATACGGAGTCGCCGCCAAGCCCTAAAACCTCTCGAGAGGGCTGATCTGGAGTCCGTTCGGGGCTCCGGAGAGGGGGATTTGTCGCCATCGTCATCATCAACCATCCTCCATCACCAATTTCATGATGCTCACCGCCGTGCGTGAGTAATTGCATCGTAGGCTTGCTGGACGGTGATGGGTTGGATGAGATTTATCATGTAATCGAGTTAGTTTTGTTAGGGTTTGATCCCTAGTATCCATTATGTTCTGAGATTGATGTTGCTATGACTTTGCTATGCTTAATGCTTGTCACTAGGGCCCGAGTGCCATGATTTCAGATCTGAACCTATTATGTTTTCATGAATATATGTGAGTTCTTGATCCTATCTTGCAAGTCTATAGTCACCTACTATGTGTTATGATCCGGCAACCTCGAAGTGACAATAATCGGGACCACTCCCGGTGATGACCATAGTTTGAGGAGTTCATGTATTCACTATGTGCTAATGCTTTGTTCCGGTTCTCTATTAAAAGGAGGCCTTAATATCCCTTAGTTTCCAATAGGACCCCGCTGCCATGGGACGGTAGGACAAAAGATGTCATGCAAGTTCTTTTCCATAAGCATGTATGACTATATACGGAATACATGCCTACATTACATTGATGAATTGGAGCTAGTTCTGTGTCACCCTATGTTATGACTCTTACATGATGAACCGCATCCGGCATAATTATCCATCACTGATCTGGTGCCTACGAGTTTTCCATATACTGGTTTACGCTTATTTACTTTCCTGTTGCTACTGTTACAATCACTACAAAATACCAAAAACATTACTTTTGTTGTCTTTACTTTTGCTACCATTACCACTACTATCATATTACTTTGCTACTAAACACTTTGCTGCAGATATTAAGTTTCCAGGTGTGGTTGAATTGACAACTCAGCTGCTAATACTTGAGAATATTCTTTGGCTCCCCTTGTGTCGAATCAATAAATTTGGGTTGAATACTCTACCCTCGAAAGCTGTTGCGATCCCCTATACTTGTGGGTTATCAAGACTAATTTTTGGTGCCGTTGCCGGGGAGCATAGCTCTATTCTTTGAGTCACTTGGGATTTATATCTGCTGGACACTATGAAGAACTTGAGAGATCCAAAAACCAAGATCTATCCCTCAACTACGAGGGGAGGTAAGGAACTGCCATCTAGCTATGCACTTGATTCACCTTCTGTTATGAGTAAGTTTGCGACACCTACACCTGCTTCTGCTATTCGTTCTGATATGTCGCATGTTATTGATGATGCCACTTCTGCTATGCATGATACTTATGATGAGACTACCTCTATGTCTGATACTATTGTGCCACTTAGTGATTTTCTAGAAGAACGACTTGCTAGGGCTAGAGAGATTGAAAATATTGAATCTGATTATGAAGATGAAAGTGATGATGAAGAATCACTTGTTATTCCTGAGGGTTATTTATTTGATCAAGATGCTTCTTTAGCTATTTTAGCTTGCAGAGATAGATATGAGCTTAAGAGGTTATTAATTAAATGGAACAAAGAATCACTTAGAGATAAAATGAGACCCGACCCTGCTTTTGCTACTTCACCTATATGTGTTCCTGATAAAGATTATGAATTCTCTGTTGATCCTGATATAATTACTTTGGTTGAATCTGATCCGTTTTATGGCTATGAATCTGAAACTATTGTGCCACATCTTACTAAGTTAAATGATATAGCTGCCCTGTTTACTAATGATGAGAGATCGCGTTACTTTTATATACTCAAAATATTTCCGTTCTCATTAAAGGGTGATGCTAAGATAATGTTTAATTCTCTTGGTCCTGGTTGTGTGCGTAGTCCCCAGGATATGATTTATTACTTCTCTGCTAAATATTTCCCTGCTCATAAGAAACAAGCTGCTTTGAGGGAAATATACAACTTCGTGCAAATTAAAGAAGAGAGTCTCCCACAAGCTTGGGGGAGGCTTCTCAAGTTACTTAATGCTTTGCCTGATCATCCTCTTAAGAAACCTGAAATACTTGATATCTTTTATAATGGACTAACTGATGCTTCCAGAGATTGCCTGGATAGTTGTGTTGGTTCTTTTTTCAGGGAAAAAACACCGGATGAAGCTGGAATTCTATTGAATAATATGTTGACAAATGAAAATAATTGGGCACCTCCTGAGCCATCTCCTGCTCCAATTACTGAGCCTATTCCTAAACCAACTCCGAAGAAGAGAGGTGTTCTATTTCTCAGTCCCGAAGATATGCAAGAGGCAAAGAAATCTATGAAATAAAAAGGTATTAAAGCTGAAGACGTTAAGAATTTACCTCCTATTGAAGAAATACATGGTCTTAATATACCGCCTACTAAAGAAACATATGATCTTAATTATTTATTTACTGAAGAACCTCCTAATCCCGATATCCCGACACAGGTAATAAAGGTAAATTCTCTCTATAGATATGATAAAACTGAAGTCCCTCCTACTAAAATTGCTAGTCAGTGCTTGGATGAGTTTGATAACTTTATGTTTAAGCAAGACGACTTCAATGCTTATTTTGGTAGACAATTAAAAGAAAATGCTTATATGATTAGACGCTTGGGTGATTATATGGCTAATATTAAAGGTGAACTTAAACTTGTTAGCAAACATGCTTCTATGGTTACCACTCAAGTAGAACAAGTACTTAAGGCTCAAAAGAAGTGCTTAATGAAATGAATAATAAGAAAAATGATAATGTTGTTAGAGTGGCTACTAGAACTGGTAGAATGACTCAGGAACCTTTGTATCCTGAAGGCCACCCTAAGAGAATCGAGCAAGATTCTCAAAGAAATAATATTGATGTTCCTAGTTCTTCTAAAAAGAAGAAGAAGAAAAATGATAGAACTGTGCAAACTTCTAGTGAACCTATTGCTGAACCACCTGATAATCCAAATTATATTTCTATGTCTGATGCTGAAACACAATCTGGTAATGAACATGGACCTAGTAAAAATATTAATGATGATGTTCATGATGATGCTCAACCTAGTAATGATAATGATGTACAACGTGAACCTGCTGTTGATCTTGATAAACCACAATCAAAGAATCAACATTATGATAAAAGAGACTTTGTTGCTAGGAAACATGGTAAAGAAAGGGAACCTTGGGTTCAGAAACCCATGCATTTTCCTCCAAAACCATCCAAGAAAAAGGATGATGAGGATTTTGAGCGCTTTGCTGAAATGATTAGGCCTATCTTTTTGCGCATGAGATTAACTGATGTGCTTAAAACAAATCCTTATGCTAAATATATGAAGGATATCATTACTAATAAAAGAAAGATACTGGAAGCTGAAATCTCCACCATGCTTGCTAATTATACTTTTAAGGGTGGAATACCAAAGAAACTTGGAGATCCCGGAGTACCTACTATACCTTGCTCCATTAAAGAAATTATATTAAAACTGCTTTATGTGATGTTGGAGCTGGTGTTAGTGTTATGCCTCTCTCTTTATAACGTAGACTTGACTTGAATAAGCTGACACCTACTGAAATATCTTTGCAAATGGCTGATAAATCAACTGCTATACCTGTCGGTATCTGTGAGGATGTGCGTGTTGTGGTTGCAAACGTTACTACTTTAACGGACTTTGTTATACTTGATATTCCCGAGGATGATAGTATGTCTATTATTCTTGGAAGACCTTTTCTTAATACTGCAGGGGCCGTTATTGATTGCAACAAAGGCAATGTCACTTTTCATGTTAATGGTAATGAGCATACGGTACACTTTCCGAGGAAACAACCTCAAGTTCATAGTATCAATTCTATTGGAAAAATTCCATCGATTATATTTGGAGGTTTTGAATTTCCTCTCCCTACTGTCAAGAAGAAATATGATATTATTATTATAGAGGATGTGCATATCCCCGTTAAGGTAACTTAGTATTATTCGAAATTTCTCCGGTTTCATGATTATCGGAATGAGTTTGTTAACAAGACTTGATCAACCTTGTTAGTGGATTCTTTTTGATGAGCATGAGATGGATGAAACTAGAAGCACAAACTTCTGTACCCCACTTTTACTTTCTGTCATTTATATTAAATAAAGTAAAATTAGTATTTTCTGTCTGTTTCCTGACTTATCCATGCAATATAAAAATATCCCAAAAATAAAAGTCCTCAGAATGCCATGCCAATTTAATAAGATTTTTTCGGGAATATCTGAGGATTTACTGTGCAAAAATTACCGCGGGAGGAGCTGCCACCTGGCCACGAGGGTGGTGGGCGCGCCCCCTTCCTCGTGGGCCCACAGTGGCCCTCCTCCACTTATCCCAGCACCCATCTTCTTCCTCTATCTCACACAAACCCGAAAAACCAACTCAAGCATGAGTTCCAGCCACTTTTGCTGCGATTTTCGATCTCCTTGCTCAAAGCACCTCTCGCAAAACTGCTTGGGGAGATTGTTCCTTGGTATGTGACTACTCCATTGGTCCAATTAGTTTTTGTTCTAGTGCTTTATTCTTTGCAATTTTGTGCTGCATAGGTGACCATGTTCTTGAGCTTGCATGTCAAATTTATATGGTTCTAAGTAGTTCTAATGCTTGATATAGGCTCTAGGCACTTGTAGGAGTAGTTGCTATCAATATTATTGAGTTTGGTTTACTTTTATTTTGAAGTTACTAAATTTTCAGAATTTTTCAGAGAAAAACAATATGCTTAGGAAAATGTTCCAAGGTGGTTCCTCTAAGAAGCAAGGACCCGGGATTGCTATGTGCGATGCTGACGAGGATCCACCAAGAGACGCTCCAGTACGGCCTTGCGAATGGCCGTCGGAAAATTTTATGGACCGTGCGGGAATTAAAGAAGAATTCAAATCATATTTGCGCAATGCCGGTCTTGAGGATTTTGAGGCTAACAAATGCCCCCAGTATCATGATCTCACAAGTTCATTTGTGAGGAGGTTTGAGTATTCATCTTCGCGTAATTCTCCTTCAGTCATGTTTGATCTTTATGACAAATCTTATACCATGGACTTATAGGATTTCACTTCTGCTTGCAAACTTCCATCATGGGGTAGTGTTAGGGATCCCCCTAAATCTGAATTTAGAAACTTTCTTGCTAGTATAACTGTGAGGGAATCTAGAGATATAACGCAGGCTACCATAGGGAGCATTCACTTTCCTGCTATACGTTATTTTGCTCTCTTCATCGGTAGATGCATAAATGCTAAGGATGAAGCATGTCACATGTGTGTCCCTGATCTTAGCATTCTTAGGAGTGTTGTGTTAGGAGACCAATCTTATCATATGGGAGCCATTGTAGCTCGTAGGTTGCATCATAATAGACATAATGGAGATTTCTTTGGAGGAATTTATGCAACCCGCTTAGCTCATTTTCTTGAGATAGACATTCGTGAGGGTGATACGAAGTTGCCTCTTGCATATTTAGATTATGACTCTATGGCTTCGCACCAGTTTGTTGAGAGGCCTGAATCACCTCTCTTATATCGCTTAATTTTTGATAAACGACGTGTTTTCCATATTGCTCTCCCTGCTCCTGCCTTCTTTGATTCACAGACAAAAGGAAGATATGTTATTACCAGAGAGGAGGCAGAAGAGTACGAGAGGAGAGCGGAGGCAGCTCGACTCCACGCTGCAGCACAGCAGGCGATAACCGCTGCACAACAGTATGATCCCAACTATTTCTCCTCATCACAGTACGGCCCCAACAACTATTATTATAGATATCCGCCAGGCCAGCCGTGGCCATAGACCAACTTAGCCCAAAAGCCTAAGCTTGGGGAAGTACGTATTTCTCACCGACATTACATTTATGTTCACACATACTCATTGCTAGATGTCGGTGCTCATACTTTTTCATTGTAATATCCATGCTAGTTTATTTTCTTTTTCCTGCTTTCTTCTTGTGTGTTTGTTAAACCTTAAAAAAACCAAAAAAATAGTAGTAGTTTATTTTTCTGCTGTAGTAGTAATAACTAAAAGAAAACCCAAAAATATTTCCCGTTCTTCTTTTGCTTGTTGGGAGCTTTCCCGTGTAAATAGTTTTATTTCTTTTCTTTTCTTTGGGGGTCCATAGGAGAAGACAATAATTAAATTGTTGAAGTGGCTCTTATATGCATTATTGTGGATTTAACCAAGAGCCCATATTGCCTTGTCTTCTCCTGTTTATTGAATGCTCGCAGATTCCAGCTTAGTCCAATGCACGTGCACTCTTATTATTATTCACACCGTTCAGTCGTGCAAGTGAAAGGCAATTATGATGATATATGATGGACTGACTGAGATGAGAAAAGCTGGTATGAACTCGACCTCTTTTGTTTTTGTAAATATGATGAGTCCCTCGTTCTTGATTCAGCTTATCATGAATAAACATGTTTGCAATGACAATTAGAGATCATAGTTGCTTGTGCCATGCTTGATTAGCTATGAATTATAATGATTTACCTTGTGTGCCAACATGCTATTGGGATGATTATGATGTGGTATGATGGGGTGGTATCCTCTTTTGAATGATTTAAGTGACTTGACTTGGCACATGTTCACGCATGTAGTTGAAACAAAATCAACATAGCCTTCACGATATTTATGTTCATGATGGATTATATCCTACTCATGCTTGCATCCAATGTTTATTAATTTTAATGCATGTACATGGCTGTTGTCGCTCTCTAGTTGGTCGCTTCCCAGAATTTTGCTAGCCTTCACCTGTACTAAGCGGGAATATTGCTTGTGCATCCAATCCCTTAAACCCCAAAGTTATTCCAGATGAGTCCACCATACCTTCCTATATGTGGTATCTACCTGCCGTTCCAAGTAAATTTATATGTGCCAAACTCTAAACCTTCAAATAAACATTCTGTTTTGTATACTCGAATAGCTCATGTATCAACAAAGGTTGTCCTTATCTTTCGTGTTAGTCGGGTTATTCTCAAGAGGAGTGGACTCCGCTCCTCACTCACGAGAAAATTGCTGGTCACCGGGATGCCCAGTCCCATGCTTTATGCAAACTAAATCAAAATTAATTGCAAACAAAAGTCCCCCTGGGACCTGATGTATGTTGGAGGCACTCGTTGTTTCGAGCAAGCCATGGATTGATGCTTGTTGGTGGAGGGGGAGTATAAACTTTACCATTCTGTTTGGGAACCGCCTATAATGTGTTTAGCATGGAAGATATCGCCATCTCTTAGTTGTTACATTGACAATGAAAGTATACCGCTCAAAACACAATTTATCTCTATTTCAAAACCGAGCTTTGGCACCTCTACAAATCCCTGCTTCCCTCTGCGAAGGGCCTATCCATTAAGGACAGTATAACCAAGCCTAAAGCGAGCTCTCTCAGCGATTTGGGTTTCTGGTCGTCCATTTTCGCGATCTAAACATTTCTGGCCGTAAGATCTAATGTGTAAAATCATCTCTCCCACAACTGGCCCAGCTGTCCTATGGGCTGCTATTCCAGAGGCCGAATCCAAGCCCTGTGGTAAACTGGGTCGGTTATGCCAGCCCATTAAGCTAACACCGTGTTCTCGCTCGACAGGGGATGTGGATCGTCCGCTCATTGTGCTCGCTGCTTGCTGCTCGCTGGACAGAGGAGGTGGATCGGTGACTGGGAATCCAGCCGCCCCAACGCGCGCGACGCGTTCGAGCAGGATGGTAAAGCGCGTGAGCCATGCCGGGCGATGCGGGTGATCTGTCCAGGAGCGGGATCCAAGCCAAGCGCGCGGGCGCGGCGTTGCCGGCCGCGACCACGACGACTTTGATCCAGCGGCGAACATGCCACTGTTCTGTCTATTCATCTCTTTGTCCGCGTGTCCTGCCAGAGTTTGATTCCAGCCGCTAGCACCAACTCTCCACCTTGGGTTCGTCCACTAAGAATTCAATCACCGTCCTCTAGCACTCCTCCTGGCCAGATGGTTCGACAGCCTATGTACCTACAGGAAAATCCTCCTTCTCGTTATGAGAGAGATTGTTCTTGGGATTTTAATGTGTGCAGGCTACGAGTGACAAGCCGGTGGTTCCATCAGTTAAAGTGTAGCGTTTTCTTGATCTCTTTTCTCTGTCAGGTCAAATTACAATAATATTTTTCCAATGCAATTTGGAAAGTTTTATCAAATCCACTGAGCAAATGAGACTGCAATACTTGGTTTGTGCTCTATAATTATAAGACTTGCTTATAAGTCCTGCTTATCTTTTTCATGTGAACTATAATTATTTTTTTTCCAGCTATTGAAATTTGTAGATGAAGGGCATGTTCTATACCATGATTTATGATTTGGCACATCAGTAACATCCAAGAGAGGATATTCTTCTAACTTTACTTTACAATGTGAGTATATCCTACTCTAAATTTCTAATGTTCAACCGGCAGCATCTGCTCTATTTTGATGTTTCTATCATTACTTCCAAATTGTGCACCTAAGCGTAGGATAAAAGTATTAAAGTTAAACAAGTTGATATTTGATTATCAAGCGATGAAGTAGATTCATAATATGTTGACTGGTGCAGTACGAAAGTGGACAAAAGTGATTTTATTGGGATCCAGCTGACGCGTTCGAGCGAGATCCAAGTGAAGCGCGCAGCATTGCCAGCCACGACCATGATGACCTGCTCGAGTGGGATTCCAAGATGACTGGCCTGGCAGCGGAAGCCAGTGTCTAGGGATCGCAAAGGTGAGCAGTCACACATCCACGAGGTTTGCTTCTCTTCGAGTTCATCGGCCGCCTTGGGGTCCTCGGCAACTTGTCCTGATAAGCTCCTCTGCAACACCACTCCCCTCAAGCCAGGCACGACGTTTGATCAACACGCGCCTCCACTCTCCTACGGGTTATGGTCGTAGCTTCTTCCCACAACCCACGATGTTGGATATCAAATGATTGTCCATTTGTCGTACTACAAAACAATGTGCAAGCATAGAAAATGCAGCCAAATATTTATCATGCTCACGCTAAATCACAAACACACTGGAGGTGCACCGTTAAACAAAAGTAAGTCCCAATACATGCCAAAGTATACGCATCTTTCTGTCTAACATGGCAGTTTGAGAGACCCATAGCTTCTGGTAGAAAAATTGGAGAAAGAAATACATATTTCCTGGAAGTGTTATTCATGTCTTACATGCTCGCACATTAAATTGTAGTTTATGCTAGCTTAATTTGTAGTTATGTCCGTAAACACACACTTCATATGTTCTCCCTGTGCCCAAAAAACCTCATCTTTAAGACCAAGTGCATATGCATCATATAATGATGGGAAGTGTTAGAACATGTAGCCAGGTAGGCAGGTGGTTATATTCATCTGGCCTGCCGTGGTTTTGGGATGTTTGCTCCTGCTGAATTGTTAATTGTGTAGCTGTAACCATATTCTTGAAGCAACTTGAGTATAGAGCACCCAAAAATAAAAAACAACATAGACTACAAGTGTCGCTGGACTGCATATGAAACATATTTACGAAAATTTATAGAGTACATAGAATGGAACTCTTCATAACTCACACCGCAGTGGTTTACAACTGGTTCATGAATGCAAATAAATAGATTCGAGTTTGTCTAATCATTGCAGAACCACCTAATATTCAGTCAGATAATATACTGCAGTGATTATTAGTGATTTTTTGAAAAGAAATGCAAAGTATGCATTACTACGTGGACGAAGCTGACTCGCTTGCCACTAAAGCTTTTACATCAGCAGTTACATTGTCTGCATTTAGCTCATCATACAGGTTCATGGAACATCCTTTGTGTGCAAGTACATGAGCTAAATTATTACAATTCCTACTAGCAAAGCTAAAGGTGATCTAATTAAAGTTTTGGCAGTGCTTAGGTAACTTATGGTATAATTGATGTTCAACATTACTTTATAAAAGATCATCATTTCTTCTGTATTTACCTGCTCAGTTCATTTATACTGCAATCAACTATACTGAAAGAATGTGTCAATCTATAGTGATACTGGAGTATATAGAAACTGATTAAGTAGTGTTGCTAGCACTAAAATGGCACAAAGAGATACAGAAGAAAAAAACACTTCTGAGGTGATCATGACCATTGTGTAATTCAGAAAGTTGATTATGTTACTTTTGTGTAGTGTATCTTCCATGGTGACATAATCTCTGTCAATGTTTGTATAGCAAAGCATGTACTAAGTTCATTGTTGAATCAAGCCTACAGTATTCTAAGTCTACCAGTGAAGCTTTATTGTGGTCATATACAATATCTCATTTTTCTAAGAGGCTGACATATATATTATAAAGTGCCACAATAATTGAAGACCAACAGGAACCGTTTTTTGGCATACTTTAAGCGCAACTACACTACAGCTTCTCAAGGTATGCAAATTATGTCCTCTCACACACCCCTTGCTTAATCTTTCAATTATGTCCAAAAGATGGGTTCACCAAGTACAAAGTTTGTCTTACCATTGTTAGCTCCCCATTTCATTCCCTACAGAGCTCTCCTTAACTGTAAGACTGGATATTCTTTCAAACAAAAAATATAACACATCTGAGGTTCAGTTTGTTTCTACATGCCAGTAGCACCACAAATGATAGGGAAAAAAACCCGATAATCGCATCATGTAGACCAGACAATGTTCCAACTCAGATAGCTGCCCTTATTTATCAATATTTTATTGTTTACTTTAGTGTTAGTGAAAATTGTCTTACTGGAATCCTTCCATTCTCTAATATCCAATTTTATTGTCAAGCAGAAATCCATATTTTATTCTCTACAGGGCCATGTCCTTAATTGTAAGACTGGGTATTCTTTCAAATATAACACATGTGAGGTGGAGTTTGTTTTCTTCTTGGCAGTAGCATCACAAATGATATGTAAAAAACAAATCGACATGCACATCATGTACCAGACAATGTTCCAATTGAGATAGCTTCCCTTATTTATCAAAATTTTATCTTGACTTCAGTGTCAATGAAAATTGTCTTATTATAACCTTCCGTTCTGTAATATCTTATTTATTGTCAAGCAGAATTTTTCTTCTTAGTTCCTTGTTGCCTACACAAGATCACCTTTTGGGTGCAGGCTGCAATTGTTTAGAAGACATCAATAAGAAATAGAACAGTTAGAGAGTAAAAGTCCGATGACCAATACCGACTAAGCCATATGAGCACATTGAAAATGTTGTAATAAATTATCAGCTTCATATATTTATGTAAATTTCGGTGTCCATATACTTATGTAAGCTCCTAACATTCTATTGTAGAAATAGACGGGCGCAGCAACGCGCGCCATCGATGATCTAGTTTACTTTTATGTTGAGTCATCACCCTCTTATTAAAAAGCACTAGCTGGAGAGCACATCCGTCATTTGCATTCATCACTGTTAATTTATATTGGGTATGACTATGATTGGATCTCTTTTACCATGAATTACAATGTCTAGTCAGTCCTTGATCTTTAAAGGTGCTTTGCATTTATGTTTTGCGGTCTCAGAAAGGGCTAGCGAGATACCATCTTGTTATATCATATTATGATTGTTTTGAGAAAGTGTTGTCATCCGAGATTTATTATTATGACTTGCTAGTTGACTATGCTATTGATATGAGTAATTATGAGACCTGAGAATTATTGCAAGCGTGGTTAGTTATGATCTATGCTGAAAACTTGAATGCTGGCTTGACATAGTTACAACAACAAGAGCAAACAGAGTTTGTAAAAGTTTTTCTTTCTTTCTTTCAGTTTGTCAACTCAATTGCTTGAGGACAAGCAAGGGTTTAAGCTTGGGGGAGTTGATATGTCTCCGTCGTATCTACTTTTCCAAACACTTTTGCCCTTGTTTTGGACTCTAACTTGTATGGTTTGAATGGAACTAACCCGGACTAATGCTGTTTTCAGCAGAATTACCATGGTGTTGTTTTATGTGCAGAAAGCAAATATTCTCGGAATGACCTGAAACTCCACGGAATATCTTAGAAAAAGCAATAAAAAATCCTCACCAAAGATGAAGACCAGGGGGCCCACACCCTTCTCACGAGGGTGG
>NC_041384.1:606269623-606286877 GCF_002162155.2 Triticum dicoccoides | reverse complement strand
GCCCCCCCAGGGCGCGCCCCCTACCTCGTGGCCCTCTTGGAAACCCTCTGACGCCAACTCCAACTCTATATATTTGCTTTCGGAGAGAGAAAAATCAGAGAGATGAAATCATCGCGTTTTACGATACAGAGCCGCCGCCAAGCCCTAAAACCTCTCGGGAGGACTGATATGGAGTCCGTTCGGGGCTCCGGAGAGGGGGATTCGTCGCCGTCGTCATCATCAACCATCCTCCATCGCCAATTTCATGATGCTCACCGCTGTGCGTGAGTAATTGCATCGTAGACTTGCTGGACGGTGATGGGTTGGATGAGATTTATCATGTAATTGAGTTAGTTTTGTTAGGGTTTGATCCCTAGTATCCATTATGTTCTGAGATTGATGTTGCTATGACTTTGCTATGCTTAATGCTTGTCACTAGGGTCCGAGTGCCATGATTTCAAATCTAAACCTATTATGTTTTCATGAATATATGTGAGTTCTTGATCCTATCTTGCAAGTCTATAGTCACCTACTATGTGTTATGATCCGGCAACCCCGAAGTGACAATAATCGGGACCACTCCCGGTGATGACCATAGTTTGAGGAGTTCACGTATTCACTATGTGCTAATGCTTTGTTTCAGTTCTCTATTAAAAGGAGGCCTTAATATCCCTTAGTTTCCAATAGGACCCCGCTGCCATGGGAGGGTAGGACAAAAGATGTCCTGCAAGTTCTTTTCCATAAGCACGTATGACTATATACGGAATACACGCCTACATTACATTGATGAATTGGAGCTAGTTCTGTGTCACCCTATGTTATGACTGTTACATGATGAACCGCATCCGACATAATTATCCATCACTGATCTGGTGCCTACGAGTTTTCCATATACTGGTTTACGCTTATTTACTTTCCCGCTGCTACTGTTACAATCACTACAAAATACCAAAAACATTACTTTTGCTGTCTTTACTTTTGTTGCCGCTACCGCTACTATCATATTACTTTGCTACTAAACACTTTGATGCAGATACTAAGTTTCCAGGTGTGGTTGAATTGACAACTCAGCTGCTAATACTTGAGAATATTCTTTGGCTCCCCTTGAGTTGAATCAATAAATTTGGGTTGAATACTCTACCCTCGAAAGCTGTTGCAATCCCCTATACTTGTGGGTTATCATGCCCGGACTCGAAGCTGCGGGGCACGGGGAGATGGTTTGGTGAGTGTCGCGGGTTCCTGGAGAGCCAAGGAGCTCGCTGCAGAGCTCGGACGCAAGGTGTGCTTGTCGTGGCTACGGTGACGAGGCGAGAAGCGGCGACAGGATTTGGCTATGACGGAGACTAGCGCTAGAGGACGAGCACGAGCAAGCTAGCAGAGAGGATTTATGACGGAGCTCACCTAGGAGCTCAAGGAGGCTCGTTGAGTGAACGGGAGCAGCAAGGGTCGATGGATTTGGTGATGAACGCTAGCGACAGCAGAAGAGGACTCGGTCGATCCCGACGCTGTGGCGATCTTCTACTCGAGCTCGGGGTCGGAGAGGAAGAAGCAGGCGGCAACTATGCTTGCAGACGTAGTCCTAGGTGGTAGGGACGTCGCTGTCCGTGCGGGTGAGGGTGACCATGGCGACGGAGGTCTTGGGTCGTCGCGGGGAAGAAGAAGCGGCGCGAGCGGAGGGGGAAAGTCGGGTTAGGGTTCGACCACGGGATCAGGGGAGGTCTTATACGACGTGGGGCATCGCCGGATGGATGCCGCGTGCGGCATCCGCGCCACGGACGGCGCACGAGCGTCCACCACACCCTGATGAACAAGGTTGAAGACGACCTGGTGATGGGCTGGGCCTGGCACTGTGCGTGTTGGGCCATGTACACTGGTTTCCTTTTTTATCCTTTTTTGTTATTACTTTTCTGTTTTATTAGTCTCCTTTTATTTTATTTTTTTATATTTAGCACCTAACTTAGTACTAAAATTAAGTCCACTGCCACAAAATGTTGAACTCCAAAATAAATTAGTTTAAAATTTTATAAACTATAAAAGGTATTTAACTAATTGTTTTTGTTGTTGTTTTATTTATTCAAGAGCATTTAATTATTTTATAAAAATGTGGTCTCTCCACCCTAATTACCTATGCAATATTTGGTTCACTCCGAACATTTTATTTTTAATATTTGAAAATTTTATTGTTTGCTTGATTTTAAATTTGAATTTCCAAAACGGTTTTGAACTAACACGAGACTATCAACAGTAACCGAGGTGATGTGGCATTATTAGTAGTGGATTACTGTAGCGTAATTATCCGGGCGTCACACAAAGGTTCTAATTGCCATTCGTGTGTGCAAGCAAAGCAACCTCGCAAGCCCCATAAGGCTGCGGAGGAGAGACATTTGGCGCCGTTAGAACTCATACATTCTGATCTTTGTGAGATGAATGGTGTATTGACTAAAGGTGGAAAAAGATACTTCATGACACTGATAGATGATTCTACTAGATATTGCTATGTATATCTTTTAAACACTAAAGATGAGGCTCTACATTACTTTAAAATCTATAAGGCAGAAGTTAAGAATCAACTTGAAAATAAAATAAAACGAGTTTGGTCAGATCATGGTGGAGAGTATTTCTCTAATGAGTTTGATTCTTTCTGTGCGGAACACGGAATTATTCATGAGAGGACGCATCCCTATTCACCTCAGTCAAATGGGGTTGCCGAACGAAAAAACCATACTCTAACAGATTTGGTTAATGCCATGTTAGATTCATCGGGTTTATCCAAGGTATGGTGGGGGAGGCTATATTGACATCATGTCATGTCCTGGATAAAGTTCCAACAAAAGACAATGAGATCACTCCCTATGAACAATGGGGAAAGAGAAGAGCGACACTCTCATACCTACGTACTTGGGGCTGCTTGGCGAAAGTCAATGTGCCAATCCCCAAAAAGCGTAAGCTTGGACCAAAGAGTGTGGACTGCGTTAATTTGGGCTACGCTAAGAATAGCCTCGACTATAGATTTCTGGTAGTGAAATCTGAGGTACCTGACGTGAAGGTCGGTACGATTATGGAGTCTAAAGATGCTACATTCTTTGAGGATATTTTTCCTATGAGAGATATGCAAAGCACTTCTAGGCTGGAATCTGATGAGACTCCTGAACCCGCCATTCCGATGGGATATTATGAACAGACACATGATGAAAATCCTGAGGAGGATGACAAGGAAACCCTTGGTAGGGACAAGAGACAGAGGACTGCAAAGTCTTTTGGTGATGATTTCCTTGTATACTTTGTGGATGATACTCCCACTTCTATTTCAGAAGCTTATGCGTCTCCGGATGCTGACTACTAGAAAGAAGCAGTCTGTAGCGAGATGGACTCCATTATGGCTAACGGGACATGGGAAATCACTGAACGCCCCTATGGCTATAAACCATTGGGTTGTAAATGGGTGTTCAAAAAGAGGCTTAGGCCCGATGGTACGATCGAAAAGTACAAGGCTAGGCTTGTGGCCAAGGGCTATAATCAGGAAGAAGAGAAAGATTTTTTCGATACTTATTCACCTGTGGCCAGACTGACCACCACTCGAGTATTACTCTCGTTGGCGGCCTCGCATGGACTTCTCGTCCACCAGATGGATGTTAAGACGGCTTTCCTGAACGGAGAGCTAAACGAGGAAATCTACATGCAATAGTCAGATGGCTTTGTGATAGATGGTCGGGAAGGAAAAGTGTGTAGGTTGCTGAAATCTTTGTATGGCCTGAAACAAGCACCTAAGCAATGGCATGATAAGTTTAATACAACTTTGACATCTGTTGGTTTCGTTGTTAATGAAGCTGACAAATGTGTATACTATCGACATGGTGGGGGCGAATGAGTTATACTGTGCTTGTATGTTGATGACATACTGTTATTCGGACACAACCTCAAAGTCATTGAGGAGGTCAAGTCGTTTCTATCTCAGAACTTTGAGATGAAAGACCTTGGTGTGGCTGATGTTATCTTGAACACCAAGCTACTGAGAGATAATGAGGGTGGGATTACACTTCTGCAATCCCATTATGTGGAGAAGGTGTTGAGTCGTTTTGGATATGCGGACTGCATGTCATCTCAAACACCATATGATCCTAGCATCTTGATTCAAAAGTCCAAAGGCACGGCTACAGATCAATTAAGATACTCTCAAATCATTGGTTCATTTATGTACCTAGCGAGCGCTACGAGGCCTGACATCGCCTTTGCTGTGAGCAAACTGAGTCGGTTTGTTTCAAAACCGGGTGATGTACATTGGCGTGCTGTTGAAAGAGTTATGCGCTATTTGAGGGTACTATGAACTATGGACTTCACGATACCGGATACCCGTCGGCACTTGAAGGGTATAGTGACATGAATTGGATCTCTGGTGCTGATGATATGAATGCCACAACTGGGTATATGTTTACTCTTGGAGGTGGCGCTGTTTCCTGGAAGTCTTGCAAACAAACGATCTTAACGAGATCGACAATGGAAGCAGAATTAACAGCATTAAACACATCTGGTGTCGAAGCAGGATGGCTTCGAGATCTTTTGATGGACTTGCCATTGGTTGATAAACCAGTTCCGCCTATCCTTATGAACTGTGACAATCAGACTGTCATCACTAAGGTGAAGAGTTCAAAGGACAACATGAAGTCCAACAAACACATAAGAATGAGACTAAAAACTATCAGAAAACTAAGAAACTCCAGAGTGATAGCGTTGGAGTATGTCCAAACGGCTAAGAATCTAGCAGATCCCTTTACAAAAGGGCTATCGCGTGTTGTGCTAGATAATGCATCAAGGGAGATGGGTATAAAACCCACATGAGTTGCCATTGTGGTAACCCAACCTATGTGATCGGAGATCCCGTGAAGTAGGACCTGGGAAAACAAACTAGTGGTTAACCGAGGAGAGTATTTTTGACTAACCCACTCCGTTGGAGATGCACAACTCTCGGTAATTGTATGGTAGGTTGATTTTTGTCTTAATGTGTTCCAAGGCTTATAAAAGCAAGATGCTATCCTACAGAGCGATTTTTGGAGGAACGCACTTATATGAGTCTGACTACTAGTCATAGTCTATGAGATTAGGGTGATCTCTAGTAAGTTCATGAACAGGCCAGGAGTGACCAATATGCTCCACCCGAGGGGTCAGCCTTCGGCAACCTAGTGCTAGTAAGACACTTGGTGAAACTTCTTCACGCCAAATTGACAATTCAAGGCCTAGTCCATTGTTCAGTTGTGGAGGAGTGTAGTTATTTGTTCTAGGTGGATGTTCAACCTTAACGGGTCTCCACTGAAAATACTGGTATATCAAAACAGAGTTTGGAACAGAGGACAACACCATGGGCCTTCGGGGTCTGGTGGGGGATTGCTGAATATTAGTTGGGCTACAGGTCCACTTAACAATTTCAGAAAATCCCTAAGGGCCCATGTTGTCAATTGAGTGGTGGGAAGTTTAGTCCCACATGGCTAGTTGAGAGAGATGTACACCAACTTATAATGTGAGCTCTTATCCCACTAGTATGAGTTGGTGTGAAGGAAGGAGAGGTGTTCCACACGCGCGCTCCTCCGCCGCCCGACTTGCCACGCCATGACGCGCGCGTGCGCCACGGGTTGCGGGAATGAGCCGAGCTGATGCAATGTTTTGCCGGTCAAAATTGGAGAGTCCATTACAAACACAAAATGAATGTGAGACGTCATATTCATTGCGAAAATGAAAACGTCCATAATAAATACGTTTTATTGTGGAGATGGAAATGTCTATAATTAAACGCGTTTTTATGGAGATAAAACGTCTGTAATTAAATGGTTTTATTGCTGGACCGTTCTCCTACCCGACTGGCTATATATATGAGGCATCGCAGCTCAGCCAAACACACTTCACACCTCCACTGCTCCCTGGTCGTTCCTTTCATTGCTGCTGCCCTCGGTGATCTCATCCCGTCTACCACGTACACAATTGATGGGAGAGCAGGCATCTGAAACTCCGCTTCTCCAGATCCTGTACGGGAGAGAGGCGATTAGGTTTTTGGGGAGCGTCTCCTATGCGACTGCTCGCCTCGGTTCAACTACTTCGTCTACGTCGACTACTTCTGCGTCACCTTCGTCTTCACCATGAGCACTGACCCCGATCGTGCGGCTGCCGAGAAGGCCACTACTGACAAGAGGATCGCCGACGAGGCCGACGCCTCCGCTGCTGCTACGGCCAACTGGCCTACTGGAGGGTATAATACATTTACACTGCTCCTGTTTACTTTCATGTGTGCAGTACTAGTGGTTTGCGTAGATGTTTCTACTATCTGTCTAGTACGTGCGTACATCATCAAAATTCAGTATGTCATTAGCATTGCCTATGTCATATTCATGATTTATTATTGAATTAAATTAATTAAACAATTGCTTAATTTCTCAACATGAACAAATTTGGAAAAGCAGGAATACTTTTTAAACTTCTGAACAATATTTGAAAACATGAACAGTTTTTGGAAATTTAATCAGTTTTTGAAATACCAAACTTTTTCTCAATTTATGAACAAAATTTGAGAAAAGGAACGTTTAAAAATTTCGTGTCCAAACTTTTTCTAAAAAGAAAATCAATTTGAAACAGAAAAAAACATGGAAAAGGAAAAGAAACAGAAACCGAAAAAAGGAAGAAGGAAAAAAACTTGATAAAGAAAAAGGGAGAAGGAAAGAAAGTGGGAAAAAACGAAATATCCGAAAAACCCACTAAAAACCCGGTCCAAGAACTTTCTAATAGGTTCCCAAAACAAGAATCTTGTAGGACGTTAAAGCTACTGCAAATGGGCCGGCCCATATCGTTCGCTCACACTCGCGACGAGCGTCATCTAGGATATTCCAAGATCTGAATAGCAGTGATCGGCCAAATAGTATCACTGACGCGCAAGTGGCTGGTTAGTGCTAATAACGACATCTTCATCACATACGGCCTAGTTAGCCGGTCATTGATAACTATCAACAGGACTAGAGAAATAGGGATATCAGTGACCGTCCACTCTAGGACACAAATTACACATGCAACACACAAGAAGCACAAATAAACATTGTATTTTCATCCAAAACTATTTTTGAACACATGAACATTTGTGGAAATCATGGATTGTTTTTTTTTTAATTCATGGTTTTTGTTTGAAATTCTATGAACCTTTTTAGAATTCCATAAAAAATACAAGTAAAGAAAGAAAAATAAATAAATAAATACAGGCACCACACGCCCCTCACTGAGCTGATCCAAATCGCACAGATGGTGTGCGATTGGTTACCTGGCGTGGGAGCGGCTATGTGCCGCTTGCGCCGATGGTGGGCCGGTCCAGTAGGTCGTGGCTCATCATGTTGACATCATTCAATTCTTTTTTCTATTTTTACTTTTATTTATATTTTGAATGCATATATTTCAAAAACTTCCAAAAAAAATGTTCATGTCGATGAAGAAATATTCATGCGTTTCAAAAATAAATATATGCAATTTTTTAAATGTGTATACAATTTTATAAAATATTTGTGTAATGTAAAATGTTTTGTACCGTCAAAAAATGTATGTGACATTTTATGGAAAATATTCCCACCTTTCAAAAAAATGTTCGTGACATTTGATAGAAAATAATCAAGTGTTTCCAATAAATATTGTTAAAAATTAATACAATGTAAATTTCTTTGTGTAGTTTAAAAGAATGTTTATTTCCATTAAAAAAACTACAACGTGTCTTTGGAAAATGTTAACGTGTATTCGAAGAAGTATTCAAAACATCTATCTAAAAAATGTGCACCATGCAATGAAGAATATCCAATGTGTATGAGAAAATTGTTTCACATGTGCTCTAGAAATATATTAGTGCACTGAAAAAAATATAGACATGTGTTAAAAAAAGAAAACCGATAAAAACAACAAAGGAAAGCGAAAATAATCAAAGAAAACGAAGAAAACCCCCCCAAAAAAATCAAAGTATAACGAGTAAAGAAAGTAAATCCAAAAAACCAATGAGAAAACAAAGAAAACCAGAGTAAAATGAAGAGAAAAAACCCAAGAAAATCGGTGAAAACAAATAAAATCCAAGAAAAAATAAAAAAACGAAAAAGAAAAAACCCCAAGGAAAACCTGAGCAGAGCAAACCTACAGCGTGTAGCGAGCAACCGCGTTAATTGGCCGTCAGTTAGACATAGCCCGTAGGCGACTTGGAATCGGTATGGGATTCCTTAAGCAGAAAGAATCGACGAGCGACATATAACCCTGCGTGGCCACGGGTGAAAAAGGGTGCCGCGTTAGGATTTCAACTTTTGTCAAGGTCGAGCTAGCCCTACCTCGTCTTCAATCGGAAATCCCTCTTCGCCGCGCCGCCGCTGCCCTAAATTCCACCACGCAAATACCGGCAATGGCATCGTCGCAGAGGGCAATCACCACGACTTCATCGAGGTCCAGCCTAGGGTCCGCGCGGGGAGGGCACGCGTTCGAGATATCTGGGTACAGCCAGCACAAGGGCCTTGGCATAGGGGAATCCGTCCGCTCCGCCACCTTCACTGTCGACGGCTGCGAGTGGTCCATCGTCTTCTACCCCGACGGAGAAATGTATGAATACCAAGAATACGTCTCGGTGTTTCTTGAGCTACTGACGTTGGAGGCCGACGTAAGAGCCGGCTTCGACATGATTCTGGTCGTCCCGTCGGACCGGGCCAGCACCAAGTTGATCCATCGGGTGGCTCCCATGGTTTTCGGCCACATACAACCCGACTGGGGGCTTCCCCAGTTCATGAAGAGGGCAGTCTTGGAATCATCACCGTACCTGGAGGACGACCGCCTCGTGATCAAGTGCGAGGTCACTGTCGTGAGGCAACCACAGGTGGAGGAGACTGCGCCGGACTTCGAGGTCCAGGTGCCGCCCTCTGATCTGTACGACAATCTTGGGAAACTGTTACAATCAGGGGAGGAAGCCGTGTGGTTTTGTGTAGCTTGAGCTACGTGGTACCCCTTATCTTAGCCATCCATTTTTGCATCATGATCCGTGCAGGCACATTTGTCATTTTTGTTTCTCTCAAACGAAACAACGTATAAACTTCAAACTTTGCAAGACAACAAAACATTCTAATTACTATGTGCGAAAAAACTTTCAGATTTTTTCATGCATTTAAGTGCAAAAAATTATTATTTTTAATCAAAAAATCCTCGTTTTGTATATTTATGTCGGTCCAAAAAATCTGAAAGTTTTTTCACACATTGAAGTTCTAAATTTGGTTTGATCTGCAAAGTTTGAAGCCCATATGTTCTTTCATTTGAGAGAAACAAAAAAGAGAAATCTTCTTGCTGTAAGTTAGTTGACGAGTACGGATCTCAAAGCAATGTTGGAGGGCTGGAGATAAGAGGTTCCGTGTAGCTCGACCTACAGAGAAACTTTACCCACAAGATTGTGCTTGCAATGCGGTCGCCGGTGTTCAAGGCGGAGCTTTATGGGCCGATGAGCGACAAAAGAACATGGAGGATAACCGTCAAGGATATGCAGCCTGCTGTATTCAAGGCGTTGCTTCAGTTTATCTACACTGATTCCTTGCCTTCCATGCTTGACCTCTGCGACAATGACCAGAAAGAAATGGTCAAGCATTTGCTTGTGGCTGCAGATAAGTATGCCATGGAAAGACTGAAGCTAATCTGCGAAGGCATTCTTTGTAGGAATCTCGACGTTGATTCTATGGCGACGACATTAGCTCTGGCTGACCAGCATCATTGCGGCAACCTCAAAGAAGCTTGTGTCCAATTTCTCCTCACGGGGAGTAGAATGGATGCTGTGCTGGCAAGCAAAGGCTACACACACCTTAAAAGATCTTGTCCTTCTGTCATAGTTGATATCTTTGAGAGGGCAACTAAGTCTCGCAAGATTTTGTAAGTTCATGTTGGGTTATCTGGATGTAGTTATCTTACATATATGACTTGGTAGTATGTAGCCACCTGAAACCAACTCTCCTTATCCTCTTTTTTTCGAAAAGGGGGATCCCCGATCTCTGCATCAGAACGATGCATACGGCAATACTTATTAATAAGCAAATAGGTTCAACAAAAGTCGTCATGTCTCAAACAAAAGAACGAAAAATGCTCACAAAGGGCAGGAAAAGTTAAAAATAAAGCCACAACCGGACGGCATAAGAAAGGTAGGGAAACTAACACTACACCACAACATGATTGCAAGGACATAAAAACTGCCAGCAGAAGTCACTTATAAGGGCAGACAAACTGTCAGGAACGTTTTTCTCTCGGCAGATAGAACTGCCACAAGAACGGCTGCCGGGAATTGCAAACGCCAGCAGATAGAGATCTCCCGGCAGTTTGTATGCCGCCATGTTCAAAGTTCTCCCGGCAGTTTCTATTCTCCCGGCAGACAAATTCTCCTGGCAGTTAATAGCTTTCCCGGCAGATGATGTGCCACGGTTGCCAAATACCCCAATCTATAAGGCTATTGCACTCTAGTATTGTATTTATTTCACATTTAGATGCACACTGACAAGCCATTCATTAAAATAAAGTAAAAGGAATCTGCACATTTATATTATAAAATCTGATGATCAAAGTACATGGTTACAATGTATACAATTCACTGATTACACATGATGACTTGCATCATAATTTAGCATCTATAGTTTCAATACATCCAAGTTATACAGAATGTAACAAGCACAAAATGCAAAGCTTGTAAGGTCTTCTACGTGAGCTCAGAGCATATGGTTAGGGCAAGTTATCTTTGGCCAGTCTTCACGAACATTTCCAACCTGGACAAAGAGATACAATTGATTACAATACTCAAAGACAATCATGTGCACCGCTCCAACTTTTTAAGAAAGACATCTACATGAACGAAGAGAATTTCTCATCATATTTCCTTTCAAGGCATCAAGTAAATCATATAAAGCACTGATACGGCGATACGAGTAAGACGATGCCGGATATGGAAATTTCTAGAAACATCAACGCGTCAATATGGCAAGTATATATAAATAATTAATAAGATGACATATAATAAAGACAAACATAATAGAATGTGTAAGATGAGATCAAAATATTGCCCCATTGGTTGCCTCTGTACCTCTTTTCAAGTCCTCAACTCCTGATGGTGCTTCTAGCTTACCAAATATAAGTGATAGACTCCTCCGTGCAGCTATTTCTCTAAGTGATGGAAGGTATCAAGCACACAGTATAGTACTCCTCTAGTACGTACTATGGAAGCTAGCCAGCAGCCAAGCACACAGTGACCACACCTCACTCAGGGCTCGGGGGTGAGTAGGCATAACTCTGAGGCAATTACTTCCTTCAAGAGCTTATGTACTATTTAAGAGTAACAAATATACACCTAGTTAAGGCTGGTTATTTTACTTTCTACAGTGGAGCTCACTATGGTAGTACAATGTCCCATTTTTTTCTCGAGGGCTACATTTAACACCCTCCATTTAACATCAGAGATTCTGAACAAAAAATGATACAGTATGGGTACCATACTCATCTCAACATCATCAGATCATTCCTCGTTTCATACTGCACTGTATATGTTCCTTCCATGATTCCATCAAGCAGCTGAAAAAATAATGCTGGCGAAAACTGTGTTAGCATAAGGAAAATAATTGCACTTAACATTGCATATTATCCTGGAATAACTTGGCTTCTGCCACATCTACAGATGTAATGTGCTCAAAGCAAATTAAGAACTTTCAGTGTAAAAATCATTTACAAATAAGTGCTTAACTTGTGCACGCGATTTCTTGTATATTAACAACGGGGATTGCCCACATGAAGTGGATAAATGCTTAAAACATGTGTTTAGATTTCACACGCTTATTCCTGAAGCATTAAGCATTACAATATAGTGCCCAAATAGTGATGAGAGTTATTTATCTTGGAAAATTGTGAATTGTCACAAAGAGCAGAAAACATAAAAAATGAAGACCGCAATCTCAACATAGTAAGAATAATTACAACAAAATTTAATAGTGGAAGGGCATACAAAAATTTATCTCCCGGCGGCAGCACTACAAGAAAGTTATATTCTGTATATGTAGATGGTTGGGTATAAAAGATGCATATGTATCACTTCTGGAGGAAGATGATTAAGGTGCAGGTAGAGATGGTCGGTCAATGGTCCTGAGGCTAAAGGATAGAAACAGCAAGTGATGTGGGAAGAACCAACAACACCAGATTATCACCTAAAGCATAATCGCATAAAACAAGAGAACTGAAACATACGTACACCACGTCCTTCTCTAATTTCCATAGTCAATTAGTCATAGATCTAGAAACAACATCACGAGATGCCAGATCATTGGCGGTAGGGGCATATCATTCCATGAACCTCTCAGCTTTGCTGTTCCTAAGAATACCACCTTCGCCCCGGGAACCTTAAAAATGAATGATGACATAGTAATGTAAGAAAATTTGGTTGATTGACTGAAATTTCGATACTAACTGGAGAAATGTGCAGTGCAAAAGCTATAGTTAATACACATGTGACTACAGTAGGATAAAAAAGTTTTAGTTATGTAAAACCTTCGGTTATAAGGCATCCAGCACCGTAAATGCCTGTAGGATGGAACTGCACAAACTCAAGATCCTGCAAATTCAACAGATAGATATAACCATATCATCTTGAGAAGTAGCTAAGTCAGTGTGATTTAGTTCAGAAGACTAACCTGAAGGGGTAACCCAGCACGTGCAACCATAGCATTGTCATCACTAGTACATGTGTGAGGTGAAATAGCAGAGAAGTAACCTCTGCCATAACCATGTTGAGCTATAATACAAGACAGGGATAAGACAGGCAGTAAACTGAAAAGGAACAGTCAGTGGTTAAGACAGAGAGATTCTTACTCCTGTTGCTAAAATAGCATTTGTTGAAAGGAAACGATGAAGGGTACCATCCTCCATGTTGAGTGCAATTACCCCCTGACAGGCGCGTCGAAAATAAGTATGCATTAATCAGCAGTGTCCTAAACATGCGGTGCAGAAAGCAAGCACTATTTATAGACCTAATTATATCCATTGAAAGGGCTCATTAGCTAGTAGGTTTTAACTATCATGTAAAAAATCTTGTCAACATTACAACAAGATCAGGTACACAAGACAATCTTAGCGGCACTAAAAAGATAATGCATTAATGACCTAATGCTTGTAGAATCTACAGCAACTGAACAAGCAAGGCAATTAAAAACCAAGGAAAAATAAGATCCAAGAAATATCCACATCAAGTCTAATAGAATGCAAAGAAAATTAATGCTAAAGGCAACAATCAAAGACTATTTTCCTTCAGTATGTCTACATCAAATTATAACCACATAAAAGTAGGCATATGTATTATTTATTACAAGTTAAATAATTGATTCCCAGAGAAGGGAAGAGACCCCCGAAACAAATCACGTTAGGTACATATGGCATTCCTTTACAAGTGAGAATGATTCTGAATTTCAGACAACCCATAAAAAATTACACATACACTAACCTGGCTGAAACAATTTGCAATTCCCGAGCACTTGGAATTTCTCAAAAAACCTACCACTACTAGACCCAGTCTCCAATCCTTTCACTAATAGCATCTGCATCAATTTGGTAGTAAAAAGAAAAAACAGCAATAAGAAGACAGTCTCGGTGGAAGGAGAGATGTAGCAGGGAGGGGAAATCTGGATTCGTACGGACAACTGGACAACGCCCACCATCAGTTCTCATCCAGCAGAGAAGGAGAGATTCACTACCTTGCTATGGAGAATCTCACCTAGATCGGGTTTCCATTGGCACGGATCTAAGCAGAGAGCAGGCACCGCGCTCGCAGTCAGCGGGAGAGGAAGCCGCGGCCAGGAGCCATCTCATGCTAGCCAGCGTGAAGGGCCGCGGAGAAGAGGAGCCCGATGCCGTGGTGGACCCTTGGACGGCACTGCTTCCTCTTGCGCTTGCCGTTGCCGCACATCACAATGGAGAAGGATTGGTGTTCGTCGTAGGATCTGTTGCTGGGGAGGAAGCTGACGTTGACCTTGACGCACCGGCGCCATCGACGTTTAGGTGGCTGTGCCGGAGGGAGGGAGGCTCCATCGACCTCATGCATCAGAGGCCTCTGGAGGGAGGAGACGCGACCTCTACGCACTGGCGCCATAGATCCAGATGCGGTCGCACAGGTCGGCTGAGGGGTGGTGGTGGCAGAAGGGGCGGTGTGGCGGCGGTGTCGGTCGAGGAGAAGGGATAAAGGAGGGTTCGATTTGGGGGAGAACAGGAAGGGGCGGCGGCGACGGCGGCGGTGGTATCGGTCGAAGAGGAGGGGTAAAGGAGGTTCGATTTGGGGGAGAACAGGTCGGGGCGGCGGCTGTAATTCTTTTGAGCAAAAATTTTGGTCTGTCGCGCACTCTCCAGCACCAGCACGCGTTTGGGCCTAATTATTTTTGTGGGCTCGTGCCACGGATAGGCCCGGCAGACAGTGGGCCGTAGTTTAGTTCTGCCGGCAGTTTTGATGACCTAAGATGGGCATATCATTGCCGGCAGTACATGCGCCCCTTGCTGCTTAACTTCTACCGGCAGTTTATCCACCCTTGTGCATTTTTGCCGGCAGTTACCTGATCCCCGGCAGATGGTTTGCCCTTATTCTCATATTTCTCCCGGCAGTTAATTGCCCCCAATTTAGTGTTGTGGTGTAGTGTAATTGCCTATCCTATTACATGACTGCCATCCAAACCGGTTGAAAATAGTCCGAGCTACCACCTCCCATCAGATAGATCCAGTAACCAAACGCTTCTCTAGTTATCGGAGATCTTTTGGAAACTCTTCTATGTCTTGGATGTAATGATGAATCACCTTATATGTATTCCTGTTTTATAGCTTTTGCAAACTGTATGCTATATGCATATAGATCACCTGTTTCTCTAAGATTGATCTGGGCTAACAATACATTAGGTTTTACAATTTTGATCATAATTGTTCATTCCCTTTCGCAAAGCAGTTAATAATTACTTCTTTTTGTTGTGGAAGCGTGGGGCATTAGATCGATTGCCTAAATGATGTTGGGATTATTAACCATAAAAGTTATGCCGTGCACAAGGTTTATATACTTTCGTCTTTTTGTTCATTATCATCTTTATTTATTTATAAGATCATGAACCGTATATAACTTGAGTAAACAAGTAATTTGTCTTACACCCCAAGTGACCATAGCCCAGAGATTCCCACAATGCCAAGATTTATTTATTGTTAGTATTTAGGCTCTTCGTACCTGTATATATACCAGAGAATGTGTTGTTATGAAATGAGCAAAATCATGGCCTCCTTTTTGGTGTGCAAAAATCTGAACAACCAACATATGATGGTGAACACTGAACAATATTAGATCATGGTGATTTGTGAATCAGGGCAGTCAGCCACTGTTAGTCATACAGCATGCTGTGCACACGTCAGTGGCATCTTTTCTGACTCCTAAGTCCCTAGGTGAGTAAAGTTATTTATTCTGAATATCCAATGTAGAAACATATACTCCTACCTCCTTTTGTATAAGCCTTTAATTATAGTAAGTAAATATAGTAAATAACTAAATCTGATACTCCTACATATATCTGTTTAGTCACTCGGCTCCACCTCTCTAATTATCCATAATCATCCCACAAGGCTACCAGCGGAAGGTGAGAGTTATGATGTTTTTCAGCTATAGGCTGTCTTATAACAACCATCCCATAAAGTATATATGTACTAATGCGATTTCCCATTCATTCTGAAGAGCATATTTACTGCTTCGAGATATCTTTCAGTTTGCATCACTTCAAAATAATGGGTAATTAGCCAGTTTGGTACCAATCAAAATTTACTATGGCCGCATCCACATTTTTTTAAATAACCCTGCGATACATTGTCGAAGGAAGATAACATGATAGCTCGCGATAAATTCTGAATTACCATCAACATAACAAATTTCCTTGCTATTGTGAAACATCTTGTTCTTAATTTTTCACTCTGCTTGTTCTTGGAGGTCATGCCATGTGTATTACTACAGATAAAGGCCCCACCTGTCATTTTTCACCTTTAAACAAATCCAAGTTTCTGAAATCACTGCTTGTTTCATACCTGGACCAATTTTTAGGCATCTATTGAAGAAGTAGGCTAACATAATGCTCAACTGACCTCTTGGAAGCTGTAATTTTGAATTAAGAATCATCGAAGTTATTTTCAACTTGAATTTCAGTTGTGAAATTATAGACATAGAATTGTGTGTGCAATCCTTTTTCTTGCTCATGAATCATTATCATAGGGTATGTACGGGAAGAAAAGTCAAGAGATCAAGCTAAAACTGATGGTACAAGATGGTAAGGATTTTGAACGAAGAGAACCTGTCAAGCAACTCAAATCGTGGTATGTTGATGTTGCTTATTAGTTATGCTTGCAGCTCTTTGTCAGTTTGGCTGGCTGGCTAAATCGCACGTGTCTTTTTTTTTAGAAAAGGTCTTTTTTCCTTTCTAGAATACGCATAAGCATGTGTATCATCAATTAAGAAAGGAAAGGGCAAGCGCCCGTCCACATGGTTTTACAACATGCACGACACTGCAAACAATTGGTCCACCACCTAAACAATCGCACGCGTCTTTAAGGTTGTCATTATTTTGTCATGTGGTGTTCTACACCAGATATCTTATGCAAGTATTTGTAGTTACGGTAAGCATATTGAAATTCTGCGGGTAATTTTCATTGAATAGGTGCATTCACTGTTATCTACCTTGCTTGGACCTCTGTGTATGTATGACGTGCGTGCGACGCTCACCCACTACCCAAAAAGGCTTTCGCCTCGCTTTATAAATGAAGGAACCACCAAGCAAAGAGTAACAGACAATAATGGGACACACAACACACCTACACAACGCCACCGCAGACAGGGTCTAGCACTCACACACAGACACACAGAGACCCAAGTTCCGTTGTGGGCACGGCATAACAAACCCAACATAACACCAACATACACGAAACACCCCTAGACGGCGGAGGCGGCGGCGAGAAGATGACAAACTAATCTGGTTCTGGTGGTGGCAGGGGAAGCGGTGGAGTCAACCGGAGAGCCATCGCGCGAAGCTGGGTGATGATGGAGGTGATGGCGTCTCTCTCCCTGGGACGGCTAAGCGGCCGCCAGAGTTGCAAGTAACCAGACCATTTGAACAAAGCGTCAGTAGCACGACGAAGAGGGATACGCTGAATCACAAGTTTATTAACAGTCCACAGCGTCCAGGCAAGGGCCCCAATGGTCAGCCACCTAATGTGGCGCAAC
>NC_041384.1:606256445-606269130 GCF_002162155.2 Triticum dicoccoides | reverse complement strand
ACCCACAATCTCGCGGAAACAACTCCATAGGAACTGCGCAGACACGCAGGTGAAGAAGATATGGTTCAAATCTTCTTCAGGCCCACAGAGCGGGCATCGCCCATCACCAGGGCCATTGCGCTTCAGAACCTCAACGCCAGAAGGGAGGCGACCGCGAATCCATTGCCATAGGAAGATCCTAATTTTCAAGGGGTGGCTTCCAAATGGAGGAAAGAGCCTCATGGCCGAGCGAGGGGGCGATGGCTAGATAGAGAGATTTGGTGGAGAATTGACCGGACGGCTCGAGGCGCCACCTGGCACGGTCATCGTCAGACGTGAGATCCGGCTCATGGAGAGCAATACAGTCAAGCAACTCCTGCCAGTCCGCATTCTCAGCGGGACCAAAAGGCCTCCGGAATGCAAGCCGCCCTAAGTCAATAAGGGCGGTCGCCACGGAGATCTGAGGGGCAACCGCGATGGAGAACAGGTCTGGAAAGCGGGCCGCCAGGGGCGTGTGACCAGTCCAGCGATCGAACCAGAACAGCGTGGTGGTGCCGGAACCAATCTCGATCGAGGTCCCGATCCGGAGGACAGGGAGGAGCTGAATGATGGATTGCCAGAACTGGGAGCCCCCAGATCGCTGACAGAAGGCAAGAGGCTGGCCTCGGAGGTATTTCTGCTGAATAATGCGTAGCCACAGCCACCATCTCCACTGCCAATCCTCCAGAGCCACCGAGTCATAAGGGCAATATTCATGCGTTTGGAGGACATGATCCCAAGGCCGCCCTTGTCGCGAGGTTTGCAGATCTCAGACCACCGGACCATGTGGTATTTCTGCTTATCACCCTCGCCGGCCCAGAAGAAGCACCCCTGAATGGTGGCAATCTCGTGATGAAGAGTCTCCGGAAGGCTGTAGAAGCTCATGATGAATAATAGGAGGCTGGAGAGGGACGAGTTAATGAGCACCGTACGGGCCGTTTTCGAGAGCCACCGACCCTACCAGGGCTCGATCCGGTGTTGGAGCTTCCCCACCGTGGGGCGCAGCTCGGCTACCGTAAGCCTGGCATCACTAATGGGTAACCCTAGATAAGTCGTGGGGAAACACCCAAGCTGGCAGTTAAGCCGATCCGCTATGCTCTGTCCCTCGTCTTGGGCGTAGCCCAAGACCATAACCTCACTCTTGTCGAAGTTAATCCTAAGGCCAGACATCTGCTGGAAGCACAATAAGAGGAACTTGAGGTTCGAGATATCACTCTCAGAGCCCTCCACCATGATAATGGTGTCGTCTGCATATTGGAGGAGGGAGATCCCGTTGCCTCCAACAAGCTGCAAGACAATCCCCTTAATGTGTCCCGCCGCCTTGGCCTTATCGAGGATGGCCGCCAGCGCATCAACAACTATGTTGAACAGGAATGGGGAGAAGGGGTCGCCCTGGCGGACCCCACAAAATGTGGGGAAGAACGGGCCGATCTCCCCATTAATGTTCACCGCGGTGCGGCCTGAAGAGACCATCTGCATTACTCTGGTCACCCACCTATCATCGAAGCCCTTCCGAAGCAAACATTCCTGAAGGAAGGTCCAGCTGACCGTGTCATAAGCCTTGTGGAAGTCCAGTTTCAGGAAGACTGCCTTGAGGTGTTTGGAGTGCACCTCATGGAGAGCTTCGTGGAACACTAGGACTCCATCAAGGATATAGCGGCTTTGGATGAAGGCCGACTGATCAGGGTGAGTGATCCGGTCAGCTAGAGGGGCCACCCTAATGGCGTACCCCTTCGCGAGGATGGGGAATATGACGTTAATCACCGTAATCGGCCAAAATTTCCGGATGTCCGAGGCTCCCGTCACCTTAGGGATGAGAGTGATTACCCCATAATTCAGTCGGGCGAGGTCAATGGTCCCAGCCATGAACTCGTCGAATAGGGCCATCACCTCAGGTTTGATCACCTCCCAGAAGGTCTGGAAGAACTTCATCGGGAGGACATCCGGGCCTGGAGCCGAGGAGGGGTTCATGCCCTTAATAGCCGCCCAAACTTCCTCCTCCAAGAACGGGGTCGTGAGGGCCGCGTTATCTGCAGGCGAGACGCAGCAGTGGGCAGGACAAATGTCTTGCGCAAGGGCAAGACCTCCCCGAGAGGAGGCAGAGAATAGGTCTCTGTAGAGGCCATCAACATGCGCACGGATGTCCTCCGTGAAGGAAATATGCCCTAGAGGCAATAATAAAGTTATTATTTATTTCCTTATACCATGATAAATGTTTATTATTCATGCTAGAATTGTATTAACCGGAAACATAATACATGTGTGAATACATAGACAAACAGAGTGTCACTAGTATGCCTCTACTTGACTAGCTCGTTAATCGAAAATGGTTATGTTTCCTAACCATAAACAAAAGAGTTGTTATTTGATTAACGGGATCACATCATTAGGAGAATGATGTGATTGACATGACCCATTCCATTAGCTTAGCACCCGATCATTTAGTATGTTGCTATTGCTTTATTCATGACTTATACATGTTCCTATGACTATGAGATTATGCAACTCCCGTTTGCCGGAGGAACACTTTGTGTGCTACCAAACATCACAACGTAAAAGGGTGATTATAAAGGTGCTCTACAGGTGTCTCCAAAGGTACATGTTGGGTTGGCGTGTTTCGAGATTAGGATTTGTCACTCCGATTGTCGGAGAGGTATCTCTGGGCCCTCTCGGTAATACACATCACATAAGCCTTGCAAGCATTGCAACTAATGAGTTAGTTGTGAGATGATGTATTACGGAACGAGTAAAGAGACTTGCCGGTAACGAGATTGAACTAGGTATGGGATACCGACGATCGAATCCGGGCAAGTAACATACCGATGTCAAAGGGAACAACGTATGTTGTTATGCGGTCTGACCGATAAAGATCTTCGTAGAATATGTAGGAGCCAATATGGGCATCCAGGTCCCGCTATTGGTTATTGACCGGAGACGTGTCTCGGTCATGTCTACATTGTTCTCGAACCGTAGGGTCCGCACGCTTAAGGTTTCGATGACAGTTATATTATGAGTTTATGAGTTTTGATGTACCGAAGGAGTTCGGAGTCCCGGATGAGATCGGGGACATGACGAGGAGTCTCGAAATGGTCGAGACGTAAAGATCGATATATTGGACGACTATATTCGGACATCGGAAAGGTTCCGAGTGATTCGGGTATTTTTCGGAGTACCGGAGAGTTACGGGAATTCGCCGGGGAGTATATGGGCCTTATTGGGCCATACGGGAATAGAGGAGAGAGGCCAAAAGGAAGGAGGCCTGCGCCCCCCCCCCCTCTAGTCCGAATTGGACAAGGGGCGCAGCCCCCTTTTCTTTCTTCCTCTCCCCCTCTTTCCCCTTCTCCTACTTCAACAAGGAAGGAAGGAGTCCTACTCCCGGTGGGAGTAGGACTCCCCTTGGCGCGCCCCCTCCTAGGCCGGCCGCCCCCTCCCCCTTGCTCCTTTATATACGGGGGCAAGGGGGCACCTCTAGACACACAAGTTGATCCACGTGATCATATTCTTACCCGTGTGCGGTGCCCCCTTTCACCATAGTCCTCGATAATATTGTAGCGGTGCTTAGGCGAAGCCCTGCGACAATAGTACATCAAGATCGTCACCACGCCGTCGTGCTGCCGGAACTCTTCCCCGACACTTTGCTGGATCGGAGTCCGGGGATCGTCATCGAGCTGAACGTGTGCTAGAACTCGGAGGTGCCGTAGTTTCGGTGCTTGATTGGTTGGGCCGTGAAGACGTACGACTACATCAACCAAGTTAACGCTTCCGTTGTCGATCTACAAGGGT
The DNA here is from genome assembly GCF_002162155.2 of Triticum dicoccoides. Classification (NCBI taxonomy): domain Eukaryota; kingdom Viridiplantae; phylum Streptophyta; class Magnoliopsida; order Poales; family Poaceae; genus Triticum; species Triticum dicoccoides. The sequence continues at coordinate 606,265,329 of NC_041384.1, read as the reverse complement.
ACGTAGATCACACTCTCCCCCTCTCGTTGATATGCATCACCATGATCTTGCGTGTGCGTAGGATTTTTTTTGAAATTACTACGAAACCCAGCAGTAGCATCCGAGGCTAGGTTTTATATGTTGATGTTATATGCACGAGTAGAACACAAGTGAGTTGTGGGTGATATAAGTCATACTGCTTACCAGCATGTCATACTTTGGTTCGGCGGTATTGTTGGACGAAGCGGCCCGGACCGACATTACGCGTACGCTTACGCGAGACCGGTTCTCCCGACGTGCTTTGCACATAGGTGGCTTGCGGGTGACAGTTTCTCCAACTTTCGTTGAACCGAGTGTGGCTACGCCCGGTCCTTGCGAAGGTTAAAACAGCACCAACTTGACAAACTATCATTGTGGTTTTGATGCGTAGGTAAGATTGGTTCTTGCTTAAGCCCGTAGCAGCCACGTAAAACTTGCAACAACAAAGTAGAGGACGTCTAACTTGTTTTTGCAGGGCATGTTGTGATGTGATATGGTCAAGACATGATGCTAAATTTTATTGTATGAGATGATCATGTTTTGTAACCGAGTTATCGGCAACTGGCAGGAGCCATATGGTTGTCGCTTTATTGTATGCAATGCAATCGCGCTGTAATGCTTTACTTTATCACTAAGCGGTAGCGATAGTCGTGGAAGCATAAGATTGGCGAGACGACAACGATGCTACCATGGAGATCAAGGTGTCGCGCCGGTGACGATGGTGATCACGATGGTGCTTCGAAGATGGAGATCACAAGCACAAGATGATGATGGCCATATCATATCACTTATATTGATTGCATGTGATGTTTATCTTTTATGCATCTTATCTTGCTTTGATTGACGGTAGCATTTTAAGATGATCTCTCACTAATTATCAAGAAGTGTTCTCCCTGAGTATGCACCGTCGCGAAAGTTCTTCGTGCTGAGACACCACGTGATGATCGGGTGTGATAGGCTCTACGTTCAAATACAACGGGTGCAAAACAGTTGCACACGCGGAATACTCAGGTTATACTTGACGAGCCAAGCATATACAGATATGGCCTCGGAACACGGAGACCGAAAGGTCGAGCGTGAATCATATAGTAGATATGATCAACATAGTGATGTTCACCATTGAAACTACTCCATCTCACGTGATGATCGGATATGGTTTAGTTGATTTGGATCACGTGATCACTTAGAGGATTAGAGGGATGTCTATCTAAGTGGGAGTTCTTAAGTAATATGATTAATTGAACTTAAATTTATCATGAACTTAGTCCTAGTAGTATTTTGCAAATTATGTTGTAGATCAATAGCTCGCGTTGTTGCTTCCCTGTGTTTATTTTGATATGTTCCTAGAGAAAATTATGTTGAAAGATGTTAGTAGCAATGATGTGGATTGGATCCGTGATCTGAGATTTATCCTCATTGCTGCACAGAAGAATTATGTCCTTGATGCACCGCTAGGTGACGGACCTATTGCAGGAGCAGATGCAGACGTTATGAACGTTTGGCTAGCTCAATCTGATGACTACTTGATAGTTTAGTGCACCATGCTTAATGGCTTAGAATCGGGACTTCAAAGACGTGTTGAACGTCATAGAGCATATGAGATGTTCCAGGAGTTGAAGTTAATATTTCAAGCAAATACCCGAGTTGAGAGATATGAAGTCTCCAACAAGTTCTATAGCTAAAAGATGGAGGAGAATCGCTCAACTAGTGAGCATGTGCCCAGATTGTCTGAGTACTACAATCGCTTGAATCAAGTGGGAGTTAATCTTCCAGATAAGATAGTGATTGACAGAATTCTCTAGTCACCATCACCAAGTTAGTAGAACTTCGTGATGAACTATGATATGCAAGGGATAACGGAAACGATTCCCAAGCTCTTCGTAATGCAGAAATTGACGAAGGTAGAAATCGAGAAAAACATCAAGTGTTGATGGTAGACAAGACCACTAGTTTCAAGAAAAAGGGCAGAGGGAAGAAGGGGAACTTCAAGAAGAACAGCAAGCAAGTTGCTGCTCAAGTGAAGAAGCCCAAGTCTGGTCCTAAGCTTGAGACTAAGTGCTTCTACTACAAAGGGACTGGTCACTAGAAGCGGAACTACCCCAAGTGATTGGCGGATAAGAAGGATGGCAAAGTGAACATAAGTATATTTGATATACATGTTATTGATGTGTACTTTACTAGTGTTTATAGCAACCCCTCAGTATTTGATACTAGTTCAGTTGCTAAGATTAGTAACTCGAAACGGAGTTGCAGAATAAACAGAGATTAGTTAAGGGTGAAGTGACGATGTGTGTTGGAAGTGGTTCCAAGATTGATATGATCATCATCGCACACTCCCTATACTTTTGGGATTAGTGTTGAACCTGAATAAGTGTTATTTGGTGTTTGCGTTGAGCATGAATATGATTTGATCATGTTTATTGTAATACGATTATTCATTTAAGTAAGAGAATAAATTGTTGTTCTGTTTACATGAATAAAACCTTATATGGTCATACACACCAACGAAAATGGTTTGTCAGATCTCGATTGTAGTGATACACATATTCATAATATTGAAGCCAAAAGATGCAAAGTTAATAATGATAGTGCAACTTATTTGTAGCACTGCCGTTTAGGTCATATTGGTGTAAAGCGCATGAAGAAACTCCATGCTGATGGGATTTTGGAATCACTTGATTATGAATCACTTGATGCTTGCGAACCATGCCTCATGGGCAAGATGACTAAGACTCCGTTCTCCGGAGCGAGCAACTAACTTATTGGAAATAATACATACTGATGTATGCGGTCCGATGAGTGTTAAAGCTCACAACAAGTATCGTTATTTTCTGAACTTCACAGATGATTTGAGCAGATATGGGTATATCTACTTGATGAGACATAAGTATGAAACATTTGAAAAGTTCAAAGAATTTCAGAGTGAAGTGGAAAATCATCGTGACAAGAAAATAAAGTTTCTACGATCTGATCGCGGAGACAAATATTTGAGTTACGAGTTTGGTCTTCAATTAAAACAATGTGGAATAGTTTCACAAACTCATGCCACATGGAACACCTCAGCATAATGGTGTGTCCGAACATCATAACCATACTTTATTGAATATAGTGAAATCTATGATGTCTCTTACCGATCTACCACTATCGTTTTGGGGTTATGCATTAGAGACAGCTGCATTCACGTTAAAAGGGAACCATCTAAATCTATTGAGACGACACCGTATGAACTGTGGTTTGGCAAGAAACCAAAGTTGTCGTTTCTTAAAGTTTGGGGTTGCAATGCTTATGTGAAAAAGTTTCATCCTGATAAGCTCAAACCCAAATCGAAAAAGTGTGTCTTCATAGGATACCCAAAAAGTTACTGTTGGGTACACCTTCTATCATAGATCCGAAGGCAAGACATTCATTGCTAAGAATGGATCCTTTCTAGAGAAGGAGGTTCTCTCGAAAGAAGTGAGAGGGAGGAAAGTAGAATTTGATAAGGTAATTGTACCTTCTCCCTTATTGGAAAATAGTTCATCACAGAAATCTGTTCCTGCGACTACTACACCAATTAGTGAGGAAGCTAATGATGATGATCATGTAATTTCAGATCAAGTTACTACCGAATCTCGTAGGTAAACCAGAGTGAGTTCCGCACCAGAGTGGTACGGTAATCCTGTTCTGGAAGTCATGCTACTAGATCATGATGAACCTACGAACTATGAAGAAGCGATGGTGAGCCCAGATTCCGCAAAATGGCTTGAAGCCATGAAATCTGAGATGGGATCCATGTATGAGAACAAAGTATGGACTTTGGTTGACTTGCCCACTGATCGGCAAGCAATTGAGAATAAATGGATCTTCAAGAGGAAGATGGACGCTGATAGTAGTGTTACTATCTACAAAGCTAGAATTGTCGCAAAAGGTTTTCGACAAGTTCAAGGTGTTGACTACGATGAGAGTTTCTCACTCGTATCTATGCTTAAGTCTGTCCGAATCATGTTAGAAATTGCTGCATTTTATGAAATCTGGCAAATGGATAAACAAAACTGCATTCCTTAATAGATTTATTAAAGAAGAGTTGTATATGATACAACCAGAAGGTTTTGTCAATCCTAAAGGTGCTAACAAAATATGCAAGCTCCAGCGATCCATCTATGGACTGGTGCAAGCATCTCGGAGTTGGAATATACGCTTTGATAAGTTGATCAAAGCATATAGTTTTATACAGACTTGCGATGAAGCCTGTATTTACAAGAAAGTGAGTGGGAGCACTACAGCATTTCTGATAAGTATATGTGAATGACATATTTTTGATCGGAAATAATGTAGAATTAATCTGCAAAGCATAAAGGAGTGTTCTTAAAGAAGTTTTTCAAAGAAAGACCTCGGTGAAGCTGCTTACATATTAAGCATCAAAATCTATAGAGATAGATCAAGACGCTTGATAAGTTTTTTCAATGAGTACATACCTTGACAATATTTTGAAGTAGTTCAAAAATGGAACAGTCAAAGAAAGAGTTCTTGGCTGTGTTACAAGGTATGAAATTGAGTAAGACTCAAAGCCCGACCACGGCAGAAGATAGAAAGAGAATGAAAGTCATTCCCTATGCCTCAGCCAAAGGTTCTATAAAGTATGCCATGATATATACCAGATCTATTGTATACCCTACACTCCGTTAAGCAAGGGAGTACAATAATGATCTAAGAGTAGATCACTGGACATTGGTCAAAATTATCCTTAGTGGAATAAGGAAATATTTATCGATTATGAAGGTGACAAAAGGTTTGTCGTAAAAAATTACGTCGATGCAAGTTTTGACACAGATCTGGATGACTCTAAGTCTTGATCTAGATACATATTGAAAGTGGGAGCAATTAGCTAGAGTAGCTCCGTGCAGAGCATTGTAGACATAGAATTCGCAAAATACTTACGGATCTGTATGTGACAGACCCATTGATTAAAATTATCTCACAAGCAAAACATGATCACACCTTAGTACTCTTTGGGTGTTAATCACATAAATAATGTGAACTAGATTATTGACTCTAGTAAACCCTTTGGGTATAGGTCACATGACGATGTGAACTATGGGTGTTAATCACATGGTGATGTGGACTCTTAGTGTTGAATCACATGGCGATGTGAACTAAATTATTAACTCTAGTGCAAGTGGGAGACTGAAGGAAATATGCCCTAGAGGCAATAATAAAGTTATTATTTATTTCCTTATATCATGATAAATGTTTATTATTCATGCTAGAATTGTATTAACCGGAAACATAATACATGTGTGAATACATAGACAAACAGAGTGTCACTAGTATGCCTCTACTTGACTAGCTCGTTAATCGAAGATGGTTATATTTCCTAACCATAAACAAAAGAGTTGTTATTTGATTAACGGGATCACATCATTAGGAGAATGATGTGATTGACATGACCCATTCCATTAGCTTAGCACCCGATCATTTAGTATGTTGCTATTGCTTTCTTCATGACTTATACATGTTCCTATGACTATGAGATTATGCAACTCCCGTTTGCTGGAGGAACACTTTGTGTGCTACCAAACAACACAACGTAAAAGGGTGATTATAAAGGTGCTCTACAGGTGTCTCCAAAGGTACATGTTGGGTTGGCGTGTTTCGAGATTAGGATTTGTCACTCCGATTGTCGGAGAGGTATCTCTGGGCCCTCTCGGTAATACACATCACATAAGCCTTACAAGCATTGTAACTAATGAGTTAGTTGTGAGATGATGTATTACGGAACGAGTAAAGAGACTTGCCGGTAACGAGATTGAACTAGGTATGGGATACCGACGATCGAATCTCGGGCAAGTAACATACCGATGTCAAAGGGAACAACGTATGTTGTTATGCGGTCTGTCCGATAAAGATCTTCGTAGAATATGTAGGAGCCAATATGGGCATCCAGGTCCCGCTATTGGTTATTGACCGGAGACGTGTCTCGGTCATGTCTACATTGTTCTCGAACCGTAGGGTCCGCACGCTTAAGATTTCGATGACAGTTATATTATGAGTTTATGAGTTTTGATGTACCGAAGGAGTTCGGAGTCCCGGATGAGATCGGGGACATGACGAGGAGTCTCGAAATGGTCAAGACGTAAAGATCGATATATTGGACGACTATATTCGGACATCGGAAAGGTTCCGTGTGATTCGGGTATTTTTCGGAGTACCGGAGAGTTACGGAATTCGCCGGGGAGTATATGGGCCTTATTGGGCCATACGGGAATAGAGGAGAGAGGCCAAAAGGAAGGAGGCCTGCGCCCCCCCCCCTCTAGTCCGAATTGGACAAGGGGCGCAGCCCCCTTTTCTTTCTTCCTCTCCCCCTCTTTCCCCTTCTCCTACTTCAACAAGGAAGGAAGGAGTCCTACTCCCGGTGGGAGTAGGACTCCCCTTGGCGCGCCCCCTCCTAGGCCGGCCGCCCCCTCCCCCTTGCTCCTTTATATACGGGGGCAAGGGGGCACCTCTAGACACACAAGTTGATCCACGTGATCATATTCTTAGCCGTGTGCGGTGCCCCCTTCCACCATAGTCCTCGATAATATTGTAGCGGTGCTTAGGCGAAGCCCTGCGACAGTAGTACATCAAGATCATCACCACGCCGTCGTGCTGACGAAACTCTTCCCCGACACTTTGCTGGATCGGAGTCCGGGGATCGTCATCGAGCTGAACGTGTGCTAGAACTCGGAGGTGCCGTAGTTTCGGTGCTTGATCGGTCGGGCCGTGAAGACGTACGACTACATCAACCAAGTTAACGCTTCCATTGTCGATCTACAAGGGTACGTAGATCACACTCTCCCCCTCTCGTTGCTATGCATCACCATGATTTTGCGTGTGCGTAAGAATTTTTTTGAAATTACTACGAAACCCAACACTCCGGCCGCTGAAGGAGGGTCAGACCATCCCACAGGACGGGGGTGGAATTGCGGCGTCCACGGCCATTAGCAATAGCCTGGAAGTAGGCAGTATTAGCGTCCCCCTTGAGGACCCAATTCTGCGTACCCCGCAAGTGCCAGTAGGCCTCCTCATCAGTGTAGATGACCGTGAGCTGATCTTCCAAGTCGTATCTAAGCATCCATTCGTCTGCCGAAAGGCCAGCAGCGTCAGCCCGCAGGTTGAGGGCCTGGATGCCCTCAAGGAGAGCCTTCTTCCGCTCACAAATGTCCTGACCCACGTTTGCACCCCACTCTTTCATGAATTGCCGCGACCGCTTGGCGTAGAAGTGCCAAGAATCGATGGACGACAGGCCCTATGGGGGCGTCCCTTGCCTCGCGCCACCTGGCGACCACTGCGGCGGTGAAGCCTGGTTGACACAACTAGAAGGTCTCGAACCGGAAGCGTGGCGGCAGAGGGGGGTGCTCATTCTCCGAATAGAAGAGAAGGGGAACGTGGTTGGAACCAATCCACGTAATCGCCCGCAACGATGCTAGGGGACACCGAATGTCCCACTCAGGGGAAGCGAAAACTCGATTGAGGACCGAGCGAGTCGGATCAACTTGGCGGTTAGTCCAAGTGAACCTGGCCCCGACACGATCGAGTTCCCGCGGCCCCATATCAGCGATGCAATCATTGAATAATTTCATACGAGGAAAGTTCACTAAATTATTGCTCTTGTATTCTTCCGTCCGGATGAGGTTGAAAACGCCGCCCACTACTACCGGAAACTGGGCCGATGCAACCTTCCTTCGGAGCTCAGCAAGGAAGGTCTCTGACCTGCGGTGGTCGGCCGGACCATAAACCGCAATGATCTCCCATTTAAAATTTAAGGACCTTTCGAAGACCTCCATGCTAACAAAGAACTCGCCCCGGTCCATGCGCCCAACCTCAAGGGTGGCATCCTTCGCACCTAGGAGGATGCCACCCGAGTGACCTGTACTCCCACTAGAAGGGAGCCAGTGCCAGGCGAACAGGTCGGAGCTCAGATGCTCAAGTTCCGACAAGGAGAATTCAGTACGCATCGTTTCTTGAATGGCTACAATGTTGATTCGCTCGGTTCGCATGTACTCAATGAGTTGGCGGCGCCGACCATCTTGGTCGAAACCGCGGATGTTCCAGAATAAGCCTCGCATCACGCATACATCGGGGGGCTGCTTGACCCCAAGACACGTGAGGTGCTCTGGGCGCGGAGGGCGGCGGTACGGGAGCGAGTGCGGCCCCGGATCTCAGCCAGGGCGGCCGACGCGCAGGGAGGGGCGCTCGAGGTGGTCCCGAGCGGCGCTCCAGCGGCGGGAGGAGGGCGTGCACGGGCCTCGGTGAGCCGACCATCAAGGATCTCCCGTGCATGGATGGCTTCTATCTGGACTAGCGGGGGAGCAACCTCCCCGCGGAACACTATGGCCGAGTCCGCTGCCACCTTAGTGAGGTGGCCAAGCGGAGCCGACTCCAAAGTAGAAAAGGAGCATGTAGTAGAGGTGGCCGGGATGATCATGGTACCTGACTTGAGGTTCCGGGCAGCGGCCCGAAGGGCGGCCAGCTCGGGGATAGGAAGGGTCAGGCCACCCCGGCCTGGCCGCCTCAATCCGAGCACTACGATGCGAAGAGGACACCGGGGTCAAGGTCGAACTGCCCCTCCTGGAGTAGGCCGCAGTCCGAGGGGGAGGGGGAGGATCGGCCACCGGAGTGGTCACCACCACCACCAAGCCCACGGAAGCAGAGCTCGAAGGCGCCAGGAGAGGAGCAGGGGTCGTCACGCAGGGAACGCTAGGGGAGGGAGGTGGGTCCGCAGGTGCGTCATCCACCATGGGCGGACTGATTGGCCGATCTGGAGAGCCAGGTGACACCTCCGGAGGCACTGGAAGAGGAGAGGTCGGGTCCAGGGCCGAGACCCCTAGCGGCGCCAACTGGAGATCGG
>NC_041384.1:606245006-606255976 GCF_002162155.2 Triticum dicoccoides | reverse complement strand
GGTCGGCCCAGGCTGGAGAGGAGGCGAAGATGCCGAGGGAGATGCCGTTAGGGGAGCGGGGGGAAGATGCCGGAAATACCTGGAGGCTAGCATCAGAGGCGTCGAGGCCATCATCGGGGGAAGGGGGGGCCGCCGCGTGGGTACGACCTGCCCCAACCCCACCCCTGGCGGCCGGCACAGGCGACTGGTTGTGGTGGGGGCTGTCCTCGAAGTCGTCGTCATCGTCCGAGCCAGAGGGGTGGACGTGACGAGGGTCACAGTCGCCGCGGTGGCCCCCAGCGCCACCCCCATCGGTGCCGCCCCCAGGAAGCTGTCGTCAATGCAAGGGCGTCCAATGTGGTTGGGGGGCTCGGGGGAGATGCGGAGGTCAAAGCCCTGATCATTGAAGAACACTCGGATGGTGGCACGGAGCCTGGAGGAGTCGAGAGATTTGACCTTAACCCAGACCTCCTCCTCCTTGCGGAGGGAGAGCTCGTCGACCGCCACCACCTTGCCGAGGATGCGAGACATGTTCTGGATGACCCGCTCGGAGCGGGCGATGTCCGGGAGGCCACCAATGAGGATCCAGGCCGTGTCCAAGACCGCGATCGCCAAGGGATCCCGCACCGGCACAGAGATGTCCACCACTAACTTGTTGAGAGCTAGGGTGATGTCTTCGCTGCGGGTGCCGTACTCGTGGCTGACTGCGTCCGGGGAGACGACCGAGAACTGGCCTCCAAAGAGTAAGGTGACCTGCCAATCCTAGGTGCAGTGGTAGAGGTGCTTGAGCTCGGCCTCAATCATCTCCGGCGAGGCCACCCCATCCTTCACGGTAACAGTGGCCAGGAGCGACGGTGAGGGGGCGGGGATGTTGGGCACCTCGATGTGGAAGTAGCCGAGGCCCTCAATCCCGTGCCTGTACATCATCAGCTCCTCCGCCACCGGACGGTCAGGGCAAAGGAAGGCGGGGTGGTCCGGGTGTTGGAAATATGCCCTAGAGGCAATAATAAATTGGTTATTATTATATTTCATTGTTCATGATAACCGTTTATTATCCATGCTAGAATTGTATTGATAGGAAACTCAGAAACATGTGTGGATACATAGACAACACCATGTCCCTAGTAAGCCTCTAGTTGACTAGCTCGTTGATCAATAAGATGGTTGCGGTTTCTTGACCATGGACATTGGATGTCGTTGATAACGGGATCACATCATTAGGAGAATGATGTGATGGACAAGACCCAATCCTAAGCCTAGCACAAAGATCGTGTAGTTCGTATGCTAAAGCTTTTCTAATGTCAAGTATCATTTCCTTAGACCATGAGATTGTGCAACTCCCGGATACCGTAGGAGTGCTTTGGGTGTGCCAAACGTCACAAGTAACTGGGTGGCTATAAAGGTTCACTACAGGTATCTCCGAAAGTGTCTGTTGGGTTGGCACGAATCGAGACTGGGATTTGTCACTCCGTGTAACGGAGACGTATCTCTGGGCCCACTCGGTAGGACATCATCATAATATGCACAATGTGACCAAGGAGTTGATCACGGATTATGTGTTATGGAACAATTAAAGAGACTTGCCGGTAATGAGATTGAACAAGGTATCGGTATACCGACGATCGAATCTCGGGCAAGTACAATATCGCTGGACAAAGGGAATAGAATACGGGATTGATTGAATCCTCGACATCGTGGTTCATCCGATGAGATCATTGTGGAACATGTGGGAGCCAACATGGGTATCCAGATCCCGCTGTTGGTTATTGGCCGGAGAGTTGTCTCGGTCATGTCTGCATGGTTCCGGAACCCGTAGGGTCTACACACTTAAGGTTCGATGACGCTAGGGTTATTAGAAAGACTTGTATGTGATTACCAAATGTTGTTCGGAGTCCTGGATGAGATCCCGGACGTCACGAGGAGTTCCAGAATGGTCCGGAGGTAAAGATTTATATAAGGAAAGTTGTTGTTCGGGTTCGGAGAAAAGTTCGGTTTTTTCCGGTATTGTACCAGGAAGCTTCCGGAAGGTTCCGGAGGATTCCGGAGGGGTCCGGAGGTCCGGAAAATGTTCCACCACGTCCAATATAGCAGCATGGGCTGTAGGGGGGGGTGCCCTAACCTTAATGGGCCAAGGGCACCAGCCCCCCCAAGGCCCATGCGCATGGGAGAGGGGAAACCCTAAAGGGGAGGGCCTCCAGTTGACTTGGGAGGCACTCCTCCCCCCCCCTTGGCCGCCGCCCCCAACCCTAGATGAGATCTAGAGGGGCCGCCCCCCTCTCTCTCCCCACCTATATATAGTGGAGGGGTGGGAGGGCGGCCACACCCCTTGAACCTGGCGCAGCCCCTCCCCTCCAATACCTCTCCTCCTCCGCGTGAGCTTGGCGAAGCCCTGCCGGAGAACTGCCACTCCATCACCACCACGCTGTCGTGCTGCTGTTGGACTCTCTTCCTCAACCTCTCCCTCCTCCTTGCTGGATCAAGGCGTGGGAGACGTCTCCGTTCCGTACGTGTGTTGAACACGGAGGTGTCGTCCGTTCGGCGCTAGGATCATCGGTGATTTGGATCACGACGAGTACGACTCCATCAACCCCGTTCACTTGAACGCTTCCGCTTAGCGATCTACAAGGGTATGTAGATGCACTCTCCTTCCCCTCGTTGCTAGATTACTCCATAGATTGATCTTGGTGATGCGTAGAAAATTTTAAATTTCTGCTACGATCCCCAACACCGGGTCCGAGCAGAGGTAGCAACACTAAGGGCGAGTACATGCCACCTGGGAGTGGCCGGAGAGGCCGCAGTTGAAGCACTTGACGAGGTCGGAGGAGCGGTTGTCGGGGAGGAGAGCGATCATAGTCGAGGCGGCGAGATCCCGGGAGGCGCCGTTGGCCGGGGCAGTGCCGTTTGCGCGCCCAAGACCGCGCTTCTTCTTGCGCTTGCCACCGGGTCGGCCCCGTCCCGCCCCATTGCCGGCCGGGGGGAGACTCGGCTCGCCCCGAGTGAAGGAAATATGCCCTAGAGGCAATAATAAAGTTATTATTTATTTCCTTATATCATGATAAATGTTTATTATTCATGCTAGAATTGTATTAACCAGAAACATAATACATGTGTGAATACATAGACAAACAGAGTGTCACTAGTATGCCTCTACTTGACTAGCTCGTTAATCAAAGATGGTTATGTTTCCTAACCATGAACAAGGAGTTGTTATTTGATTAACGGGATCACATCATTAGGTGAATGATCTGATTGACATGACCCATTCCATTAGCTTAGCACCCGATCGTTTAGTATGTTGCTATTGCTTTCTTCATGACTTATACATGTTCCTATGACTATGAGATTATGCAACTCCCGTTTGCCAGAGGAACACTTTGTGTGCTACCAAACGTCACAACGTAACTGGGTGATTATAAAGGAGCTCTACAGGTGTCTCCAAAGGTACATGTTGGGTTGGCGTATTTCGAGATTAGGATTTGTCACTCCGATTGTCGGAGAGGTATCTCTGGGCCCTCTCGGTAATGCACATCACTTAAGCCTTGCAAGCATTGCAACTAATGAGTTAGTTGCGGGATGATGTATTACAGAACGAGTAAAGAGACTTGCCGGTAACGAGATTGAACTAGGTATTGAGATACCGACGATCGAATCTCGGGCAAGTAACATACCGATGACAAAGGGAACAACGTATGTTGTTATGCCGTCCGACCGATAAAGATCTTCGTAGAATATGTAGGAGCCAATATGAGCATCCAGGTTCCGCTATTGCTTATTGACCGGAGACGTGTCTCGGTCATGTCTACATTGTTCTCGAACCCGTAGGGTCCGCACGCTTAAGGTTTCGATGACAGTTATATTATGAGTTTATGAGTTTTGATGTACCGAAGTTAGTTCGGAGTCCCGGATGTGATCATGGACATGACGAGGAGTCTTGAAATGGTCAAGACATAAATATTGATATATTGGACGGCTATATTCGGACACCGGAAGTGTTTCGGGTGATTTCGGAGAAAACCGGAGAGCCGGAGGGTTACCGGAACCCCCCCGAGAGAAGTAATGGGCCATATGGGCCTTAGTGGAGAGAGAGAGGGGCTGCCAGAGGTGGGCTGCGCGCCTCCTCCCCCCTGGTCCGAATTGGACTAGGAGAGGGGGGCGGCGCCCCCCCTTTCCCTCTCCCTCCCCACTTCCTTCCCCCTCCTAGTAGGAGTCCTACTCCTACTAGGAGGAGGACTCCTCCTTGGCACGCCATAGAGGGCCGGCCGGCCTCCTCCCATGGATCCTTTATATACGGGGGTAGAGGGCACCCCTAGACACACAAGTTGATCCACGTGATCATATTCTTAGCCGTGTGCGGTGCCCCCTTCCACCATAGTCCTCGATAATATTGTAGTGGTGCTTAGGCGAAGCCTTGCGACAGTAGTACATCAAGATCGTCACCACGCCGTCGTGCTGACGGAACTCTTCCCCGACACTTTGCTGGATCGGAGTCCGGGGATCGTCATCGAGCTGAACGTGTGCTAGAACTCGGAGGTGTCGTAGTTTCGGTGCTTAATCGGTCGGGCCGTGGAGACGTATGACTACATCAACCAAACACTTCCGTTGTCGATCTACAAGGGTACGTAGATCACACTCTCCCCTCTCGTTGCTATGCATCACCATGATCTTGCGTGTGCGTAGGCAATTTTTTGAAATTACTACGTTCCCCAACAGTGGTATCAGAGCCCAGGTTTTATATGTTGATGTTATATGCATGAGTAGAACACAAGTGAGTTGTGGGCGATATAAGTCATACTGCTTACCAGCATGTCATACTTTGGTTCGGCGGTCTTGTTGGACGAAGCGGCCCGGACCGACATTACGCGCACGCTTACGCGAGACCGGTTCTCCCGACGTGCTTTGCACATAGGTGGCTTGCGGGTGACAGTTTCTCCAACTTTAGTTGAACCAAGTGTGGCTACGCCCGGTCCTTGCGAAGGTTAAAACAGCACCAACTTGACAAACTATCATTGTGGTTTTGATACGTAGGTAAGATTGGCTCTTGCTTAAGCCCGTAGCAGCCACGTAAAACTTGCAACAACAAAGTAGAGGACGTCTAACTTGTTTTTGCAGGGCATGTTGTGATATGATATGGTCAAGACATGATGCTAAATTTTATTGTATGAGATGATCATGTTTTGTAACCGAGTTATCGGCAACTGACGGGAGCCATATGGTTGTCGCTTTATTGTATGCAATGCAATCATGCTGTAATGCTTTACTTTATCACTAAGCGGTAGCGATAGTCGTGGAAGCACAAGTTTGACGAGACGACAACGATGCTACGATGGAGATCAAGGTGTCGCGCCGATGACGATGGTGATCACGACGGTGCTTCGGAGATGCAGATCACAAGCACAAGATGATGATGGCCATATCATATCACTTATATTGATTGCATGTGATGTTTATCTTTTATGCATCTTATCTTGCTTTGATTGACGGTAGCATTATAAGATGATCTCTCACTAATTATCAAGAAGTGTTCTCCCTGAGTATGCACCGTTGCGAAAGTTCTTCGTGCTGAGACACCACGTGATGATCGGGTGTGATAGGCTCTACGTTCAAATACAACGGGTGCAAAACAGTTGCACACACAGAATACTCAGGTTATACTTGACGAGCCAAGCATATACAGATATGGCCTCGGAACACGGAGACCGAAAGGTCGAGCGTGAATCATATAGTAGATATGATCAACATAGTGATGTTCACCAATGAAACTACTCCATCTCACGTGATGATCGGACATGGTTTAGTTGATTTGGATTACGTAATCACTTAGAGGATTAGATGGATGTCTATCTAAGTGGGAGTTCTTTAAGTAAATTAATTGAACTTAAATTTATCATGAAACTTAGTACCTGATAAGTATCTTGCTTGTTTATGCTTGATTGTAGATAGATGGCTCGTGCTGTTGTTCCGTTGAATTTTAATGCGTTCCTTGAGAAAGCAAAGTTGAAAGATGATGGTAGCAATTACACGGACTGGGTCCGTAACTTGAGGATTATCCTCAGTGCTGCACAAAAGAATTACGTCCTGGAAGCACCGCTGGGTGCCAGGCCTGCTGCTGGAGCAACGCCAGATGTTATGAACGTCTGGCAGAGCAAAGCTGATGACTACTCGATAGTTCAGTGTGCCATGCTTTATGGCTTAGAATCGGGACTTCAACGATGTTTTGAACGTCATGGAGCATATGAGATGTTCCAGGAGTTGAAGTTAATATTTCAAGCAAATGCCCAGATTGAGAGATATGAAGTCTCCAATAAGTTCTATAGCTGCAAGATGGAGGAGAATAGTTCTGTCAGTGAGCATATACTCAAAATGTCTGGGGTATAATAATCACTTGATTCAATTGAGAGTTAATCTTCCAGATGATTGCGTCATTGACAGAATTCTCCAATCACTGCCACCAAGCTACAAGAGCTTCGTGATGAACTATAATATGCAAGGGATGAATAAGACTATTCCCGAGCTCTTCGCAATGCTGAAAGTTGCGGAGGTAGAAATCAAGAAGGAGCATCAAGTGTTGATGGTCAACAAGACCACTAGTTTCAAGAAAAAGGGCAAAGGGAAGAAGAAGGGGAACTTCAAAAAGAACGGCAAGCAAGTTGCTACTCAAGAGAAGAAACCCAAACCTAGACCTAAGCCTGAAACTGAGTGCTTCTACTGCAAGCAGACTGGTCACTGGAAGTGGAACTGCCCCAAGTATTTGTCGGATAAGAAGGATGGCAAGGTGAACAAAGGTATATGTGATATACATGTTATTGATGTGTACCTTACTAATGCTCGCAGTAGCACCTGGGTATTTGATACTGGTTCTGTTGCTAATATTTGCAACTCAAAACAGGGACTATGGATTAAGCGAAGATTGGCTAAGGACGAGGTGACGATGCGCGTGGGAAACGGTTCCAAAGTCGATGTGATCGCAGTCGGCATGCTACCTCTACATCTACCTTCGGGATTAATATTAGACCTAAATAATTGTTATTTGGTGCCAGCGTTAAGCATGAATATTATATCTGGATCTTGTTTGATGCGAGACGGTTATTCATTTAAATCAGAGAATAATGGTTGTTCTATTTATATGAGTAATATCTTTTATGGTCATGCACCCTTGAAGAGTGGTCTATTCTTATTGAATCTCGATAGTAGTAACACACATATTCATAATGTTGAAGCCAAAAGATGCAGAGTTGATAATGATAGTGCAACCTATTTGTGGCACTGCCGTTTAGGTCATATCGGTGTAAAGCGCATGAAGAAACTCCATACTGATGGACTTTTGGAACCACTTGATTATGAATCACTTGGTACTTGCGAACCGTGCCTCATGGGCAAGATGACTAAAACACCGTTCTCCGGTACTATGGAGAGAGCAACAGATTTGTTGGAAATCATATATACAGATGTATGTGGTCCGATGAATATTGAGGCTCGTGGCGGATATCGTTATTTTCTCACCTTCACAGATGACTTTAGCAGATATGGGTATATCTACTTAATGAAACACAAGTCTGAAACATTTGAAAAGTTCAAAGAATTTCAGAGTGAAGTAGAAAATCATCGTAACAAGAAAATAAAATTCCTACGATCTGATTGTGGAGGAGAATATTTGAGTTACGAGTTTGGTGTACATTTGAAAAATTGTGGAATAGTTTCGCAACTCACGCCACCCGGAACACCACAGCGTAATGGTGTGTCCGAACGTCGTAATCGTACTTTACTAGATATGATGCGATCTATGATGTCTCTTACTGATTTACCGCTATCGTTTTGGGGATACGCTCTAGAGACGGCCGCATTCACGTTAAATAGGGCACCATCAAAATCCGTTGAGACGGCGCCTTATGAACTGTGGTTTGGCAAGAAACCAAAGTTGTCGTTTCTGAAAGTTTGGGGCTGCGATGCTTATGTGAAAAAGCTTCAACCTGATAAGCTCGAACCCAAATCGGAGAAATGTGTCTTCATAGGATATCCAAAGGAAACTATTGGATACACCTTCTATCACAGATCCGAAGGCAAAACTTTTGTTGCTAAGTTCGGAAACTTTCTAGAGAAGGAGTTTCTCTCAAAAGAAGTGAGTGGGAGGAAAGTAGAACTTGACGAGGTAACTGTACCTACTCCCTTATTGGAAAGTAGTGCATCACAGAAAACTGTTTCTGTGACACCTACACCGGTTAGTGAGGAAGCTAATGATGATGATCATGAAACTTCAGAACAAGATACTACTGAACCTCGTAGATCAACCAGAGTAAGATCCACGCCAGAGTGGTACGGTAATCCTGTTCTGCAAGTCATGCTACTAGATCATGATGAACCTACGAACTATGAAGAAGCGATGGTGAGCCCAGATTCCGCAAAATGGCTTGAAGCCATGAAATCTGAGATGGGATCCATGTATGAGAACAAAGTGTGGACTTTGGTTGACTTGCCCGATGATCGGCAAGCAATTGAGAATAAATGGATCTTCAAGAAGAAGACTGACGCTGACGGTAATATTACTGTCTACAAAGCTCGACTTGTCGCAAAAGGTTTTCGGCAAGTTCAAGAGATTGACTATGATGAGACCTTCTCACCTGTAGCGATGCTTAAGTCTGTCCGAATCATATTAGCAATTGCCGCATTTTATGATTATGAAATTTGGTAGATGGATGTCAAAACTGCATTCCTGAATGGATTTCTGGAAGAAGAGTTGTATATGATGCAACCAGAAGGTTTTGTCGATCCAAAGGGAGCTAACAAAGTGTGCAAGCTCCAGCGATCCATTTATGGACTGGTGCAAGCCTCTCGGAGTTGGAACAAACGCTTTGATAGTGTGATCAAAGCATTTGGTTTTATACAGACTTTTGGAGAAGCCTATATTTACAAGAAAGTGAGTGGGAGTTGTATAGCATTTCTGATATTATATGTAGATGACATATTACTAATTGGAAATGATATAGAATTTCTGGATAGCATAAAGGGATACTTGAATAAGAGTTTTTCAATGAAAGACCTCGGTGAAGCTACTTACATATTAGGCATTAAGATCTATAGAGATAGATCAAGACGCTTAATTGGACTTTCACAAAGCACATACCTTGACAAAGTTTTGAAGAAGTTCAAAATGGATCAAGCAAAGAAAGGGTTCTTGCCTGTGTTACAAGGTGTGAAGTTGAGTAAGACTCAATGCCCGACCACTGTAGAAGATAGAGAGAAAATGAAAGATGTTCCCTATGCTTCAGCCATAGGCTCTATCATGTATGCAATGCTGTGTACCAGACCTGATGTGTGCCTTGCTATAAGTCTAGCAGGGAGGTACCAAAGTAATCCAGGAGTGGATCACTGGACAGCGGTCAAGAACATCCTGAAATACCTGAAAAGGACTAAGGATATGTTTCTCATATATGGAGATGACAAAGAGCTCATCGTAAAAGGTTACGTTGATGCAAGCTTTGACACTGATCCAGACAATTCCAAATCGCAAACCGGATATGTGTTTACATTAAACGGTGGAGCTGTCAGTTGGTGCAGTTCTAAACAAAGCGTCGTGGCGGGATCTATGTGTGAAGCGGAATACATAGCTGCTTCAGAAGCAGCAAATGAAGGAGTCTGGATGAAGGAGTTCATATCCGATCTAGGTGTCATACCTAGTGCATCGGGTCCAATGAAAATCTTTTGTGACAATACTGGTGCAATTGCCTTGGCAAAGGAATCCAGATTTCACAAGAGAACCAAGCACATCAAGAGACGCTTCAATTCCATCCGGGATCTAGACCAGGTGGGAGACATAGAGATTTACATACGGATCTGAATGTTGCAGACCCGTTGACTAAGCCTCTTCCACGAGCAAAACATGATCAGCACCAAGGCTCCATGGGTGTTAGAACAATTACTGTGTAATCTAGATTATTGACTCTAGTGCAAGTGGGAGACTGAAGGAAATATGCCCTAGAGGCAATAATAAAGTTATTATTTATTTCCTTATATCATGATAAATGTTTATTATTCATGCTAGAATTGTATTAACCGGAAACATAATACATGTGTGAATACATAGACAAACAGAGTGTCACTAGTATGCCTCTACTTGACTAGCTCATTAATCAAAGATGGTTATGTTCCCTAACCATGAACAAGGAGTTGTTATTTGATTAACGGGATCACATCATTAGGTGAATGATCTGATTGACATGACCCATTCCATTAGCTTAGCACCCAATCGTTTAGTATGTTGCTATTGCTTTCTTCATGACTTATACATGTTCCTATGACTATGAGATTATGCAACTCCCGTTTGCCAGAGGAACACTTTGTGTGCTGCCAAACGTCACAACATAACTGGGTGATTATAAAGGAGCTCTACAGGTGTCTCCAAAGGTACATGTTGGGTTGGCGTATTTTGAGATTAGGATTTGTCACTCCGATTGTCGGAGAGGTATCTCTGGGCCCTCTCGGTAATGCACATCACTTAAGCCTTGCAAGCATTGCAACTAATGAGTTAGTTGCGGGATGATGTATTACAGAACGAGTAAAGAGACTTGCCGATAACGAGATTGAACTAGGTATTGAGATACCGACGATCGAATCTCGGGCAAGTAACATACCGATGACAAAGGGAACAACGTATGTTGTTATGCCGTCCGACCGATAAAGATCTTCGTAGAATATGTAGGAGCCAATATGAGCATCCAGGTTCCGCTATTGCTTATTGACCGGAGACGTGTCTCGGTCATGTCTACATTGTTCTCGAACCCATAGGGTCCGCACGCTTAAGGTTTCTATGACAGTTATATTATGAGTTTATGAGTTTTGATGTACCGAAGTTAGTTCGGAGTCCCGGATGTGATCACGGACATGACGAGGAGTCTCGAAATGGTCAAGACATAAAGATTGATATATTGGACGGCTATATTCGGACACCTGAAGTGTTCGGGTGATTTCGGAGAAAACCGGAGAGCCGGAGGGTTACC
>NC_041384.1:606236698-606244577 GCF_002162155.2 Triticum dicoccoides | reverse complement strand
TTTCCCTCTCCCTCCCCACTTCTTTCCCCCTCCTAGTAGGAGTCCTACTCCTACTAGGAGGAGGACTCCTCCTTGGCGCGACATAGAGGGCCAGCCGGCCTCCTCCCCTGGATCCTTTATATACGGGGGTAGAGGGCACCCCTAAACACACAAGTTGATCCACGTGATCATATTCTTAGCCGTGTGCGGTGCCCCCTTCCACCATAGTCCTCGATAATATTGTAGCGGTGCTTAGGCGAAGCCCTGTGACGGTAGTACATCAAGATCGTCACCACGCCGTCGTGCTGACGGAACTCTTCCCCGACACTTTGCTGGATCGGAGTCCGGGGATCGTCATCGAGCTGAACGTGTTCTAGAACTCGGAGGTGCCGTAGTTTCGGTGCTTGATCGGTCGGGCCGTGGAGATGTACGACTACATCAACCAAATGCTTCCGTTGTCGATCTACAAGGGTACGTAGATCACACTCTCCCCTCTCGTTGCTATGCATCACCATGATCTTGCGTCTGCGTAGGAATTTTTTTGAAATTACTACGTTCCCCAACACCGAGATGGCTGGTAGCGACGAACCGCTACGGCATCGGGAGGGGGGGCTGCTGCCCATGGGAGCGGCCAGGGGAATGAGCGCGGCCGCCCCAGGCCAGGGAGCGGCTGGCATCCCGACGGCGCGGAGGGGAAGGTGACCAGCGTCGAGCATCGCGCCGGTCTGCGGCCGGGAGGGGGCAAGCGGGAGCGGCCACAGCGGTCCGCGAGGAGGAGATCGGCGTGAGGGGGCGCAGAGTTGTCGTGGGCGGGAGATCGATGGTCGCCACGGGAAGAGAGCTGTCGGCGGAGCTCGGACTCATGGCGAACCGCGTCGGGGGACGGGCGGGAGGAGTCGCGCCGCTCCTCCGCATGGGAGGGTTCAGGGTGGCGGTAGTCGGGGCCCCGCTTGGGGCAGGTCCCAGCGTCGTGCCACTCACGGGGCATGGGGGCCGGCGGCGAGTTCAGCGGCGATGGGGGAGGGAGCGAGGTGTTGGCGGCGGGGGTCGGGAGAGCGAGGGTTAGGGCACGGGGTGAATGGGATGGGGGCGAGGGAAGCCCGCAGGCGGCCAAATAGGCCTGATGGCCGGGCAGGCCGGCCTACCAGGACCGCAGCTAAGGCTGGTCCCGAAAGCGGAGCTGCCAGCACATGCCCATGGTCCAAATCCAGGCCCAACACTAGGGCGGCCCATGACCGGGCGTCCCAGCCAGCAATACAGGGCAGCAGCGACTAGGGTTTCCCCTAGTGTTGCGGCCACTACCGCCGCCGCGATCGGCGCCAGTGCAGGGGCTCCAGTGTCCATGGGGCGATGACAAGGGTGGCTAGGCGAAAAACGAAGCGAGGAGGTGCCAAAATCCGCAATGAACGGCCGAAACGGTGAGGTGCGGGCGACCACCGGCGGAGATGACGCCGCCGGGAAGGTGGCAGGCCGAGAGCCAGAGGCAGCTGCCGACGAGCGCCATGAGGACCGGGCACGACCCAGGTCGGACCGCCCCACAACGCCCCACGCCGGAGCTCGGCGGCGGCGAGCGGTTCACGACCCAATGTCGGCCCTTTGGCCAGGCGTCGGGAGGAGGGGGAGCGATTTCGGCCGGCGAGCATGGGGTGGGGAGGGGACTCCCCGATTCAGTGCATCGACCAGCGTCGGGCGCAGCACAGCCCGGCGAGCCGGAGGCGTGGGTCGGACGGTGGGACGGCCAGCGGCGGAATCATCATCCTCCGCCAAATCCGCCCAGCGCAGCGGCATCGTCTCCCCGGCGGGGGCGGCAGAGCACGGGGCAGGCGGCCCAGCGGCCAGCGTCCGCGGGGCATCGGGAGGCGGGGGCGGCAGAGATGCCCGGAGCAGCACAGGGCGGCGGAGGCGACGGCGCAGGCGAGCCAGCCGCGGCCAGCGCGGCGCCGCGGGAGGAGAGCACTAGAGCCATCTCCCTCACTCGTGGACCAGAACGACGCTCACCCATGATAACCCACAAGTATAGGGGATCGCAACAGTTTTCGAGGGTAAAGTATTCAACCCAAATTTATTGATTCGACACAAGGGGAGCCAAAGAATACTCTCAAGTATGAGCAGCTGAGTTGTCAATTCAACCACACCTGGAAACTTAATATCTGCAGCAAAGTATTTAGTAGCAAAGTAATATGATAATAGTGGTAACGGTAATAAAAGGTAACAGTAGTAAAAACAATGTTTTTGGTATTTTGTAGTGATGATAGCAATAGCAACGGGAAAGTAAATAAGCGAAGAACAATATGTGCAAAGCTCGTAGGCAATGGATCGGTGATGGAGAATTATGCCGGATGCGGTTCATCATGTAACAGTCATAACCAAGGATGACACAAAACTAGCTCCAGTTCGTCAATATAATGTAGGCATGTATTCCGAATATAGTCATACGTGCTTATGGAAAAGAACTTGCATGACATCTTTTGTCCTACCCTCCCGTGGCAGCGGGGTCCTTACGGAAACTAAGGGATATTAAGGCTTCCTTTTAATAGAGAACCGGAACAAAGCATTAACACATAGTGAATACATGAACTCCTCAAACCACGGTCATCACCAGTAAGTATCCCGATTATTGTCACTTCGGGGTTAACGGATCATAACACATAATAGGTGACTATAGACTTGCAAGATAGGATCAAGAACACTCATATATTGATGAAAACATAATAGGTTCAGATCTGAAATCATGGCACTCGGGCCCTAGTGACAAGCATTAAGCATAGCAAAGTCATAGCAACATCAATCTCAAAACATAGTGGACACTAGGGATCAAACCCTAACAAAACTAACTCGATTACATGATGATCCCATCCAACCCATCACCATCCAGCAAGCCTATGATGGAATTACTCACGCACGGTGGTGAGCATCATGAAATTGGTGATGGAGGATGGTTGATGATGACGATGGCGACGGATTCCCCTCTCCGGAGCCCCGAACGGACTCCAGATCAGCCCTCCCGAAAGGTTTTAGGGCTTGGCGGCGGCTCCGTATCGTAAAACGCGATGATTTATTCTCCCTGATTTTTCTCTCCCCGAAACTCAATATATGGAGTTGAAGTTGGAGTCGGAGAGGCAACAGGGGGCCCACGAGGTAGGGGGCACGCCCCCACCCTCGTGGGCAGGTGGTGGGCCCCCTGGCCTTCATCTTTTGCAGGTATTTTTCTTATTTTCTGAAAAGTGGCTCCGTGAAGTTTCAGGTCATTTCGAGAACGTTTGCTCCTGCACATAAATAACACCATGGTAATTCTGCCGAAAACAGTGTCAATCCGGGTTAACTCCATTCAAATCATGCAAGTTAGAGTCCAAAATAGAGGGAAAAGTAGATACGTTGAAGACGTATCAACCCACTGGCACATTAGTCGGGCAGTGTAGTTTGCCTGAGAGCGATTAACTTTTGTTTGGACTCAGGCATCTAGCTGACTGGACTGTTCGGGACTCGTGGTGACTTTGCAAGTCGCATGCAGTCGGATGTTAGGGTCCTTCAATCGGATTGCTCGACTAGATTTCTTCACTTAGACGGCAACCTTTCACTTTGGGCGGTAAACTTTTCACTTGGCCGACAAATTTTTTACTCGGACGACAACCTTCCACTCGACCGACAACTCTTTACTCGGACGACAACCTTTCACTCAGATTTCTCGACTGAAAATTCCGTCTGATCTTGTTTTGCCTCCCCAGGTTGCATACGACCTTGGATTGAGACAATTTGTATGTCAAAATCTATCGGCTCGACGAGGCAAAAACTTTCATGTTGAACATATTTCGATTCGAGGCCATTTTGAGGTTCTGATTGCTCACACATTGCACACTCATCAATATGTGTCTGAGGTCGGGCGGCATATTTTGGTCCTAGTCGGTCCGGACCGTGTTGACTGTAACTTTTGCTAATGAATTTGGATTGAGATGATTTATACATCAAAAACCAATCGCTTTGATGAGACAAAGACAACTCATGTAGAGTAATCCTTCACCTGAGGTCGTCTTGGAGGCGTAATCGGCCAAACAATGATCCGAACACGAAATATCAGAATTTTGAACACAATTTGGGCCCCTAAGATGAGGTCGGATGGTGATGATCCAAACATCAAAGTTGTTCAATTCGATGATACAAAACTTCTTCATGTTGAAAATCTTTTCATTTCAAGCCATCTTAATTGTGTTTTGTACCATGTCAAAATCTGGTGTCAACACATCGTTTGGTTGCGGTTGCCGAGGTAATAGCCGAAGAGCACGAGGCCCCATCGGCATTATGGCCACCACTCTTCCATCGGTACCGTCATTGTGGGGGTGCTCTAGAGGTCAGAGGAGTCGCGGGAGGCGACGCCGATGACCGCCACGTCGGCGAGCCGAGCCATGGCTAGGGTTAGCCGCAAGGGCACCTGCGGGTAGTACCCGCGAAGTAAACCCTTACAGCTGGGCCCAAAAACGACTGCCAAATCCTCAAAATTGAGCCTCAATTGATTCCTAGGAGTTTTACCTCTAGGGAGCTTGATTTAAAAAATTACTAGGGATTCTGAACCATATGGCTTCTTCGGATGGAGATCAAAGGGGGAAGCCCTTCTTTCAGTCCGAAAAAGAAAGTGTCAACCTGAAAACTGTGCTCCTCTCCTGCAGCTCTTGTATCTATCTTTTTCTGTGGTTTGGAACTGAATCTATCTTGTGCTGATCTCATACCATCTCCCATAACTTGTAGAGAAAATTCCTTATATAACACTATTTTAAATATTGTTGCCCTACTTGCCACTAGAAAAAAAATTCTTCTGTATCTAACATCATGTGTAAATTTTATTCCATTTATAATACTTTCATCCATTTTGAGCCTTTAACGGTGTTAAATGACACCTGAAAAGATCTATTTACTCCTCATGGAATATGTGACCAAAATTTTACATGATAGTTTAGCTTCACTATGCGACTCTGTCTGGATAGTGTTCAATGTGATTTCGTACCAACGAGAAGTTAACTTTTAAAGATTTTTCTAGAATGCAGAATATACAGGGAAGGAAACATGCATCAGTACATGCATGCGCTAGCTCATTATTTAATTAGCTTTGCACATCCATGCATATTAGATTGCTCATGTACTCTTATGTGCTACTTCCTCTTTTCCTAAATATAAGTTTTTTAAAGATTCCAATAAGAGACTACATACAAAGCAAAATAAATAAATGTACACTTTAAAAATATATATATACATCTATATGTAGTTTATATTGAAATCTTTAGAAAGATTTATATTTAGAAATGATGGGAGTAGTATCGGCATGCATCTACGGGCTCGTAGTTCATCAGTGCCAGCAACCATACGTAAGCCCAGCGCCTGCAAAAGAATGGCCGGCATGAGGACATAACAAAGTTTAACAACACGCAAATGGAAACACAAAGTATTCGGATCCTGCAATGATCGGCACCTGCATGGATGGTGTCAGGAACAAAGCCGTGGGCCGTGCCCGAGGGCGTGCGTCTTCATCAGCGGCGTCAGCCCCAGCCCAAGTCGTAAGCGTCGGCCACGAACCGGCTCCATGGCCTTGTGCCGCGCCGGGTTCATTCCTCCGCGCAGCTTCTCACGCATGATGGGGGAAGACAAGCCCGCTGAAACTAGACCCGCCGCCGGTGCAACTGAGCCGATGACAACAGTAAGGAAAGAGAAGAGACGGAGGAGGAGCCGGACTCGGACTATCGCACCGTCCCGATTCGAGGCAGCTGGAGCCCAACCGGTACGGGGTTCTAGCCTAGTCTAAGGGTATCCTGCCTGCCATGAACAAGGATCGCCAAGTCACCGCTGAAGCTCCGAGCGTGGGAGAGATGCCACAGCCCCAAAGAATCGCCGGGGTGCCGCGGCCCCAAAGAACGCCTTGGAGAAATTTCTTGGGCGATCTGCAGGTACGCAAACAGGAGATCCAAATCCGATAGATCTTTCTGTTTTTTATTGGGTCTGTTTAGGGCACATCTAGATGTGCCCTAAGTATTGCACATCTAAAAACTGATGTCATCATCATGATATAGCGAACGTACTTCTCCCCGTGGTTGTCGTTGTCGTTTGTCGTTCTTTTGGGCTCGTTGCTTGTTTCGGGTTGACAACTGGGCTTCGTTTTCTGTTGCCCAAACAATTGGGCGGGCCCGGAAAACAAAAAGGTGGACATAACTGGGCTTTAGATCTGGGCATGTGCAGCTACTGGGCGGCCGATCGGGCGGGGAGCTTGATCGGCATACGCGTACATGACGGATGGAGGGGCCATAGGCCATATGCATGAATCGTCTCGTCTCGGACTTGGACACCAGTTTGTACCAGGTTTTTGACGAGCAGCCGCCGTCCGCCCTGGAAAGAAGGACGACGACGACGACGACCGTACTCGAATTAGAGGTCGAACTAACGGTGGCCGGCGACCCAACCAACCAGGAGCAGCACATCGATCTTAACGGTGGGTGGCGACCCAATTAAGCAGGAGCAGCACATCGGAACGGCGGCGGCGCATGCTGGGCAGCGATCGAGCTCCTTAATTAATTCGAACCAAGCAGGGAACTACATGTAATGGACGAGAATTGAAAAGAAGATGAGATTTTGCTGGCAAATGAAGGAAACGAGCTGTCTCTCTGTCGTCGTGGATCCAATCGAACAAAGAAATGAAAGAACTCAGCTACTGGGCCTCCCCTCCAGGGGCAACTACGAACTTATGAAAAACCACAGTTGCGAGTAGAGCATTTGAAGTGCAACTAGGGCGGCTACTAAAAAGTGCCTAAGGGGCTGACTTGTAACTCGGACAACTACGAACACCTAAAAAAAATCCCAGTTGTGTGTCGATAGTTGACATGCACTGGATCGGGGCCCCCGTCGGCGGTGCAACCACAAGGTCGGTCTATGGGAAACCATAGTTGCGTGCCGATAGTTGGCATGCAACTGGGTCGGGGCCCCCGTCTGGGGCACAACTACAAGGTCTATGGAAAACCACGGTTGTGAGTAGAGGATTGACTTGCAACTCGGGCGACTACAAAAACCGCCTAACGAAAAGCCAGTTGTGGGTCAAGTGTTGACATGTAAACTCGAGCAAAACTACAACGTCTATGTGAAATCGCAGTTGCGTGCCGATATATAGTTGGCATGCAACTGGGTCGGGGCCTCCGTCTATGGCGCAACTACAAGGTCTATGGGAAACCACGGTTGCGAGTAGAGGATTGACTTGCAACTCGGGCGACTACAAAAACTGCCTAAGGAAAAGACAGTTGCGGGTCAAGTGTTGACATGCAACTCGAGCAAAACTACAAAAAACAAAATCTTGACGAGTCGAGGGGCTAAGTTGCAACTCGGACAACTACGAAAACCTACAAAAAAATCCCAGTTGCGTGTCAACAGTTGGCATGCAGCTGGTTCAGGCCCCCCGTCGGGGGTGCAACTAGAAGGTCTATGGAAAACTATAGTTGCGAGTTAGAAGATTAACTTGCAACTAGGAGGACTAAAAAAAACCGCCCAAGGAAAAGCCCGGTTGCGGGTCAAGTGTTGGCATGCAACTCGACAAGCCTACGAAAAACCTAGTTGAGGAAACATGGTTGCGAGTTAGAGGATTAACTTGCAACTAGGACGACTACAAAAAAACCGCCCAAGGAAAAGCCCAGTTGCGGGCCAAGTGTTGACATGCAAACTCGATAAGCCTACGAAAAACCTAGTTGAGGAAACACAGTTGCGAGTTAGAGGATTAACTTGCAACTAGGACGACTACAAAAAATCGCCCAAGGAAAAGCCAGTTGTGAGTCAAGTGTTCACATGCAACTCGAGCAAA
Organism: Triticum dicoccoides; assembly: GCF_002162155.2. Classification (NCBI taxonomy): domain Eukaryota; kingdom Viridiplantae; phylum Streptophyta; class Magnoliopsida; order Poales; family Poaceae; genus Triticum; species Triticum dicoccoides. The sequence goes on along the minus strand of NC_041384.1, from coordinate 606,236,776 downwards.
ACTACAAAAACAAAATCCCGACGAGTTGAGGGGCTGACTTGCAACTCGGACAACTACCAAAACCTACAAAAAATCCCA
>NC_041384.1:606100427-606236302 GCF_002162155.2 Triticum dicoccoides | reverse complement strand
GGATTAACTTGCAACTAGGAGGACTACAAAAAAAGCCCAAGAAAAAGCCCAGTTGCGGGTCAAGTGTTGGCATGCAACTCGACAAGCCTACGAAAAACCTAGTAGAGGAAACACGGTTGCGAGTTAGAGGATTAACTTGCAATTAGGAGGACTTTAAAAAAACTGCCCAAGGAAAAGCCCGGTTGCGGGTCAAGTGTTGGCATGCAAACTCGACAAGCCTACGAAAAATCTAGTTGAGGAAACACGGTTGCAAGTTAGAGGATTAACTTGCAATTAGGACGACTACGAAAAATCCGCCCAAGGAAAAGCCCAGTTGCGGGTCAAGTGTTGATATGCAAACTCGACAAGCCTACGAAAAACCTAGTTGAGGAAACACAGTTGCGAGTTAGACGATTAACTTGTAACTAGGACGACTACAAAAAACCGCCCAAGGAAAAGCCAGTTGCGGGTCAAGTGTTGACATGCAACTCGAGCAAAACTACAAAAACAAAATCCCGACGAGTCGAGGGGCTGGCTTGCAACTCTGACAACTACGAAAACCTACAAAAAAAATCCTAGTTGCGTGCCGATAGTTGACATGCAACTGGGTCGGGGCCCCCGTCGGGGGTGTAACTACAAGGTCTATGGGAAACAAGAGTTGCGAGTTAGAGGATTAACTTGCAACTAGGACAACTACAAAAAAACCGTCCAAGGAAAAGCCCAGTTGCGGGTCAAGTGTTGGCATGCAACTCGACAAGCCTACGAAAAACCTAGTTGAGGAAACACGGTTGTGAGTTAGAGGATTAACTTGCAATTAGGAGGACTACAAAAAAACTGCTCAAGGAAAAGCCCGGTTGCGGGTCAAGTGTTGGCATACAAACTCGACAAACCTACGAAAAACCTAGTTGAGGAAACACGGTTGCAAGTTAGAGGATTAACTTGCAACTAGGACGACTACAAAAAAACCGCCCAAGGAAAAGCTTAGTTGCGGGTCAAGTGTTGGCATGCAAACTCGACAAGCCTACGAAAAACCTAGTTGAGGAAACACAGTTGCGAGTTAGAGAATTAACTTGCAACTAGGACGACTACCAAAAACCGCCCAAGGAAAAGCCAGTTGCGGGTCGAGTGTTGACATGCAACTCGAGCAAAACTACAAAAACAAAATCCCGGCGAGTCGAGGGGCTGGCTTACAACTCGGACAACTACGAAAAACCTACAAAAAATCCCAGTTGTGTGCCATAGTTGACATGCAACTGGGTCGGGGCCCCCGTTGGGGTGCAACTACAAGGTCTATGGGAAACAAGAGTTGCGAGTTAGAGGATTAATTTGCAACTAGGACAACTACAAAAAAACGCCCAAGGAAAAAGCCCAGTTGCGGGTCAAGTGTTGACATGCAAACTTAAAAAGCCTATGAAAAACGTAGTTGAGGAAACACAGTTGCGAGTTAGAGGATGAACTTGCAACTAGGACGACTACAAAAAACCGCCTAAGGAAAAGCCCAGTTGCGGGTCAAGTGTTGACATGTAACTCGAGAAAAACTACATAACAACAAAATCCTAACGAGTCGAGGGCCTGACTTGCAACTCGGACAACTACGAAAACCTACAGAAAACATCCCAGTTGCGTGCCGGATATTTGACATGCAACTGGATCGGGGCCCCCGTTGGGGGTGCAACTACAAGGTCTATGGGAAACCACATTTGCGAGTTAGATGATTAATTTGCAACTAGGACAACTACAAAAAAACCGCCCAAGGAAAGACCCGATTGCGGGTCAAGTGTTGACATGCAAACTCAACAACCCTACGAAAAATCTAGTTGAGGAAACACAGTTGCGAGTTAGAGGATTAACTTGTAACTAGGACGACTACAAAAAAACCCGCCCAAGGAAAAGCCAGTCGCGGATCAGTGTTGACATGCAACTTGAGCAAAACTACAAAAACAAAATCCCGACGAGTCAAGGGGCTAACTTGCAACTCGGACAACTATGAAAACCTATAAAAATAAAATCCCAGTTGCGTGCCGATAGTTGACATGCAACTCGAGCAAAACTACAAAAACAAATATTGACGAGTCAAGGGGCTAACTTGCAACTCAGACAACTATGAAAACCAAAAAAATCTCAGTTGCGTACCGCCATTAAATCCTCGCTGAACAAACTGGTCAAAATCTGCCACACATACTGATGGGGAAAACAAAAATAAAAGAAGTCCCCATCCCCCCTCTACCAAAAAAATACACAAACGCCCTGACAGTAGTAACATCAATCTACGCATTTAGGTGCGTGCATGCACTAAACCCATGGATAAACAAACGAAAAAGGAAAAAAGAACAGAAAAATGGACTGGATTTGTCGTCGCCTGCAACAGCGCCCTTTTTTTCAAAATCCAACAGTGCCCTTCTTGAATAGGGAGCGAGTGGACTGACGAAAGGAACTCTCCGGACGAAATTATAACGCGAGCAGCTCGCCCCCTCTCCTTCCCATCGAAAAAAGAAAACGGAGGCCCATAGAGTAGTCCGCGACCCCAGACAACCACGAGAAAAGCCCACACGCGGGATGGCAGCCCACACCCGCAGGAAAAACTGGTTCGCGCGCGACGGAGCGGCCCGACCAAGCGAAAACACGAATCTTAGCGCGTTTACATCGTACGGTTATAGACTTAAATGTGCGATACCTAAAGCACATCTAGATGAGCTTTAGCAGATTTGTTTTTTATTCGATCTTTTCTCGGCGAAAGAGGGTTAGCACATATAGGTGCGCCTAGTTATTGCACATCTAAGCTACTCAATCAAACTATGAAAGAAAAGAAAAAAATTGCACAAATCTTCTTGTAATACAATAACATGGGACTTAGATGTGCAATACTTAGAACATATCTAGATGCGCTTTAGCAAAACTGAAAGAATTTTTAGTAGATTTAGATGAAAACATTCATTGTTCTCGCTTGTTTACAGAGGCGCATCGACCTCTCAGGATTCCGGGGGCTGATCGACGTCGCCAGGCGTCCAGACCAGGCCATCAACAAGGTGAAGGAGGCACCACGGGGGCTCCCGGAGCTGATCGACGTCGTCCGTTCCTCAGGAGATTCCGGCCCTGTAAACCTCATCACCCGCGCTAGGCTGATTGCCTGTGCGGCGCCGCCGTCACATGCCGCAGCAGCTGCCACCGCCTAAGTGGTCCCTCAAGGATAGCTTGTCCGATTGTCTCGTGGAGATTTTCGAGGTATCTGTCAACTTCCCTCTCCGCGGCCATGTATGGGCCTTCGGTAGCATTCACACCACTCGCAGGGTCATCTGCCGGAGCAAAAACGCCAAGGAGTTCTACTCACGAAGAGCAAAATGGGCAAGAGACAATCCCGGAGCCGAACTTGTAGATTTCAAGGTATGATCATCGTGCTACTACTAACTGTATATATCCCTCTCTCCTTGCTAGCCAGAGGACCCAATACGATACGATGCTCACACCTACCGCATGCATGCATGAATGCAGATGACCCTGCCTCCCAGCGGGCCAAACTGCTACAACTATGCCGAGTCTGGCGTTGGCCTTGGAGTGACGATCGCCCCAACCACGAAGAAAGCCACGGAGGAGCACGCCCGGGTGGTGGTGGACTGGTACTGCATGCCCATGTCCGACAGATGCAACACCATCTCCATCCGAACCAGCATGGGCGTCGTGGACATCCTCTGCGCGGTGATAAGCGGAGCCGTGGAACTCACCATGTGTGTCGGTCTGTGCATACCCACGGAGCTATGCACGGGTCTCTACGGCCGCATCACCGCGCGCACGGACATATATGAGCCTGAGATCACGGTGTTCAACAGAGGTGTCAAGTCGGCCATAAACCCTTTACGGCATGTTGCCCGTCCACTGCCAGACTTTCTGTCCGCTGAATCATACCGCCATGTAACCCTTCCGTTGGGGCGGACTGTCCTCGCACTGCCGATTCAAGCGTCGCGCATAGTGTTCAACGGGGAGCTGGTGATAGGGGGATCTACAACCGTGAGTGTCCACCATTCCATCATTCTCGATGCTGAGGAAAGTGAGGATATTTGCAGCCCGTGGGTCAAGCACGAAAACTGCTATACTAGAGTGGCCCTGTCTATTAATTAGGTGGGCACGCTAGTGTACACACACATACATGGTGATCAGGTATGTCCGTAGATGGGTCATCAAACTATGTGTGCTGCGTAGTAGAGTACGAAGGATCCACGTGCAAGCTTGAGCCACGTTTAACCACCGTGGATGATAACGCCTAAATAGTGTGTACCATGGAAGAAGATGGGGGCTATTTTTGACATTTTGGAACTGAGAATAAGGCCATCGGAATTGCTAATTCTCAGTCAGACGACCGGAGAGCTTTCAGATCGTTTCGTTATGATACATACAACTGGGCCACGACACATGGCAGCGGCGAGCAAATTTTATTTGGAGCTTACGACGCTTAATATAGGCCTATCGATACGGGGCGCACAACCCCTCCTTTGTTAGGTTCTAAGTGGGCCACCGGCCCATGTTATCGGCTGTGTGCGTCAAATAGGAAATCGGGATTGCTAAATCTCAGTTGACTGAGACTCAATCAAGTCACAGTCGATGCTATATTCATGAGGTCTTACGTGGAGATTCGAGCAAAATTTTCTTTTTAATTTTTCTTTTACTTTCTTTTATACGCATGTTATGTTATCTAACCGAAAATTAGTTAAGTCTTAGTCGACTGAGATCTAGCCACACCCATAGAAAATCGTGTTTAAGCCTCTGTGGCTGGTAAGAGTGAGAACTAGGGTTTGATATTTGTTTTCCCTTTTTTTTTCTTTCCCTTTTTGATCTCATTGTAAACGGAGGGCTTCATATTCTTGGCTCGGCGTGAGGGGTAAGCTTGACAGTAAAGGCGGCACTACACGCCTGAACTCTTACCTGCTCCTTGTGATATCTTCCTCCCAAGGCCTCGTTCGTGATCCAAGCTTATGCGTAGCGCGAGCAATGCTGCGTGGTTCCGGCTGGCAGGGCTCGTCCGTGTCCACGGCGCCGCCGCTCTCGGCTATCCGCCAAACCAACCAGCCAGTAGCCGCTGCCGCTTCAACTTTGAAGTTTGAACTTTGAAGGCGCTGCCAGCCAAACAGAGGGGCCCGTTAGCCGCGGCCGGTGCAAGAAAGAGGCAAGGCCGTCCCCGTCCTAGCCCTCCGTCGTCACGCCCTCAGAATCGAGCTCGTGGGATGTCCGTCCGTTCTTATCCATCCACACCACACTGGCCAGTGGCCACGGTCTTCAGTAAAAGATGGCAGTGGTATTTGGGGCGCCTTTGCTGGTTTCGACGAGGCGCCATCGCCCCACCGGCGGGCCACTAGCCTCGGCCGCCGAGAACCATCATGGCAAAAATATTGGTGCCAACCAGCCTAGGTAGCTGCTAGGTAGACGCCCGTCTAAGGAAACATGGGGTTAATGTACTACGTTAAAAGACTTGGGACGAATACAAGAATCCAAAGCTTGCCCATGAAATGGTGCAATTGCTACTACTAGCTTTGGATCCGCTTTGATGGTTTCCCAATAGAAAGCAGCTTTGGGAAAGCCAGTTCAAGGGCATGCAACTCCCCGGTGGTAACTTTTGGGAATGGGCATGGGCGATCCTTCGTCGCCAAGAAAACATGTATGCTAAGACAAGTGTAATGTGGAGATGGTTGAGTGGTCTTTCTTTTTTATATGTACGTAATTCAACAGTTCCCGTAATGATTTAAGTGAAAAGAGAGTGTAAGTTTTATGCTAAGACAAGCACAATGTAGAAATGATTGAGAGGTCATTTTGAGTGGGCATAGCTCAACAAATCTCAGAATACTTAAGAGTGCAAATTTTGGCTCGTCCAAAGCGGAAATGTAGAATTCAATGTTGTTTCTTCGTTTTTCGAGTGTTATTTATGCACTTCCTCACTAAAAATACACAATTTCAAATCCAATTCTCTTGTTTCTATTTATTTGCACCTACCACATCTTCGCGTGCATCAGATTACATGCGTCAAACTCAGGCAGTTGCTGTCATTGCAAAAGAAAAGAAAAGAAAGGGTAATCGCTGAGCCAAAACACTTGCTCTTTTGTTACAAAGGTCATTTGTTTGAAATGGAGGCAAACCACACCTCGATGTTTCATACAAGAAAACTATGTTTATTCGAACAAATATGGCCAATCTAAACTTTATCGACTTGGGGAAATGAGGCACATCTCCTACCTCTGCTTCAAAAAGAAAGTTACTCTTTCAAAGCTTCCACTGCACAAAGTATAGCCAGCACATCATCTTTTTGATAAATTTCACTTGTTTAGTTTGTAAAAAGATCTAACATCCATATCCAAATATTAGGTTTCATATATCTATGCATCATTTGCATGCTGCTTTTTTTCTAGGGAAACATCATTTGCAGCTGCTCACTAATCAGCGTATCACACAAGACACAAGCTACTCCTTCAGAAGTTTCATGCTGCCTGTGTTATCTCAATCCAAACAAGATTATAGAGTCACTGACACGACACCCCAAAGACCAAACCGCTTCCGCCGATCACACCCCACCCCAGTCCAATCCAAAATCTCCTATAAAACGACCCCAAAGCCCTCTCACCAGCCACCACAGTCCACAGTCCACAGTCTACTGACCAACTAGTGTGCCGAGAATTCAGTGAGCCCGCTAGCTAGCTAGCTAGCCACCGCCATGGCTTCCCCTAAGCTTCTCCTCCTGCTGGCCACCCTCCTCCCGAGCTGCGGCCTCCTCGTCGCCGACTTCGCGCCGATGACCCTCACCGTGGTGAACAACTGCGCGTACCCGATCTGGCCGGGCATCCAGGGGAGCGCCGGCAGCGAGGTCCTGGAGGGGGGCGGCTTCTTCCTCCCGTCGCTCTCCCACCGCTCCTTCCCGGCGCCCGCCCACGCCTGGTCCGGCCGCGTCTGGGCGCGCACCGGCTGCGCGCCCTCCGCCGCCGGGGCCGGCCAGCTCCGCTGCGCCACGGGCGACTGCGGCGGGCGGCTCCAGTGCGGGGGCCTCGGCGGCGCGGCGCCCGCCACGCTGGCGCAGGTCTCCCTCCACCACGGCGGCGACGACCAGTCGTCCTATGGCGTGAGCGTGGTGGACGGCTTCAACGTGGGGCTGTCGGTCACCCCGCACGAGGGACGCGGCAACTGCCCCGTCCTCGCCTGCCGCAAGGACCTCACGCAGACCTGCCCCGGCGAGCTGCAGGTGCCCGGCGGCGGCGGCGGCGTGGCCGCGTGCAAGAGCGGCTGCCTGGCGTTCGGCACCGACGAGCTGTGCTGCCGCGGCGCGTACAACAGCCCCGCCGCCTGCCGCCCCTCCAGGTACTCGGACTTCTTCAAGAGCGAGTGCCCGCAGGCCTTCACCTACGCGCACGACAGCCCCTCCCTCACCCACCAGTGCTCCGCGCCGCGCGAGCTCAAGGTCATCTTCTGCCACTAGACTGAGTGAGTCCAGCCAGGGCGGCGCTCGCCGTGCCGCCGCCGGCCGTCAGCAGCTATGTCTGGTCTGGGTCTGGGATCGATTAGTGCAGTGCGTGTCAGTCATCTCATCAGTCATGTGTGAGTGAGTGTTGGATTAGACTTTGGAGACTGGCAGGCTGCCCGGTGTGCTTGCTGTAGTTCGTGCTCTGTAGGCGTTCACCTCTCGTCTAGTTGTATGGTGTTAGCTGCTGAGATTCCAGTCTGAAATAACATGTTTAGATGGGCATTGATCTGGTCACTTGGTCGCAAATGTTTTTAATCACTTCTATTGTGCATTTGAGTTAAAGTCCTTTTTCCCCATTTTTCCTCTTAAGACATGGCAAAATCTCTGTGCAAAAGCAACATGTGTAAGGCAGATCTACTGCCTTCACAGTTCACACCACTGCTCGACATGTATGGGACGTGAATTCTCACATCATTTTGTACACTTACAACATGGTAATGCTGTAGGGTTGAACTTGAACAGAACGGGCACTTTGCAAAACAAAACTGACTCAATCGATACCAGCAGGAAAGGTTGGCACCAACAAGCCAAGCCATGAACTCTACACCGCATACTCTGTTCGATTCGATGTCTCTCGTCTCTGCTTTTCGTAACCGGTGTCCACTCGTCCCTTTCTCCTTTCAGTTTTCTCTTCGGTTTGGCCGTGTCCTTTTCGTCACATCCTGGGATTGGCTTGTCTCTCTCTGCATCATGGCGCATTTCGGCTGCGGCTTGGCTGAGTAAGCTCTGAGGCTAGGAGCGGCTTGTCAGTAAAAACGTACGCGAAATAAACAGAGTGCCTTCCATGATGAAGTAAATCACATCAAAATATTGGATGTGAGTTATAGTAGAAGACATGTTGGGTTCTAACAATAGAGAAAATAATCATAAGAAATCTTGATCAATCACATCCCCTTTGCGTTTGTGGGTTTTCAGATGAACCTTGAGAGCTGAAGCTGGACAGATGAGAGAGCATTGATGTGATCATCTGATCAAGCAAGCCGGTTTTTGTATAAGCTTGGACCACCCTCCCTCCCTACCGTTGGTGCTGGAGCCTGCACGATACCCGCATGACTGCTTGAAAGCGTCGAGCGGCCGTTGCATACTCTGCATGGACGGGTAAAGGCTTTGTAAAAGGGCGGCATGCATGGCACTAGCATGACTGCACGCGGAACTACCATGAAAAGTGTTGCTTTTGGATTCAAAACTAGTCATGCTATTGCATGGGAGTGGAAGCCACTTTTGTCGTGCCAATACTGTGTTGCTTATATCGAAAGTGGCCCCTACGAAATGAGATAAACATCAATCGCCAAGTGATCATGATTTTGTCTCCGAGAGAGAGAGAGGAAGCCTAACCAAAGCTATGCTTGGCCAACACCACAGCAGAGGCCAGATGCCTTCTCTTTTTTTTTTCCTTTAAGAATCACAATAGCAGAGGACCTACATGCTCATTCAAAATACTGGGCCTGTTTGTTGAATATATGATTTGTGCATGTATATTGTATAGTCCGGTTCACTTTCTAGTCATTGTATAGTTAAGATTGTGGCCCACCTTGTACTCCATATATACGTGCGCTATGCACCGATCAATACATTGAGTTGCATTGCCAAAATATTCGTTTCCAACATGGTATCATACCTACGATCCTAACCCTAACTCCTGCCGCCGCAGCCGCGATCCCATCGCCGCCGCCGCCGCGTCTCCTCGCCACCACGCCGCCGCCCCCCTGTGTGCCGCCGCCGCCTCACGCTTCCGCCCGCAACCCGCCGCGCCGCTTCACCACGCGCCGCCGCCCTCCCCTCTCGGCCATGGCCTTCCCCGTTTCCACCGGTACCACCCGCAGCCGCCGCACCAACTCCTTCGACGGCCCTGATCCCGTCGTCATCCGTGATCTCAATATCCTCGCTCGGGTTCCCGTCGTTCTCGATCAACTCACCTGCACCTACTATGCCTGGAAGACATACTTCTTCCTTGTCTTCCGTGAGTACAATCTCCGGGGATCACATCGATAGCTCCGTGGACTCCCGCTTCATGGAGGACGATGAGGAGTGGACGTCCATCGACGCCACTCTTATCCGGTGTTTTTTACACCACCATCTCGAAGGACCTCTTCCACACGGTGGTCTCCGCCGATGATGACGCTCATGCCGTTTGGACTAAGCTCAACGGCCTCTTCACCGACAACGCGCTCCAATGCAAGGTTTCTTGCATGGCGAGTTTTTTGGGTGCCAACAGCTTGACTCGTCGGTCGACGATTATTGCATGCGCCTCAAGAAGCTTGTCGATGAGCTCCATGACCTCGGCGAGAAGGTCTCCGACGAGCTCCTCCTCAGCACTCTCATCGCCGGCCTGAACGAAGACTTCAGGAACGCTGCCTCCAACATCCCTCTCATCACCAACCCGACCTTCCCCAAGGTCGTCGCGTACCTGAAGCTGGAGGAGAAGAGGATGCGGATGCCGCGCGCCCGGGCCACCTATACGGCTCTCACCGCCGGAACCCGCGGCGCCCACCGCTCCGGCTCCCCCACCGCGGCCCACCCAGGGGCCCCTCCACGTGCAGCCGCCGCCCGGGTTCCCATATCCCGCCCCGCCGCCGCCGCCGCCACCCCCCGCCGAGCAGCAGCAGCGCCGGGGCGGGCGTCGCGGCTGAGGTGGCTGCAAGCAGCAGCAACAGCCGCCAGCTGCCCATGGCGGGGCGCCGCGCCAGCCGCAGCACCCGCTCCCGCCGGCGCCCTGGCAGGCCGGCCAGAACCCCTGGAGGGGGGTTGTTCACGCATACTCCATGCCCATACCGCGCGCCCCCGTCCCCGGTGTTTTTGGCACCCGCCCGGCCCCTCATCAGGCTCTGTACGCGGCCCCTCAGGTGTATCCGCCGGCGCTGCTCTACGGCCCCTCGGCAGCCTATGGGCTGCCTCTGGCCGGTGGGCTCGTGGCGCCGCCGCCACAGCCTCTGCCGTCGGCCCCGGGCCTCCCGCCGGCACCATGGGACCCCGCGCTGCTAGCGGCCCTCCACACCGCCCCCATGCCACAGCAGTATGCCGGCGGTGGCGACTGGTACATGGACACCGGAGCCACGACTCACATGGCCGCCAACCCCGGTAACCTTCTTACCGTTCACCCTGTTCACACTGCTGCTCGCATTACCATGGGTGACGGTTCTTCCATGCCCATCACTCATGTCGGCCATGCTGCTTTTCCTTCTAACTCCGTTCCATTACGTCTTTCTAACGTCCTCGTTTCACCTGACATCATTAAAAAACTTGTTTCTGTTCGTTCTCTTACACGTGAAAATCCTGTCACCATTGAATTTGATATGTTTGGCTTTTCTATTAAGGATGCCCGTACCCGGATGGTGCTCCACCGATGTGACAGCCCCGACGATCTCTACCCGGTCCACTCCTCCACATCCTCCGTCGCTGCACCCATGGCGCTTTCCGCTGGAGTGGACCTTTGGCATGCTCGTCTTGGTCATCCCAACCCTGCCACCCTTCGTCATATTCTTCGCAGTTTTTCATTCACGTGTAATAAGATCGACGATCACACTTGTCATGCTTGTCGTCTCGGCAAACATACTCGTTTACCCTTTAGCACTTCCTCGCATGTTGCTTCATTCCCATTTGAGTTAATTCTAGTGATGTTTGGACCTCTCCTGTTGCAAGTAACACGGGCTATCTCTATTATCTTGTTATCCTTGATGATTTTTCGCACTATGTGTGGACCTTCCCGTTGCGGCGAAAGTCGGATTCTGTTGCCACTCTCACCGCATTCTACTCCTATGTCTCCACGCAGTTTGGTCGCCCCATTCATGCATTGCAAATAGACAACGGTAAGGAGTTTGATAATCTTGCCATCAACAACCTTCTCACCACACATGGCACGATTTTTCGTCTCACTTGCCCGTACACTTCGCAACAAAATGGTCGTGCTGAGCGCGTGCTTCGCACTCTTAATGACTGCGTTCGCACCCTCCTCTTTCACGCCAACGTGCCACCACGTTTCTGGCCTGACGCGCTCGCCACCGCATCACTACTCCTCAACATCCGTCCCTGTCGCACTCGCAGGAATTTTGCTCCTCATCATCTTTTGTTCGGCACGCCACCTTCCTACACCGAGCTTCGCATTTTCGGTTGCTTGTGCTACCCTAGCATCGCGTCCACTACTTCTCATAAGCTCGCACCACGGTCCGTGGCCTACATTTTTCTTGGCTATCCCCCCAACACCAAAGGCTACCGCTGCTATGATCCTATCTCACATCGGGTCATCACTTCCCGACACGTTTACTTTGATGAGATGGTTTTTCTGTTTCAGCAGGTACCTTCGGATGTTGCGGCCTTGCCCGCTCCTGGTGACGGCCGCTCGGGCGCTTCTCTCGGGCCGCCTCCTGGCTTTGAGGGTGCCCGACTTGCAGTATGCCGTTCAGCAGGTCTGTCTTCACATGCATGCTCCGCGTGACTCTCACTGGACCTTGGTGAAGCGTATCCTCCGTTACATATGCGGCACTACGTCCATGGGACTTACACTGACGGCCTCCGCCTCTACCGACCTCGTCGCCTACTCTGATGCGGACTGGGCTGGCTGCCCGGACACACGGCGCTCCACTTCGGGGTACTGTGTCTACCTTGGGCCGTCTCTAATCTCTTGGTCTTCCAAGCGACAGCCCACAGTCTCTCGCTCGAGTGCCGAGGCAGAGTATCGGGCAGTGGCTAACGCCGTTGCCGAATGCTCTTGGCTTCGTCAGCTGCTCCAGGAGTTGCTTTGTGACGTTCACAAGGCCACACTCGTCTACTGCGACAACGTCTCCGCCATGTACCTCTCCGCCAACCCGGTCCATCATCGATGAACGAAGCACATTGAGCTCGACATACACTTTGTTCGTGAGCAGGTGGCCCTTGGGCGCATCCGGGTCCTCCACGTCCCGACGGCGCAACAGTTTGCCGATGTTATGACAAAAGGACTGCCTACTTCTGTTTTCGAGGAGTTCAGGTCCAGTCTTTGCGTCTCCGACGACGCTTCGACTGCGGGAGGGTGTTGAATAAATGGTTTGTGCATGTATATTGTATAGTCCGGCCCACCTCCTAGTCATTGTATAGTTGAGGTTGTGGCCCACCTTGTACTCCATATATACGTGCGCTATGCACCGATCAATACATTGAGTTGCATTGCCAAAATATTCGTTTCCAACCCTGTTGGCAGCGTAGCATCAAGCTGCTGAAGAGGTATTGTTCACGCAAGGGCTACACCAAGCGAAGAAGAATACATGCCTCCTAATCGTGGGAGCCATGTCTCGCCAGCGGGAAAATATCATGTGCTCTTAAGGTTTAGTTGATACCATGATACGAGCTCTTGGGAGCCGTTGGATCTCAGATCAAACGGCTTCCTGGAGCTCGTGAACATTTTGTAAAAATGTCATTCAAGAGTCTCAAAATTACGTGCAGGTACAACAACACCTCAGATGCTGTCGGATTTGAGATCCGATGCTCCAAAAGCACGTATCACGGTAGCATATGAAGACCGGTATCACCTGAAACTTTCCCGCAGCGAGACCTAATGCATGTCACCTACAGCATGATCCATTGGGCGGGCCCAACACAGTAGCTGAGCGCATTTTTAATGGTCTTTTATTTGTTTTCACTGTTCTGCAGTGGTTTTTTGGGGGTTTTCCCTGTTTGTTTCCTTTTTCTTCACTTCTCAACTTTTTTTATTCACACACACTGTACATTTCTCGTGTGCATCAAGACATCTTTTTGTACATGTTTAATATTTTTCATAAACATTATACATTTATATATATGTACAAAACATTATTTTACATACATTAAGAATTTTTTAAATACATGATTAACATTTTTTTAAATATGTGTTTTGAATGTTATTTAATTGTTTAAGTACACACTGAAACATTATTATTAAAGTATGATAACATTTTTTACGTATAAACATTTTTGTAAATGTCAAAACTCTTTTTTTTTCAAATTCATGAACATTTTTTTAATTTAATGTACTTCTACATTTTTTGAATTGTACAAAACATTTTCTTTTTACTGCACATCCATGAGTCGAGGGAAAGTTGAACATCGATGGCTAGACAGTTGCACCAACGGTGCCTAAATTGCACACAAATAAGTTTGCGAAACAGACGCATATGAGATCTAGTTTCGAAGAGAACGTCGCGAGGAATCCTATGGTGAAAGTGGATATAGATTTTGATATTCGGTTCAAAAGCTATGACATTTTTAAAGAAATCGAATTTTAAATTAAATATGTTCACACATGTTTCATCGGTGTTTTCTAGTCTTTCTTTCAAACCACATTGCATGATGCTTTTCCTGGCTAATAGGACAAAACCTTTCCTAATTTCTTTCCTAAAAGTGGAAGGATGCTATGGAGTGCTAGCAAGCGGACGCCCACTCGCTAGACGCGTCCTTCTTTAGATAGTTGTAAATTGAAGGTAGAATTAGTGAGGTTTGTAACATATGGCAGTTCATTAGGCATCATAAATGACCTTCTCCTCATATTGTTTTTTTCGCTCTCCCTAACTGTAGAAGGTAGGTTGTTGCCTCATAGATGTTCGACTGCTGATTATTGATGAATCCTTCCCAGTGTAAAAGATCATCCCGACAAACTTCACATATGCCTATAGTTAAAAGGATGTATGATTTGGGTAAAGTAAGACTATAAAGCTTTAGTGTCGGTGCAATCGGCATAAGATTCTTTCACCTCTCATGTGACATGAACTAACTATTGTCTATAGTGGCAGAGGCTGCTAATAAATCCAGGCTAAGCTCTTCCAAAATCTTTCACAACTTATCCAAGGTGGGGGACGGTGCCCCCTCCACACACACACACACCATATGTACATATTCTACCTTGAATTATTTTTAAACCTCGTACTTACACTCAAAGGACAACATACGAAACCGAAATGTCATACCACATATAATTGTTACATAAAACTACACGATGAATAAATATCAGTTGAATGAAAACGTAAAATCCTTTTTCACATGTTTCAAATAAAAGTAGTCAAACGCACAACTTTATACTTTCATGGGCAGTTAGATTAGGTATTACTTGTAAAAAAGCAAAGTGACATGTTAATTTCTTAAGTTGTAAATAAGTACTATTAAGTGGAAGATGTAGAGTCATTATCATTTCCAAGTTTCTTTAGTCGATCTTTCGTGTTCTTAAAAATATCGATAATCTCATTGTTACTACTTACTAATGGTAAAAAAATCTCACCCGTTAGCAAATTAGAAAATCACTCTTGGATTGATCACCCATTTTATTACATATTTTATTAACGGCAATCATATTTCAAAAGCACCGATCAATTAATTCCAAGGAAACCGGCAATATCAGTACTAGCTTCCACCCCTCGCAAATTAGCACTGATCTAAAGCAAAACAAGGAAATGAACTACTGTAGCTACACGATAACCAGCGATGAGCCAATATGGGTGTGATGCTTCCACCCCTCTACTTAATTAACAACAGTGTTATGAAGTATGGATTGTTTCACACGCAAGGAGACATCACAGAGTTGTAAATCGAAATAGCACAGCGCATGAAACTTCCAGAAAATAGAGCACACACACCGAACACACAGAGGATCACGCAGAGAACTTGAAATATGCGAACATAGGGTACAGAGGATCATGCTGCGAACTAGTGTCACAAGCCGAAGCAATGGATCTCCACGGCCAGGTGTGGGGCTATGCCTCCTCCGGCGTTTGCGGCGCCTCCTCCAGCGTTTGGGGCACCTACTCTTTCACCTCCTCCCCAGGCAGCTGCCTGCGACGCAGAGCGTTCTGGGCGCCAAAGATGCTACTCAGCCAACAGGAACCGACAAGAAGGGCGCCGATCACCATGGCAACCCCCACCTCCACAACATCTACCACCTCCACCGCCATCATTGGCTTCTCCTTCGAGACGGGTGGACACGCACATGCTCCAAGCACCACCGGCACCAAGAAGGCTACAACAACCACCTTGCTCATCCGAGCACCCATGACTTTGCCTTCCATTCACCTGACGACTGATGTTTTTGTTTTGTGGGTTATAAGCAGGGGTGGAGCCAAGATGTTTTGCCAATGGGTTCACTAAGAATTTGGGCATGAACTAACTATTGTCTGTAGTGGCAGAGGCTGCTAATAAATCCAAGCTAAGCTTTCCCAAAATCCTTCACAACTTATCCAAGGTGGGGGCCGGTGCCCCCCCCCCCCACACACCATATGTACATATTCTACCTTGGATTATTTTTAAACCTCATACTTATACTCAAAGGACAACATACAAAACGAAATGTCATACCACATATAATTGTTACATAAAACTACACGATGAATAAATATCAGTTGAGTGAAAACGTAAAATCCTTTTTCACATGTTTCATGGGCAATTAGATTAGGTATTCCTTGTAAAAAAGCAAAGTGACATGTTAATTTCTTAAGTTGTAAATAAGTACTATTAAGCGGAAGATTTAGAGTCATTATCATTTCGAAGTTTCTTTAATCGATCTTTGTTGTTCTTAAAAATATCGGTAATCTCATTGTTACTACTTACTAATGGTAGAAAAATCTCACCCATTAGCAAATTAGAAAATCACTCTTGGACTGATCACCCATTTTATTACATATTTTATTGACAGCAATTATATATCAAAAGCACCGATCAATTAATTCCATGGAAATCGGTAATATCAGTACTAATTTCCACCCCTCGCAAACTAGCATCGATCTAAAGCAAAACAAGGAAATTAACTACTGTAGCTACACGATAACCAGCGATGAGCCAGTATGGACGCGACACTTCCATCCCTCTAGTTAATTAACAACAGTGTTATGAAGTACGGACTATTTCACACGCAAGGAGACATCACAGAGTTGTAAATCGAAATAGCACAACGCACGAAACTTCCAGGAAATAGAGCACACACACCGGACACACAGAGGATCACGCAAAGAACTTGAAATATGGGAACATAGTGTACACAAGATCATGCTGCGAACTAGTGTCACAAGCCGAAGCAATGGATCTCCACGACCAGGTGTGGGGCTACGCCTCCTCCGGTGTTTGTGGCGCCTACTCTTGCACCTCCTCCCCAGGCAACTGCCTGCGATGCCAGAGCGTTCTAGGCGCCAAAGATGCTACTCAGCCAGCGGGAACTGACGAGAAGGGCGCCGATCACCATGGCAATCCCCACCTCCACAACATCTACCACCTCCACCGCCAGCATTGGCTTGTCCTTCGAGACGGGTGGAAACGCACATGCCGCTCCAAGCACCACCGACACCAAGAAGGCTACAATAACCACCTTGCTCATCCGAGCACCCATGACTTTGCCTTCCTATCACCTGATGACTGATGTTTCTGTTTTTGTGGGTTGTAAGGAGGGGTGGAGCCAAGATGTTTTGCCAATGGGTTCACTAAGAATTTGGGCATGAAGTAACTATTGTCTGTAGTGGCAGAGGCTGCTAATAAATAGAGGCTAATCTCTCCCAAAATCCTTCACAATTTATCCAAGGTGGGGGCCGGTGCCCCCCCTCACACACACACCATATGTACATATTCTACCTTGGATTATTTTTAAACCTCATACTTACACTCAAAGGACAACATACAAAACGAAATGTCATACCACATATAATTGTTATATAAAACTACACGATGAATAAATATCCGTTGAATGAAAACGTAAAAATCCTTTTTCACATGTTTCAAATAAAGTAGTCAAATGCACAACTTTGTACTTTCATGGGCAGTTAGATTAGGTATTCCTTGTAAAAAAGCAAAATGACATGTTAATTTCTTAAGTTGTAAATAAGTACTGTTAAGCGGAAGATGTAGAGTCATCATCATTTCCAAGTTTCTTTAATCGATCTTTCGTGTTCTTAAAAATATCAGCAATCTCATTGTTACTACTTACTAATGGTAGAAAAAATCTCACCAATTAGCCAATTAGAAAATCACTCTTGGATTGATCACCCATTTTATTACATATTTTATTGACAACAATCATATATCAAAAGCACCGATCAATTAATTCAATGGAAATCGGCAATATCGGTACTGGTTTCCACCCCTCGCAAACTAGTACCGATCTAAAGCAAAACAAGGAAATTAACTACTGTAGCTACACGATAACCAGCGATGAGCCAGTATGGGCGCGACACTTCCACCCTTCTAGTTAATTAACAACAGTGTTATGAAGTATGAACTGTTTCACACGCAAGGAGACATCACAGAGTTGTAAATCAAAATAGCACAACGCATGAAACTTCCAGGAAATAGAGCACACACACCGGACACACAGAGGATCACGCAACGAACTTGAAATACGGGAACATAGGGTACAAAGGATCATGCTGCGAACTAGTGTCACAAGCCGAAGCAATGGATCTCCACGGCCATGTGTGGGGCTATGCCTCCTCCGGCATTTGCGGCGCCTCCTCCAGCATTTGGGGCGCCTACTCTTGCACCTCCTCCCCAGGCAGCTGCCTGCGATGCCAGAGCGTTCTGGGCGCCAAAGATGCTACTCAGCTAGTAGGAACCAACGAGAAGGGCGCCGATCACCATGGCAACCCCCACCTCCACAACATCTCTCACCTCCACCGCCAGCATTGGCTTGTCCTTCGAGACGGGTGGACACGCACATGCCGGCACCAAGAAGGTTACAACGACCACCTTGCTCATCTGAGCATCCATGACTTTGCCTTCCTATCACCTGATGATTGATGTTTCTATTTTGTGGGTTATAAGCAGGGGTGGAGCTGATACGTCTCTGTCGTATCTACTTTTCCAAACACTTTTGCCCTTGTTTTGGACTCTAACTTGTATGATTTGAATGGAACTAACCCGGACTGACGCTGTTTTCAGCAGAATTGCCATGGTGTTGTTTTATGTGCAAAAAACAAATATTCTCGGAATGACCTGAAACTCCACGGAACATCTTAGAAAAAATAATAAAAAATCCTCGCCAAAGATGAAGACCATGGGGCCCACACCCTATTCACAAGGGTGGGGGACGCCCCCTAGGGCGCGCCCCCCTACCTCGTGGGCCTCCTGGATGCCCTCCGTGCTTTCAGAGAGAAAAAATCAGAAAGAAGAAATCATCGCGTTTTACGATACGGAGCCCCCGCCAAGCCCTAAAACCTCTCGGGAGGGCTGATCTGGAGTCCGTTCGGGGCTCCGGAGAGGGGGATTCGTCGCTGTCGTCATCATCAACCATCCTTCATCACCAATTTCATGACGCTCACCGCCGTGCGTGAGTAATTCCATCGTAGGCTTGTTGGACGGTGATGGGTTGGATGAGATTTATCATGTAATTGAGTTAGTTTTGTTAGGGTTTGATCCCTAGTATCCACTATGTTCTGAGATTGATGTTGCTATGACTTTGCTATGCTTAATGCTTGTCACTAGGGCCCGAGTGCCATGATTTCAGATCTGAACCTATTATGTTTTCATGAATATATGTGAGTTCTTGATCCTATCTTGCAAGTCTATAGTCACCTACTATGTGTTATGATCCGGCAACCCCGAAGTGACAATAATCGGGACCACTCCCGGCGATGACCATAGTTTGAGGAGTTCATGTATTCACTATGTGCTAATGCTTTGTTCCGGTTCTCTATTAAAAGGAGGCCTTAATATCCCTTAGTTTCCAATAGGACCCCGCTGCCACGGGAGGGTAGGACAAAAGATGTCATGCAAGTTCTTTTCCATAAGCATGTATGACTATATATGGAATACATGCCTACATTACATTGATGAATTGGAGCTAGTTCTGTGTCACCCTATGTTATGACTGTTACATGATGAACCGCATCCGGCATAATTATCCATCACTGATCCGGTGCCTACGAGTTTTCCATATACTCGTTCTCGCTTATTTACTTTTCCGCTGCTACTGTTACAATCACTACAAAATACCAAAAACATTACTTTTGCTGCCTTTACTTCTGTTGTTGTTACCACCACTATCATATTACTTTGCTACTAAACACTTTGCTGCAGATACTAAGTTTCCAGGTGTGGTTGAATTGACAACTCAGCTGCTAATACTTGAGAATATTCTTTGGCTCCCCTTGTGTCGAATCAATAAATTTGGGTTGAATACTCTACCCTCGAAAGCTATTGTGATCCCCTATACTTGTGGGTTATCAAGACCAATTTCTGGCGCCGTTGCCGGGGAGCATAGCTCTATTCTCTGAGTCACTTGGGATTTATATCTGCTGGACACTATGAAGAACTTGAGAGATCCAAAAACCAAGATCTATCCCTCAACTACGAGGGGAGGTAAGGAACTGCCATCTAGCTCTGCACTTGATTCACCTTCTGTTATGAGTAAGTTTGCGACACCTACACCTGCTTCTGCTATTCGTTCTGATATGTCGCATGTTATTGATGATGCCACTTCTGCTATGCATGATACTTATGATGAAACTACTTCTATGCCTGATACTACTGTGCCCCTTGGTGAATTTCTTGATGAACAAATTGCTAGGGCTAGAGAAAAAGAAATTATTGAATCTGAATACGATGATGATAGTGATGATGAAAATATGCCTGTTATTCCTGAGGGCTATCTTTTTGATATGGAATCTTCTGCCGCTATTTTAGCTTGCAAAGATAGATATGAGCTTAAGAGGTTATTAGTTAAATGGAACAAAGAATCACTTAGAGATAAAATGAAACCCGACCCTGCTTTTGCTACTTCACCTATATGTGTTCCTGATAAGGATTATGAATTCTCTGTTGATCCTGATATAATTACTTTGGTTGAATCTAATCCGTTTTATGGCTATGAATCTGAAACTGTTGTGGCACATCTTACTAAGTTAAATGATATAGCTGCCCTGTTCACTAATGATGAGAGATCGCGTTACTTCTATATACTCAAAATATTTCCGTTCTCATTAAAGGGTGATGCTAAGATATGGTTTAATTCTCTTGATCCTGGTTGTGTGCGTAGTCCCCAGGATATGATTTATTACTTCTCTGCTAAATATTTCCCTGCTCATAAGAAACAAGCTGCTTTGAGGGAAATATACAACTTCGTGCAAATTAAAGAAGAGAGTCTCCCACAAGCTTGGGGGAGGCTTCTCAAGTTACTTAATGCTTTGCCTGATCATCCTCTTAAGAAACCTGAAATACTTGATATCTTTTATAATGGACTAATCGATGCTTCCAGAGATTACCTGGATAGTTGTGCTGGTTCTCTTTTCAGGGAAAGAACACCGGATGAAGCAGAAATTCTATTGAATAATATGTTGACAAATGAAAATAATTGGGCACCTCCTGAGCCAGCTCCTGCTCCAATTACTGAGCCTATTCTTAAACCGACTCCGAAGAAGAGAGGTGTTCTATTCCTCAGTCCCAAAGATATGCAAGAGGCAAAGAAATCTATGAAAGAAAAAGGTATTAAAGCTAAAGATGTTAAGAATTTACCTCCTATTGAAGAAATACATGGTCTTAATATACCGCCTGTTGAAGAAACATATGATCTCAATTCTTTATTTACTGAAGAACCTCCTGACCCCGATATCCCGACACAGGTAGTAAAGGTAAATTCACTCTATAGATATGATAAAGCTGAAGTCCCTCCTACTAAAATTGCTAGTCAGTGCTTGGATGAGTTTGATAACTTTATGTTTAAGAAAGACGACTTCAATGCTTATTTTGGTAGACAATTAAAAGAAAATGCTTATATGATTAGACGCTTGGGTGATTATATGGCTAATATTAAAGGTGAACTTAAACTTGTTAGCAAACATGCTTCTATGGTTACCACTCAAGTAGAACAAGTGCTTAAAGCTCAAAAAGAAGTGCTTGATGAAATGAATAGTAAGAAAAATGATTATGCTGTTAGAGTGGCTACTAGAACTGGTAGAATGACTCAGGAACCTTTGTATCCTGAAGGCCACCCTAAGAGAATCGAGCAAGATTCTCAAAGAAATAATATTGATATTCCTAGTTCTTCTAAAAAGAAGAAGAAGAAAAATGATAGAACCGTGCAAACTTCTAGTGAACCTATTGTTGAACCACCTGATAATCCAAATGATATATCTATGTCTGATGCTGAAACACAATCTGGTAATGAACATGAACCTAGTGAAAATATTAATGATGATGTTCATGATGATGCTCAACCTAGTAATGATAATGATGTAGAAATTGAACCTGTTGTTGATCTTGATAACCCACAATCAAAGAATCAACGTTATGATAAAAGAGACTTTGTCGCTAGGAAACATGGTAAAGAAAGGGAACCTTGGGTTCAGAAATCCATGCCTTTTCCTCCGAAACCATCCAAGAAAAAGGATGATGAGGATTTTGAGCGCTTTGCTGAAATGATTAGGCCTATCTTTTTGCGTATGCGATTAACTGATGTGCTCAAAACAAATCCTTATGCTAAATATATGAAGGATATCATTACTAATAAGAGAAAGATACCCGAAGCTGAGATTTCCACCATGCTTGCTAATTATACTTTTAAGGGTGCGATACCAAAGAAACTTGGAGACCCAGGAGTACCTACTATACCTTGCTCCATTAAAAGAAATTATATTAAAACTGCTTTATGTGATCTTGGAGCCGGTGTTAGTGTCATGCCTCTCTCTTTATATCGTAGACTTGACTTGAATAAGTTGACACCTACTGAAATATCTTTGCAAATGGCTGATAAATCAACTGCTATACCTGTCGGTATCTGCGAGGATGTGCCTGTTGTGGTTGCAAACGTTACTATGTTAACGGACTTTGTTATTCTTGATATTCCCGAGGATGATAGTATGTCTATTATTCTTGGAAGACCTTTTCTTAATACTGCATGGGCTGTTATTGACTGCAACAAAGGCAATGTCACTTTTCATGTTAATGGTAATGAGCATACGGTACACTTTCCGAGGAAACAACCTCAAGTTCATAGTATCAACTCCATTGGAAAAATTCCAACGATTATAATTGGAGGTTTTGAATTTCCTCTTCCTACTGTCAAAAAGAAATATGATATACTTATTATTGGGGATGTGCATATCCCCGTTGAGGTAACTTAGTGTTATCCGAAACTTCTCCGGTTTCATGATTATCGGAATGAGTTTGTTAACAAGACTTGATCAACCTTGTTAGTGGATTCTTTTTGATGAGCATGAGATGGATGAAACTAGAAGCACAACCTTCTGTACCCCACTTTTACTTTCTGTTATTTATATTAAATAAAGTAAAAATAGTATTTTTCTGTCTGTTTCCTGACTTATCCGTGCAATATAAAAATATCCCGAAAATAAAAGTCCTTAGAATGACATGCCAATTTAATATGATTTTTTCAGGAATATTTGAGAATTTACTGTGCAAAAATAACCGCGAGAGGAGCTGCCACATGGCCACGAGGGTGGTAGGCACCCCCCCTCTAGGGCGCGCCCCCTGCCTCGTGGGCCCATGGTGGCCCTCCTCCACTTATCCCAGCACCCATCTTCTTCCTCTATCTCACACAAATCCAAAAAACCAACTCAAGCATGAGTTCCAGCCACTTTTGTGGTGATTTTCGATCTCCTTGCTCAAAGCACCTCTCACAAAACTGCTTGGGGAGATTGTTCCTTGGTATGTGACTCCTTCTTTGGTCCAATTATTTTTTGTTCCAGTGCTTTATTTTTTGCAAATTTGTGTTGCATGGGTGACCATGTTCTTGAGCTTGCATGTCAAATTTATATGGTCAAAGGTAGTTTTGATGCATGATATAGGCCCTAGGCACTTGTAGGAGTAGTTGCTATTAATATTATTGAGTTTGGTTTACTTTTATTTTGAAGTTACTAAAAATTTCAGAATTTTTTAGAAAATGATGAGGAGATTATTGAGGGCTCATCGAGCCAAAGCTCGAAGGAAAAGGCACTGAAGCCTAAGTATAATTTGCCGCACACCGCGGAGATTCGGGCGTGTGAATGGCCTTCTGATTATTTCTTGAGAGCAGCCGAGATCTATGAAGATTTTCATGAATTGGCTCACAATGTAGGCCTCACCGCTTTCCTCCACGACCAATGCGATCAGTATCTCTTACTCACAAATACCTTTGTGCAAAACTTTCATTTTCATTCTATGAACTCACCACCTACGGTGGAGTTTCATTTATATGATGAGCATAAGGAGATGCCACTTTATGATTTTTGTCGGATTTGTTTAGTCCCTCTTGAGGGCAAGACAGAAGAACCACATCATGATGATGTGGTTGGGTTTATTGATACTATCACTGTAGGAGAAACTAGGAAGGTTTTATGATGCACGAATCACTAGCATACATTTTCCTGTTTTACGTTACTTTGCATTATTTGCTAGTCGTTGTTTAATTGGACGCGGAAACTGTGGAAACCTTAGTATCCCTGATATAATTATTCTGCTCCACGGTTTATACAGTGATAACACTTTTAGTATGGGCAGCATTATTGCTAGACGGTTAAGTATGAACCATACCAAAGGCCCCATCTTTGGAGGCATCTATGCTACACGCCTAGCCGTACATTTTAACATACCTATTAGGCATGCTGAGAAGGAAGAAAAGGTGCTGCCCCGTGTTTATTTAGATCATAAAAGTATGGTGGCACATGATTTTATTGTTAAGAATAGGGCAGGAGAGCTTAAATATCAATTGTTCTTTAACAAACATTATCCTGAGACTATTATCCTGCCTGCTCCTTCTTTGTTTGATTTGACTGTAGGCACGTACCTTGTTCCGTTGACTGCTATTCATGTGACGCCCGGATACTTAAGCTACAGTGAACCTCTATTAATGACGCCACGTCACCTCAATTACCGTTGCTGATCTTGCGTTAGATTGAAACCGATTCGAATCCAAATTAAAAAATTAGGCAAACAACAAAAGTTT
This sequence comes from Triticum dicoccoides, assembly GCF_002162155.2. Classification (NCBI taxonomy): domain Eukaryota; kingdom Viridiplantae; phylum Streptophyta; class Magnoliopsida; order Poales; family Poaceae; genus Triticum; species Triticum dicoccoides. The sequence goes on along the minus strand of NC_041384.1, from coordinate 606,211,979 downwards.
TCAAACAATGAAACTAAAATGTTCGCGTCGTGCAAGAAAATGCATAGGTGATTGTGGTGGTGAAACCAAACTTTTATGAAATGCTTAACTGCACTAAAATGATTTAAATAGTAGCAAACCTAATTATTTCAATGCCTTTACTAATTAATAAAATATCAAACTAAATTATTTGGGGACTAGACTTTTTGTGACAGTGGACTAAATTGAAATACTAGATTAGATGCCTAGTATATATTTTACAAAAAACTAAAACAATAGGAAACAGAGATAAAATAGAATAAAAGAAAAATAAGAAAGGAAAAACAAACTAACAAAAAGAAAAGGAAATGAGAAGACGCCCCCAGCTCCCCATGGGCCTCGGCCCATCCCACACGGCCCAACCGGCCACCCCATGCTGCCCCCTGGCCTATTAGGCCACCCCACACACCCGAACCCTAACCACCAGACCCCCCCACTTCCCCACACGCACCCACGCTCCTTTCCTCTCCTCCCCCAATTTAGGATCTGGATCGGGCCACGTCCCGACCCCGCCGCTCGCCCCGACACCGCACCCTCTCCGGCGCCCCGATGCCAAACGCCCTCCTCTCCGTCACCTGCCCCACAGGCGCCTGCCCCCTCGACCCGAGCTAAATCGGGGGCTCGACCCCGCGGCACCCCGAGCCTCGACGCCACTCCCCGCCACCTCAGCGCCATCGCCTCACCTTGCCCCCGACGCCCGTTCGCGCCGCCCATTGCTGTTGGCCGCCGCCGCCCGGAGTGCTCCATCGCCTGCCTGCCTCCTCCACGCCGACGTCGTCCCCGGCATCCTCCCCGTGCCCCACTGCCCCGACCCCTACAGCCCCCGGTGAGGTCCCGGGCCTTCCCCCTCGCCATTCCCCCGTTCAGCTCGCCGTCGACCGCACGACGCGAGCCCCGCTTGTTCGCCCGCGGCCTGCCGGCGACGCCCGCTCGCGCCGCCCGCGTTGACCATCCCCGCTCATCGCTGCACCTGCTGCTGCAGATGTTGCGTCCCACTGTCCCGACCGGCCCCGTCCTCTCCTCCCCCCCACGCACGCGCACACGGCTGCGGCCTCCTCACCGCGCCGCGCCTGGGACGGCGCCTCGGCGCACGCATTCTCCCCTGCCGCCTCAACCGTGCCGCCTCCACTCCGTCGCGCCACGCCACCCAGTCACCCCGCCTCTTGCCTCGGCTCCGCCGCGTCGCCCTCGCCTCATGCCGGATTGCCGCGCCCGCTGGTCGCAACCAGCTTCATCACGCCCCGCGCGTCCCTGGGCGAGCACTGTAACGGGCGCCCATGCGCCCGCATCCATCGCCCGTTCGCCCGCACTGCAGCCCGTTTGCCCGGGTCCGCTATGGCCTCTAGGCCCAATGACATATGGCCCCCGCCCACAGAACATTTTGAAAAAAAGGAATTAAAAATAATATATATAATAAATAAATGATTAAATAAATAATTAATAATTAAATTAATTAATTAATTAACTTAATTAATTCTGATTAAAATTAACTAATTAGGATTAATTAATCTAATGGCTAATTACGCTAATTAACTACTATTAAATTATCTAACAGAGTATGACAATGGGGCCCACCCCTAATTAATACTAATTAGGTTAATTATAATGTTTAATTAAAATGTGTCACTGACCAGTGGGACCCACTGGTCAGGTTGACCAGTCAACTTTGTTGACTGCTGATGTCAGCATGACATCATGCTGATGTCATAAATCCAATTTTGAATTAATTTAAATAATTAATTAAATTCCAGAAATTAATAAAATCTTTAGAAAATCATATCTTTTAAACCGTAGCTCGGATGGGAAATCTTTGTACATGAAAGTTGCTTAGAACGACGAGACGAACCCGGATACGTAGCCCGTTCGTCCGCCACGCATCCCTAGCATAGCAAACATGCAACTTTCCCCCTTCGGTTCATCTGTCCGAAAACGCAAAACACCGGGAATACTTTCCCGGATGTTTCCCGCCCTCCACCGGTATCACCTCATACCGCGTTAGGGCACCCCTAGCACCGCTACTTGCCATGTCATGCATCGTCATGCATTTGTTTGCATCACATTTATTGTTCCCCCCCTCTTCTCTCGCTAGACACCGAGACCGACGCCGCTGCTACTCAGTACGACTACGGTGTTGACGACCACTCTCTCTTGCCAGAGCAACCAGACAAGCCCCCCCTTTGATCACCAGATATCGCCTACTCTTCTCTCTACTGCTTGCATTAGAGTAGTGTACCATGTTACTGCTTTCCGTTAATCCTATTTCGATGCATAGCCTGTCATTGTTGCTCCAGCTATTGATACCTTACCTGCAATCCTAAGTGTTTAGTATAGGATGCTAGTTTACCATCAGTGGCCCTACATTCTTGTCTGTCTGCCATGCTATACTATCGGGCCGTGATCACTTGGGAGGTGGTCACGGGTATATACTTATACATAATATATGATACTTGTGGTGATTGAAGTCGGGTCGGCTCGTAGGAGTACCCGCGAGTGATTCCGATGTTGGGGGCTGAAGGGGCAGGTGGCTCCATCCCGGTAGAGGTGGGCCTGAGTTCCCGAAGGCCCCCGACTGTTACTTTGTGGCGGAGCGACAGGGCAGGTTGAGACCACCTAGGAGAGAGGTGGGCCTGGCCCTGGTCGGCGTCCGTGGTTATTTCAGAATAACATGCTTAACGAGATCTTGGTATTTGATCTGAGTCTGGCTACTGGCCTATACGCACTAACCATCTACGTGGGGACAGTTATGGGCATTTGAATTCGTGGTATCAGCCAAAGCCTTCGTGATGTCAGCGACTGAGCGGTGTGTGCCGGGTTGGACCGCGTAATACAACTTCCTTTGTAATGGAGGTTGCTAGGTCTGCTCACCGGCCGCGTACGCAACGTGCAGGTGTGCAATGGGCGATGGGCCCAGACCCCTGCGCCATAGGATTTAGACCGGCGTGTTGACCTCTCTGTTGTGCCTAGGTAGGGCTGCGACGTGTTGATCTTCCGAGGCCGGGCATGACCCAGGAAAGTGTGTCCGGCCAAATGGGATCGAGCGTGTTGGGTTATGTGGTGCACCCCTGCAGGGAAGTTAATCTATTCGAATAGCCGCGATCTTCGGTAACAAGACGACTTGGAGTTGTACCTTGACCTTATGACAACTAGAACCGGATACTTAATAAAACACACCCTTCCAAGTGCCAGATACAACCGGTGATCGCTCTCTCACAGGGCGACGAGGAGAGGATCATCGGTTAGGATTATGCTACACGATGCTACTTGGTGAACTTACCATCTACTCTCTTCTCCTGCTGCAAGATGGAGGTTACCAGAAGCGTAGTCTTCGATAGGACTAGCTATCCCCCTCTTATTTCGGCATTCTGCAGTTCAGTCCACATATGATACCCTTATTCCATTTGATACCAATGCATACATATGTAGTGTAGCTCCTTGCTTGCGAGTACTTTGGATGAGTACTCACGGTTGCTTTGCTTCCCCTTTTTCCCCTTTCCTATACCCGATTGCTACGACAGACGTTGGAGCCCAGGAGCCAGACGCCACCGTCGATGACGACTACTACTACTCGGAGGTGCCTACTACTACGTGCAGCCCGTTGATGGAGACCAGAAGTAGTTTAGGAGGATCCCAGGCAGGAGGCCTGCGCCTCTTTCGATCTGTATCCCAGTTTGTGCTAGCCTTCTTAAGGCGGACTTGTTTAACTTATGTCTGTACTCAGATATTGTTGCTTCCGCTAACTCGTCTATGATCGAGCTCTTGTATTCGAGCCCTCGAGGCCCCTGGCTTGTAATATGATGCTTGTATGACTTATTTTATTTGTAGAGTTGTGTTGTGATATCTTCCCGTGAGTCCTTGATCTTGATCATACACATTTGCGTGTATGATTAGTGTATGATTGAATCGGGGGCGTCACAAGTTGGTATCAGAGCCGACTGCCTGTAGGAATCCCCCTTCCACACTCCTTGGCCGAAGTTGAGTCTAGACATTACAAAAAAACTTTTACTAACATGGCTGTGTGCCTTACAGGCCCACGTTGCCATCTGGGTGGTATTAGGATCTTTTACTCCTCAATCCTTACCCTGGGACTCTGATCTCTCTTCTATTCGGGTTAAATGATTTTGCTAAAATCTAACTCTAGGTTCTCGTTACCACTTCCTGCCGGAGAACCCTTTCATTACGGATGGTCGATTGCTTCAATAGAAGATTCTGACAATACTCTCCGATATTTTCTCGAGACCTTGTGCCTGTTGTTTTTGCAATTCCCTACTACCGAAAAATCCCTATGGATAAATACTTACACCTGTCGTTCTTACTTTTATTCCCAGTTGGTCTTGTTATTACAAGATACCCCGTAGTACTCGCCGTTGTTTCGATAATCCTTTGGGCTTACTGCCTTGTTGTTCTTTGTCACCTGAATACCCCTATGGATAATTCTCGCACTTATCGAGTATCCGCTCATCCCCCAATTGTTCATGTGTTTCACAATGGTCATCGAAATACTATTCGATCCTCCAAAAATCCTTAGTAGCTTATTGCTCTGCAATACTTGTCTGCTTGCATGATGGATGCTTTCCATATGTCTGGCAATATTCGTTAGTATCCTTAGGCACCGTCATTTTGATCCCTTTGATTCAACATGAGTGTGAATGCATGCAATCATCAATTGATCCTTTTAAATTATCTTTCCGGCTCAGACGTCATTTTAAACATGAGTTGGTTCTCAACAGATCCAATTGCCGTCGATTGTACCCCTAAGGCTATTCAACTTATCCATCCCTAATCAGAACATCGCTTCTGATCCCTTGATTTGAAAATCATAATTCCTTTGCATTTGAGCTCTGGATTAGTCAGTTGTTTCCATAATCCAATGCCTTTGCATTGTTACTTCCTCTGTGTAACACCCCGGATGTGATTTACCCAATATGTACTCCAACTCTTGCCGTTTCCGGCCTTAAGTTATTTTATTTTCTCGGGTTCGGGTCTTTGTCTCCGTGTGTTGTTATCGTTGTCATGCATCTCATATCATGTCATCATGTGCATTGCATTTGCATATGTGTTCATCTCATGCATTCGAGCATTTTCCCCGTTGTCCGTTTTGCATTCCGGCACTTCGTTCTCCTCCGGTGGTCATTTCTACCTTTCTTTCGTGTGTGGGGATTAAACATTTCCGGACTGGACCGAGACTTGCCAAGTGGCCTTGGTTTACTACCGGTAGACCGCCTGTCAAGTTTCGTACCATTTGGACTTCGTTTGATGCTCCAACGGTTAACCGAGGGACCGAAAAGGCCTCGTGTGTGTTGCAGCCCAACACCCCTCCAAGTTGGCCCAAAACCCACCAAAACACTCTCCATCATCTAGAGCGTTCGATCACGATCACGTGGCCGCAAACCGAACCTCATTTGGACTCTCCTAGCTCCTCCTATGCCTATATAAAGACCCCCTCCGAAATCCGGATCCCCTTCTCCCTCGAAACCCTAGAGTCAGCTCCCTTCGCCACCGGACGTGTCCGAATCGGGCCGGACACGTCCGCCCGATCCGCCGCCACCACTCAGCTCGCGCCACGTGGCCCATCACCGCCTCCCTCCACCGCCGGCCCGGAAGCCCGGATCGGGCCCCTGCGGCCCAAGCCGGTGCGCCGCCCCGCATCTTCGTCTTTCCCGCGCCCGATCCGCCACCTCGCCGGCTAGCTTCGTCTCCGGCCGAACTCCAGCGCCGCTCGGCCGCCCTGGCGCCGCCCCTGTCGCCGCCCTACCGCCGGCGCCCTCGCTGCGCCGCCCATCGCCGACCGGCCGCGCCATCGTTGTCCCCCTCGCCAGATCCGGCCGGCCGCTCCTCCGGCGAGCTCCGGCTACCGCCCCTCTTCTCCGGCGAGCGGATCCAGCCGCCTTGGTTCGCGTGCCACCAGATCAGGATCCAGCTACAGGAAACCCTAATGGTTGACTTCTTTTTTTTCCTTCTAAGTCTGCAGTTCAAATGCCCATGTTCATCGTGCTATAACTTTGCATCAGTAGCTCCGTTTTGGGCATATAGCATATCAAAATGTTCGTCTCAGAGAGTACATCATTTCATTCCATTGCATCATTTTCATTTGAGTTCATATTGATGCCTGAAATGCTGTTGGAAGAGTGCTACTTGAGATAATTGTCAGATCTGCTACTCCATTTAGATATTTGTCATTTTTGCCATGATTATTGTGTGCATGATATGCCCATGAGCTCTACATATGTTTTGTTAAGGGTTTTGCCATCTTTCCAGAGGTCCAACCCGTGTATTTTTGTGATGTGTGTGGTGACTAGCATAATCTTGCAAAGTGAGGCACTTGGTAATGCTGATTTCAGGGACTTAACGCATTTCCACTAAGTCCTTGACCTGTTTATCTCATATGGCCATATGTTCATGTTGTTTCCTAGTGATCCGTGCCTCTTTTGAGGATGATCAGTAAGGATGTTTTGTTAATCTTGTAGTGCTCTATCCATCATGTCTTTGTTTGCAATTATGGAGCACCTTAGCTTGAGTCAATCGAGCTCTACTTTTGCCATTTCGTGAATCTGGGCAGATTGTCTACTTGTTAGCGATTTTGCCGGTGATGTTGTAGTTGATCCGTGCATGCTATGCTATTATTCTTGCCATGTCTAGCTTGCATTTTGTGTATTCTTGATGGATGTATGCTTAGCTTGTCATGACTTGCTCTGTAGTGAGTGCATCGAGCTCGTAAACATGCCTACTTGATATCTGTTTCAGCATGCTCCAGTTTTCACCAAGTCTGAGAACTGATTATGTTTTTGCCATGTTCACATGCTTGCAAATGTATTTTCTGTTCCCTTTTGGCTCAAGGTCACTAAGGGACTTTTGTTAAGCTCTTTGAGTAGATCCATGCCATGCTTTACTTTTCCATGTTCATGTCCTGTAGCATATAGTTTTCATGCTCCGAAGAGTGCTATCTGATCTGAAATTCCAGACAAGTGTTAATTTCACCAAGTCTGAGATCTGTTTACCATATGCATTTTTGCCATGCTTGTTTGAACCTGTTAATGGACGAATTGGCCGTAGCTCAGTGCTAGACTTTTGTTAAGCATCATGAATGCATCCCTGCCATGTATTTTGTTGTCATGTTTGGGTGCTGTAGCATGTTCATCTTGTTGCATGTAGATGACTACTTGCTGTAAATTGCAGAACGTGGTCATATTTGAATCGCTTGCCATTTCCAAACCGTAACTCCGATTCCGGCGTTCTTTATATCGTTTTCAAGAGATTTCATCTCATCTTTCCAGTGGGACACTTGGATTCCCAAGTTGAGGCCAGGTTCATGCATCCCTTGTCAAATCTTGCATATGCATCCCGCATCGCATCCCGCATAGGATACCATCCTTGCATCATATTGTTTGATCCTTGCACGTGGTTGATTGTGTCCTTGTTGCTTGTTTGTCTTGTTTGGGTAGAGCCGGGATACGAGTTCACTAACGAGGAGCCCGTTGAGTTTGCTTTCGAGGATCCAGTCAACTCTGACAACTTTGCAGGCAAGATGATCATACCCTCGAAATCACTACTATCTTTGCTATGCTAGATGCTCGCTCTATTGCTATGCCAATGCTACGATGCCTACCACTTGCTTTCAAGCCTCCCAAATTGCCATGTCAAACCTCTAACCCCCCATGTCCTAGCAACCCGTTGGTTGGCTATGTTACCACTTTGCTCAGCCCCTCTTATAGCGTTGCTAGTTGCAGGTGAAGATTGGAGGTCGTTCCTTGTTGGAACATTATTTACCTGTTGGGATATCATTATATTATCTTGTTATCTTAATGCATCTATATATTTGATAAAGGGTGGAAGGCTCGGCCTCTCGCCTAGTGTTTTGTTCCACTCTTGCCGCCCTAGTTTCCGTCATATCGGTGTTATGTTCCCGGATTTTGCGTTCCTTACGCGGTTGGGTTATAATGGGAACCCCTTGATAGTTCGCCTTGATTAAAGCTTTTCCAGCAATGCCCAACCTTGGTTTTACCATTTGCCACCTAGCCCGTTTTTTCCCTTGGGTTTCTGGAGCCCGAGGGTCATCTTATTTTAGCCCCCCCCGGGCCAGTGCTCCTCTGAGTGTTGGTCCAAACTAGAGTCCTGTGCAGCGCCCCCTCGGGGAAACTCGAGGTTTGATTTTAGTTGTATGGAGCGCTCATCTGAGTGTGCCCTGAGAACGAGATATGTGCAGCTCCTATCGGGATTTGTCGGCACATTCGGGCGGTGTTGCTGGTCTTGTTTTAACCTGTCGAAGTGTCTTGAAGAACCGAGATACCGAGTCTGATCGGAACGTCTCGGGAGGAGGTCTATTTCCTTCGTTGACCATGAGAGCTTGTCATGGGCTAAGTTGGGACTCCCCTGCAAGGATTTGAACTTTCGAAAGCCATGCCCGCGGTTATGGGCAGATGGGAATTTGTTAATGTCCAGTTGTAGATAACTTGAACCTTAAATTAATTAAAATGAGTCAACTGAGTGTGTTACCGTGATGGTCTCTTCTCGGCGGAGTCCGGGAAGTGAACACGGTGTTGGAGTAATGCTTGCGCAGGTTGTTCTCTAGTTTCTCGCTCGCGCTTTGCCTCCTCTTCTCGCTCTCTTTTGCAAACAGGATAGACACCACTTATGCTAGTCGCTTGCTGCAGCTCCACATATTTTACCTTGCCTTTCCTATTAAGCTTAAATAGTATTGATCGCCAGGGTGCAAGATTGCTGAGTCCCTGTGGCTCATAGATTACTTCCAAACCAGATGTAGGGCCTGATGATTTCGCTCCAGGTGACGCGCTTGAGCTCAAGTGGGAGTTCGACGAGGACTCTCAATGATACTATGTTTCCTTTCCTGATGATCAGTAGTGGTGCCCAGTTGGGGTGATCGGGACCGTGTCGCATGTTGGGTTATCTTTTATTTTGGCGCCATAGTCGGGCCATGAGTGTTTGGATGATGTAATGTTATTTATGTACTTGATTGACGTGGCGAGTGTAAGCCAACTATGTTATCTCCCCTTTTATTATCTATATATTACATGGGATGTTGTGAAGATTGCCTAACTTGCGACATATGCCTTCAATGCGATTATGCCTCTAAGTCATGCCTCGACACGTGGGAGATATAGTCGCATCGAGGGTGTTACAAGTTGGTAATCAGAGCCTTCCCTGACCTTAGGAGCCCCATTGCTTGATCGTTTTAGCAGCCGAGTTGTGTCTAGAAAAATGTTTTGAGTCATTTAGGAATTATATATCGGAGAGTTTAGGAATTCTTTTTACTTCCGAGTCTCCTCATCGCTCTGGTAAGGCATCCTGACGTAGAGTTTTGACTCTTCTCTTCTCAAATTTCACTAAAAAAAATTTAGGATCATGCGGGTATCTTGGAATCGTTCCGATGGTTTTATGACGAGAACATTGTCTTGGTGCCTTCTGTCAGGGGTTTTGTGGAAGTGTCCCGGGGAGTTGAGCTCTGAGGTGTTGTCGTCATAATTTTATCGTTGCAGTTCTGGAATACCTGAGTCTAGTACGCCGACATCGAAAATCTCTTTTATGCAGTTCGTTGGTAAGATAACCTCGACGCCACCCAGTACTGGGGCGGGAGTTCGGGAGTATCGCCATAACTTGTATAACGGATGCTTTTCGAAGGTTGAGGTAGATGGTTTCCGAAGTTTTCTCGGTTATGTGTTGAAGGATGGATACAGCTGGATGTAGGATTTGCTAGATTTGGGTGAGATATTATGCTTCCCCTGTATCCCCGACACCTGATTGCATAACCGGAAAGGTTCATGAGTTTCATAGGTGGGAATTCAAGTAGCTCTAGCTCTTCTTCCATGGATATTTGGTTTGAGATTGAGATTTCTTACCGAGTATTCGTTCTTGATCCGTACCTTGTTGATTTATTTCTCTACCTAAATTCTACGTGGCTTCTCAATTTATGGATATGTGACCATTTCAAGAGGAATGCATTCGTTCATTTTGTTCGGATGTGAAGACTATATGTTGCAATTTTCATTTCGTTGGATTCAGCTTCATTTTATCTGTCTATGTGCTAATGGTGGTCAACCTCTTCAGGATGGCTCCCGCTAAGAGCACCAATCAGAATCAGAATCAAGATCCGCCACCACCTCCACCTCCTCCGGAGGCATGGCAAGCTGTGATGGCCGCAACCAATGCAAACACACAGTTGATCATGCAAATTCTCCAAGAACGCAATCAAGGCAACCAAGGGAACCAAGGCAACAATCAGAATCATTTTGCTACACTCAACCAGTTCCTTGCTAACGGGCCAAAGACTTTCAGCAATTGTGTTGAGGCAACCGATGCTGACGATTGGCTCGTGGATCTGTGCAAGCATTTCGAGTGCAGTAACGTCAGGCCTGAGGACTTCGTCAAGTTCTCTTCCTTCCAACTCAAAGATTAAGCTGCAGAATGGTTCCAGCAGTACAAGGATTCCAGAGGTGGACGTGTGATCACTTGGGATGAATTCCGTCAAGATTTCAGAGCTCATCATATTCCTCAGAGCGTGGTTGAAAGCAAGCGTGAGGAATTCCACAACCTGAAGCAAGGCTCTTTGTCTGTCTATGACTACAACAAGTTGTTTCAGAAGCTCACCCGTTTTGCTAAGCAGGACGTCCCTGATGAGAAAAGCATGATATACCAGTTCAGGGGTGGTCTCAGAGAAGAAATCCAGCTAGCTCTTGTTCTCTTTGAGCCCTTGAGGTACGATGAGTTCTACAACATGGCATTGAAGCAAGAGGCCGCTCAACTGAGGTGTGATGCTTCCAAGAAGTGAGTCAGAGACACTACTCCTTCTTACTCTACTCAAGTGGCCAAGCAGCAGAAGTATTGGCTTCCTCCTCCTCCGTTTCGTCAGCCGTATCAGTAGAAGAGCAAAGGTGGCAGTGGATCTTCCCACCCACCCAACCCTGGCTTTCAGAACAAGACTTCGTCTCAAGCTCCAAGATCGAGTGCTCCGTATCACCGTCCGCTTTCAGAGGTCACGTGCAACAAGTGCCAATAGAAGGGTCACTATGCCAACATGTGTCTCAACCAGAGGCGTCTTCCTGCTCCTCCTCCTCCTGTGAGATCAACAAGTACAACTGTGGTCAAGCATAACCCCAAGTACGCCAAGGTCAATATGGTGAATGCAGCTCAAGCAGAGGATTCATCAGATGTCATCATGGGTAACCTTCCTGTTAACGATATTCCTGCAAAAGTTCTTTTTGACACTAGTGCATCGCATTGTTTCATTTCCAAACCTTTTGCATCAAAGTATGAGTGCGATTATCAGTATCTGCAAAGTTCCTTGCAAATTGTGTCACTAGGCAAGCAGATGACAGCTAACACCTGCGTCCCGGAGGTTACTATCACCTTGGGCGACTACAAGTTCCTTTCTTCCCCAATTGTTCTTGGTAACTCGGATATTGATCTTATTCTCGGGATGGATTGGCTTTCTAAGCACAAGGCGCATCTTGATTGTGCTACCAGGCAGATTCAATTGACTCATTCGTCTGAGGATGTAATTGTCTTTGCCGCTCGGGATAATACCATCCGTCTGTTTTCTCTCAATGAGAAGGGTGAACTCGATGCCATCTCGCAAATTCCAGTCGTTTGCGAATATCAAGACGTCTTTCCAGAAGAGCTTCCAGGAATGCCTCCACACCGGCCAGTTGAATTCGTTATTGATCTTGAGCCTGGCACAGAACCTGTGTGCAAGCATCCTTACAAGCTCGGACTTGAAGAGTTGAAGGAGCTGAAGAAGCAACTCGATATTCAAGAGAGAATGGGTCTCATCCGGCCTAGTTCTTCTCCGTGGGGTTGTGGTGTTCTTTTTGTGAACAAGAAGGTGTTGGGGAACGTTGCAGAAAACAAAAATTTTCCTACAGTTTCACCAAGATCCATCTATGAGTTCATCTAGCAACGAGTGATCGGATTGCATCTACATACCTTTGTAGATCACGCGCGGAAGCGTTCAAAGAACGGGGATGAGGAAGTCGTACTCAACGTGATCCAAATCACCGGAGATCCTAGCGCCGAACGGACGACACCTCCGCGTTCAACACACGTACAGTCAGTGTGACGTCTCCTCCTTCTTGATCCAGCAAGGGGAAGGAGAGGTTGATGAAGATCCAGCAGCACGACGGCGTGGTGGTGGATGCAGGGGTCACCCCAGCAGGGCTTCGCCGTTCTACTACGAGAGGGAGAGGTGTAGCAGGGGAGAGGGAGGTGCCAAGACTCAAGGGTGCGGCTACCCTCCCTCCCCCCTTTATATAGCCCCCCTAGGGGGTGCGCCGGCCCTAGGAGATGGGATCTCCTAGGGGCGGCGGCCAAGGGGTGGAGTGCCCCCCAAGCCAGGTGGGACGCCCCCCCACCATAGGGTTCCCAACCCTAGGCGCATAGGGTGGGCCAAGGGGGGCGCACCAGCCCACTATGGGCTGGTTCCCCTCCCCACTTTAGCCCATGGGGCCCTACGGGATGGGTGGTCCCACCCGGTGGACCCCTGGGACCCTTCCGGTGGTCCCGGTACAATACCGGTGACCCCCGAAACTCTCCCGATGGCCGAAACTGCACTTCCTATATATAATTCTTCACCTCCGGACCATTCCGGAACTCCTCGTGACGTCCGGGATCTCATCCCGGACTCCGAACAACTTTCGGGTTACTGCATATTCATATCTCTACAACCCTAGCGTCACCGAACCTTAAGTGTGTAGACCCTACGGGTTCGGGAGACATGTAGACATGACCGAGATGGCTCTCCGGTCAATAACCAACAGCGGGATCTGGATACCCATGTTGGATCCCACATGCTCCTCGATGATCTCATCGGATGAACCACGATGTCGAGGATTCAAGCAACCCCGTATACAATTCCCTTTGTCAATCGGTACGTTACTTGCCTGAGATTCGATCGTCGGTATCCCAATACCTCGTTCAATCTCGTTACCGGCAAGTCACTTTACTCGTACCGTAATGCATGATCCCATGACCAGACACTTGGTCACTTTGATCTCATTATGATGATGCATTACCGAGTGGGCCCAGAGATACCTCTCCGTTATACGGAGTGAGAAATCCCAGTCTTGATCCGTGTCAACCCAACAGACACTTTCGGAGATACCCGTAGTATACCTTTATAGTCATCCAGTTATGTTGTGACGTTTGGTACACCCAAAGCACTCCTACGGCATCCGGGAGTTAGACGATCTCATGGTCTAAGGAAAAGATACTTGACATTGGAAAAACTCTAGCAAACGAACTATACGATCTTGTGCTATGTTTAGGATTGGGTCTTGTCCATCACATCATTCTCCTAATGATGTGATCTCGTTATCAATGACATCCAATGTCCATAGTCAGGAAACCATGACTATCTGTTGATCAACGAGCTAGTCAACTAGAGGCTTACTAGGGACATGTTGGTGTCTATGTATTCACACATGTATTACGATTTCCGGATAACACAATTATAGCATGAATAAAAGACAATTATCATGAACAAGGAAATATAATAATAATCCTTTTATTATTGCCTCTAGGGCATATTTCCAACAGTCTCCCACTTGCACTAGAGTCAATAATCTAGTTACATTGTGATGAATCGAACACCCATGGAATTCTGGTGTTGATCATGTTTTGCTCTAGGGAGAGGTTTAGTCAACGGATCTGCTACATTCAGGTCCGTATGTACTTTACAAATATGTATGTCTCCATCTTGAACATTTTCACGAATGGATTTGAAGCGACGCTTGATGTGCCTGGTCATCTTGTGAAACTTGGGCTCCTTGGCAAGTGCAATAGCTCCAGTGTTGTCACAAAAGAGTTTGATTGGCCCCGACGCATTGGGTATGACTCCTAGGTCGGTGATGAACTCCTTCACCCAAATTGCTTCATGTGCTGCCTCCGAGGCTACCATGTACTCCGCTTCACATGTAGATCCCGCCACGACGCTCTGCTTGCAACTGCACCAGCTTACTGCCACACCATTCAAAATATACACGTATCCGGTTTGTGACTTAGAGTCATCCAGATCTGTGTCGAAGCTAGCGTCGACATAACCCTTTACAATGAGCTCTTCGTCACCTCCATAAACGAGAAACATTTCCTTAGTCCTTTTCAGGTACTTCAGGATATTCTTGACTGTTGTCCAGTGTTCCTTGCCGGGATTACTTTGGTACCTACCTACCAAACTTACGGCAAGGTTTACATCAGGTCTGGTACACAGCATGGCATACATAATAGAACCTATGGCTGAGGCATAGGGGATGACACTCATCTCTTCTATATCTTCTGCCGTGGTCGGACATTGAGTTGACCTCAATTTCACACCTTGCAATATAGGTAAGAACACCTTCTTTGACTGATCCATATTGAACTTCTTCAATATCTTATCAAGGTATGTGCTTTGTGAAAGACCTATGAGGCGTCTTGATCTATCTCTATAGATCTTGATGCCTAATATATAAGCAGCTTCTCCAAGGTCCTTCATTGAAAAACTCTTATTCAAGTAGGCCTTAATGCTGTCCAAAAGCTCTATATCATTTCCATCAAAAGTATGTCATCTACATATAATACGAGAAATGCTACAGAGCTCCCACTCACTTTCTTGTAAACGCAGGCTTCTCCATAAGTCTGCATAAACCCAAACGCTTTGATCATCTCATCAAAGCGAATGTTCCAACTCTGAGATGCTTGCACCAGCCCATAAATCGAGCGTTGGAGCTTGCACACCTTGTCAGCATTCTTAGGATCGACAAAACCTTCCGGCTGCATCATATACAATTCTTCCTTATGGAAACCATTAAGGAATGCCATTTTGACGTCCATTTGCCATATCTCATAATCATAGAATGCGGCAATTGCTAACATGATTCGGACGGACTTCAGCTTCGCTACCGGTGAGAAAGTCTCATCGTAGTCAACCCCTTGAACTTGTCGATAACCCTTAGCGACAAGCCGAGCTTTATAGATGGTCACATTACCATCCGCGTCTGTCTTCTTCTTAAAGATCCATTTATTTTCTATGGCTCGCCGCTCAATGGGCAAGTCAGTCAAAGTCCATACTTCGTTTTCATACATGGATCCTATCTCGGATTTCATGGCTTCCAGCCATTTGTCGGAATCCAGGCCCGCCATCGCTTCTTCATAGTTCGAAGGTTCACCGTTGTCTAACAACATGATTTCCAAGACAGGGTTGCCGTACCATTCTGGTGCGGAACGTGTCCTTGTGGACCTTCGAATTTCAGTAGGATCTTGATCAGAAGTATCTTGATCATCATCATTAACTTCCTCTCTAATTGGTGTAGGCACCACAGGAACATTTTCCTGAGTTGCGCCACTTTCCGGTTCAAGAGGTAATACTTCATCAAGTTCTACTTTCCTCCCACTTACTTCTTTCAAGAGAAACTCCTTCTCTAGAAAGGATCCATTCTTGGCAACAAAGATCTTGCCTTCGGATCTGAGGTAGAAGGTATACCCAATAGTTTCTTTAGGGTATCCTATGAAGACGCATTTTTCTGACTTGGGTTCGAGCTTTTCAGGTTGAAGTTTCTTGACATAAGCATCGCATCCCCAAACTTTTAGAAACGACAGCTTAGATTTCTTCCCAAACGATAATTCATACGGTGTCGTCTCAACGGATTTCGACGGAGCCCTATTTAAAGTGAATGCGGCAGTCTCTAAAGCATAGCCCCAAAAAGATAGTGGTAAATTGGTTAGAGACATCATAGATCGCACCATATCTAATAGAGTGCGATTACGACGTTCGGACACACCATTACGCTGAGGTGTTCCAGGCGGCGTGAGTTGTGAAACTATTCCACTTTTTCTTAAGTGTGTGCCAAATTCGTGACTCAAGTATTCTCCTCCACGATCTGATCGCAAGAACTTGATTTTCCTGTCACGTTGATTCTCAACCTCACTCTGAAATTCCTTGAACCTTTCAAAGGTCTCAGACTTGTGTTTCATTAAGTAGACATACCCATATCTACTCAAGTCATCAGTGAGGGTGAGAACATAACGATAACCACTGCGAGCCTCAACACTCATTGGACCGCACACATCAGTATGTATGATTTCCAATAAGTTGGTTGCTCGCTCCATTGTTCCTGAGAACGGAGTCTTGGTCATTTTACCCATGAGGCATGGTTCGCACGTGTCAAATGATTCATAATCAGGAGACTCTAAAATTCCATCTGCATGGAGCTTCTTCATGCGTTTGACACCTATGTGACCAAGGCGGCTGTAGGATCGAAAGTATGTCTAGAGGGGGGGGGGGTGATTAGACTACTTGACCAAATAAAAACTTAACCTTTTCCCAATTTTAGTTCTTGGCAGATTTTAGCTAATTTAGGACAAGTCAAGCAATCATCACATAATTCAAGCAAGCATGCAAAGAGTATATAGGCAGCGGAAAGTAAAGCATGCAACTTGCAAGAATGTAAAGGGAAGGGTTTGGAGAATTCAAAAGCTATTGGAGACACGGATGTTTTTCCCGTGGTTCGGATAGGTGGTGCTATCCTACATCCACGTTGATGGAGACTTCAACCCACAAAGGGTAATGGTTGTGCGAGTCCACACAGGGCTCCACCCAAGGGTAACGGTTGCGTGAGTCCACACAGGGCTCCACCCACGAAGGGTCCACGAAGAAGCAACCACCCACAAAGGGTCCATGAAGAAGCAACCTTGTCTATCCCACCATGGCCATCGCCCACACAGGACTTGCCTCACTAGCGGTAGATCTTCACGAAGTAGGCGATCTCCTTGCCCTTACAAACTCCTTGGTTCAACTCCACAATCTTGTCGGAGGCTCCCAAGTGACACCTAGCCAATCTAGGAGACACCACTCTCCAAGAAGTAACAAATGGTGTGTAGGTAATGAACTCCTTGCTCTTGTGCTTCAAATGATAGTCTCCCCAACACTCAACTCTCTCTCATAGGATTTGGATTTGGTGGAAAGAAGATTTGAGTGGAAAGCAACTTGGGAAGGCTAGAGATCAAGATTCATATGGTAGGAATGGAATATCTTGGTCTCAACACATGAGTAGGTGGTTCTCTCTCAGAACATATGAGTTGGAATGGTGTGTGTGTTCTGATGGCTCTCACACAGAATGAGAAGGAGGTGGAGGGGTATATATAGCCTCCACACAAAATCCAACCGTTACACAGTTTTCCGATCTCGATGGGACCGAATCAATAAACTCGGTCGGACCGAAAATGTAAACCTAGTGACCGTTAGAGATTTTTGGTGGGACTAACATGCAACTCGGTAGGACCGATATGGTTAGGGTTTGGGCATAACGTAATCTCGGTGAGACCGATTACACAAACTCGGTGAGACCGAATTTGGTAATTAGCTAACCAGAGAGTTGGTCAGGCAAACTCGGTGGGACCGATTTGCTCTTTCGGTGAGACCGAGTGGAACTCGGTGAGACCGAAAAGTTACAAAGGGGAAACACTAAGTTTACATTGCAATGTCGGTGGGACCGATTCGCTCTTTCGGTGGGACCGAAAAGTTACGAAAGGGAAACAGAGAGTTTGCAACCCCATCTCGGTGAGACCGAGATCCTTATCGGTAGAACTGAATTGCTAGGGTTTTGGCAGTGGCTAATGACAAGCGAAACTCGGTGGCGCCGGATAGGAAGAATTGGTAGGACCGAGTTTGGCTTAGGGTTTAGGTCATATGTGGATATGGGAAAGTAGTTGAGGGTTTTGGAGCATATCACTAAGCACATGAAGCAAGAGGCTCATTAAGCAACACCTCATCCCTCCTTGATAGTATTGGCTTTTCCTAAAGACTCAATGTGATCTTGGATCACTAAAATATAAAATGAAGAGTCTTGAGCTTTTGAGCTTGAGCCAATCCTTTGTCCTTAGCATTTTGAGGGTTCCACTTTCACATCCATGCCATGCCAATCATTGAGCTTTCCTGAAATAATCATCTTGGAATAGCATTAGCTCAATGAGCTATATGTTGTTATGAATTACCAAAACCACCTAGGGATAGTTGCACTTTCAATCTCCCCCTTTTTGGTAATTGATGACAACATATAGATCAAAGCTTCGACAAATGATAATAAGCATGAAATATATCATTGCTTTGAGAAGTATGTGATAAGTAAGAGCTCCCCCTAAATTTGTGCATATTTAAAAATTTGCTTTGGACTGCAAATGCACAAGGAGTTAGAGTCATGGGTTACTCTTCCATGTCACATACATCTTGATGGAGCGCTTAAAATGATAAGAATGAAATACATGCACCCATCACCAAGAATAATGAATGATCACATAAGATAGATAAGATAATAGCATTAAGCAAACATTAAGTGTAGCTTATGATCAAACACATGATCATCAATGTCTCACAAGCATAGTATCTGAAGCACTCACAAGCAAACAAGTTTGAAAAACCACCAAATAAAGCAAGAGAGAAAAGCAACACACTCTCTCTCTCGAAGCCTATGATCTATACATCTTCTCCCCCTTTGGCAACAAGTTACCAAAAAGTTCCTAGAAAATGCATAGTGCTAGATCAACGCTCAGGCTTGATCTTCTGGTGGCGGTGGAGTCCGGATCACTCCAAGGACGAAGGCTTCGGGAGATGCTGAAGTAGACGCTGGAGATGGAGCTGAAGTAGATGTTGGAGCTGGTGGAACGGAGGCTGTAGCTGGTGCTGAAGTGGTGGCTCTTGTGTCAGCAACTGGCACGGCAGAGACCTCGGGCCTCTTGGCACTCTGGCAAAGGCATGAGTGGTAGTCCTGCCTCTCCTCTCCTGCATGTCCTCCTGGAGCTGCTCCACTACAGACTGAACTTCCGTTACTTTGACATCCAAGTCATAGAACTTCTGTTCCATGATTCTCTCTAGGCTCTGCTGATTCTTAGTGAGGGTGGCCAGACTTTGCTCAATCCTCAGCGTGGATGCAATCAAGTAACCAAGTTGCTCTTGTTTGGTCTTCAAGAAGTACTCAGATGCCTCCTCTTGAGTAGGCATCTTGGCAGCTTTCTGCTTCCTCGCCTTCTCCTTCTTTGCGTAAGCTTGTGCAGACGATGGCTCGTTCTCAGTCATCAGAACTTCATTGTTCTCAAAATCTGGACGGATGGGCAAATGTTCCTTGTCCAATAAATATATGCACGTGCCCATCTTGGAGTTGATGAGCTCCTGAATTTGAGGGGCATATCCGCAGCTCCTCTTTTGATCTGCTGCAGTCCTCTTGATTGTTTCCACTATGAGGCTCATCACCTTGAACTTCTGAGGCACATCAAACACATGTAGCAAGTTGATAGCATGGCCTCTGATCATCTTGTGATCTCCAGACTTGGGCAGTAAGGTGTGCCTTAGTATCCAATTGATCGTCGGGAGCCCTGACAGAAGGTAATGTACTGAGCCAAACTTGAAGGTATCAAGTGCTTCATTTGGGATCTCCTTGTACATATTTGACATTGAGTTGTGGTCCATCCTCTTCTTGGCATAGATATCCAAGTCATCATCTTGCTCCTCTGGGGCATTAATGATCTGTGCCCACTCAGCAACTGTGGATTGGTACCTTGTACCCTCCGACATCCATGTGATCCTCCCATCTGGATAAAAGTGAGCTGGTAGAACTGCATGATGAGTTCCTCGTTCCACTTTGTGAGCTTCTGCCCAACAAAGTCAGCTACTCCACAAGCTATGAAGCTGTCTTGCACTCCAGGATAGTGCTCCTCATTGTCCTTGATGTATGTCCAATCAACCCATCGCATATCACAGACAATGGGCTTCTTATCTAGCAGCACTGTCTCATAAAAATCCTGCTGCTCCTTGGTATGAAACCTGTAGTCCACGACAGTCCTTCTCCTTGAAGCATATGGGTCTGCTTCTCTCCATTTCCTTAGCCCTGAATCTCTCCTGAGCTTCATATCCTCAGCCACAGGATGAGCATCATTGTGGTCTGGGATCTTGGGCTTTAGCTTCCTTAGGACATTCTCTTCCTCTTCTTCAGCAACAGTCTCAGGCACTGGGGCCTTGTTCTTCTCAGCTGCAGGAATGCTCCTTGTATTCCTCTTTGGTTTTGGCTTTGGAGCTGGCTTGGCCTTGGAAGCAGCTCCCCCTGATTTTATGGCATCTCCCATTAGCTTGGGTGCCTTGGGTGCTGGTGCAGCTACCTCTTCTTCTTCTTCCTCTTCCATGATGGAAGCTTTGCCAAGTACTCTAGCCACAGTCTTCTTCACCCTTTCCTTTCTTTTCTTGCTCTCAGCTGCAACTGGCTCTTGGGGAGTGGGCTTCTCAGTTGAGGCTCTTGCCTTTGACATGGGCTGCCTGCCTGCTGGCCTTTTGATTTTCAGGCCTGGCTTAGTGCCTTGAGCTGGCTCAACTCTCTTGGAAGTGGCCTCTTCCTCTGCCACATAGTCCTCATCTTCGGAATCTGAAGTCCTCTTCTTCCTTTGTCTCGTGGCAGCCTTTGGCAAGTTGCTAGGGGTGCTCCTGCTGCCCTCATCTGAAGAACTTGAGGGACTAGTGCTCTCACTCATGTGCACCTGCTGCTCTGACATGTTTTGGCTATCACTTTGATCAGACATGCTGCAAACTGACTGCTGACCCTGTGAATAGTTTATAGAAGAGATAGAGTGGATGAGCATCACAAAATGCAGAGATTTTTGCAAAAGAATGATCCAAAAACTTAGTTTTAGTTTCCCACTGAAATCATCTCGGATCTACCGATTTTCAAACTCGGTGATACTGAAGCAGTTTTGGAACCTAAACTAGTGAACTCGGTAAGACCGAGTCACAGTTCGGTGGCACCGAGACTGCTAGGGTTTCACAGAGTTCCAAAATCGGTCACACCAATAAGTAATTCTCGGTCAGACAGAGTCTCACTTGTGCAATGGCATAAGCCAAATCGGTGGGACCGAGTTTTTCAACTCAGTGGGTCCGAGATGGTTTCGGCAGAAACCTAACCCTAAATTTTTTGAATCAAAGCTAATCTACGGGCGTTTTGACTGGATAGGAGTGTTTCAATCGTGGCAAGAATCATGAAGAACACAATGTGCTAGGAATTGGACGGGGAGTAGCACTATGATCAAGTCCATACCCTAGTTCGGCGGAGACTTGCTACGGCGGCAATGATGGGGCAAAATTCCCGTTGATAGCGACGGAGACCAGCGACTGGAGGCGGCTGGCGGCGAGAAGACGATCCGGAGACCACGAGGGCAGAGCAGGCTATTGCGCGGGCGAAGAGGTTCGGAGAAATTTCCAAATTTTGCCCGTGACTATATATAGCCCGACCCTGTCGGTGTGACCGAGTGGAACGACTCGGTGGCACCGAGATTCATAACTGCGTGCAGTTACAGAAACTCGGTGTGACCGAAAGGTTCAAATCGGTTGCACCGAGATCGAAAACCTAGATCAACTTAATGATCTCGGTAGGACCGAAAGTGGAGTATCGATCAGACCGAGAATCATAAAGAGGTTTTGGAAGTTTAAGTCTATGACGAATCGGGGACTCCGAGCGCTCCTCACACAGAGTGGTTCGAATCTGACTTGATCAAATTTTGTGATGCAGCATGAATAGAGTTTGAGACGAGAAAAGCATAAATAGCTAGAGGAGGTTCTTAGGCATTCTTGTCCATCCACTTGGCAAAAGAAGATAAAACCAAACAATCAAAACAACAAGTGGATGTCCTCGAATGAGTAAAATGTGCAACCAGCATGCTCACACAATAAGATGGCAAATGAAATATGTGACAAGGCATGCACAACGAATTCTAGCATCTATCAAGCAATTATATGAGTATATTGACTTAGGAGTCAAGTGAGAACACTTGATCATAGGTCATACTCATCGTTTAAGCTCAAGTGGGGTTACCACTTTTACATAAAGCATTGTTGTGTTCACATCTTTAGAGTTGCTTTAGCTCAAGTCTTAGAGTAAAGCTCCCCCTAGATGTGATATTCCCCCTAAGAGGGATGACCTAACCTTAGGTTTTGTCGATGATGACTTCATGTAGATATTGAAGATCTGATGCTCAATGTTGATGTAGATCTCTTGGAGCTATCCATTTGAGTGAATTGCACTTTCAATACCTACATGGGTTAGTCCCACAAGGAACAAACAAGGATATCCATAGACATAGAGTGATGCACACAAAGATGATGTCCATGAAAACTTTTAGGTTACCTTGTCCCTTGTCTTACCAACAAGAGGGTTTGTGACTCCTTGAACTAGTGCAAGATGTGGAAGTTGATTGCACTTGTTCTTGCCAAAATGATAAGAGTGAAGTATGTTGGCGGAGTCACCCTCAAGAACTTTCTAGTTCTTCTTCTTTTGGATCCACATCATCTTGATGGGAATCCTTGGAGTTGTAGTCGTACTTGATGAAGTGGAACTTGAAGTAGTCTTGGGAATCCACTTGACTAAGGTCTTAGGAGCTTCTTCAAATGCATCAATTTCCTCTTGAAGCTTGTCCTTGCCTTTTTGCTTGTAGTCTTGTGGTGGAAGATCATCTTGAGCTTGTGTCCCCTTGAAAGAAGCATCATACTTCTCTTGTTGAGGGACAAACTTTGTCTTGGGGTATTGATCTTCTTCCCACTCAACTCCATTGGCATTGAACTTAAACCAACACCTTGATTCTTCTGGTGCAGTCCTTGCTTGCGCACAATTTCCTCGAATTGCTTACTCCCGGCAAGGCTTTTGTACACTCCTTTCTCTATAATTCCCTTCAATAAACTATTTTCTTGCTCAAGTGTAACTTGGCTAAGAGAATCATTAGTGGAATCAAGAGAACTACTAGAAGCAACAATATTGGATTTAACATGATCATTGTTACTGCTAGAGGAAGAATCTTTCTTGTTACTAGACTTGACTTGAGGCATGTAAGTAGATAAGAGTAAACGCTTGGCAATGTAAGAAGAACTTTTCTAGTGGAGATCATCATTGATTGCCTTTAAAAACTCATGCTCTTGCTCAAGATTGAGCTTTTCAAAGCGTAATTTCTCATGAGCTCTTAAAAGTTCTCGATGATCTTCGAAGATAGTGTCATGAGCTAACTTAAGAGTTTTTAGTTCTTTAGTTAGAGCCTCAATCTTCTCCTTATCATTGTCATTCGTTTTATCTTGATTAGCATGATTAATTGGTCTTTCATCATAGTATTGATCACTAGAGTTGTCAACAAGCAAATCATCACCTAACAAGTCATCTTCATCACTATTGAAATCAACATACTCGGGGTGTGTTACCTTAGGACCTTTGGCCATGAAGCATCTTCCAATTCCTTCATTTGGTGAGTCAAATATGTCGTAGGAGTTGGTTGACACAAGTGCTAGACCGACAACACCTTCATCTTGAGTATCTTCGGAGTCGGAGTGATAACTTCTCTCGGAGTGGCTGTCGGAGTCGGAGCCAGATACCCATTCACCAACATGAGCTTGATGTCTTCGTCTTGTGTAGCTCCTTGATGATTTTTCCTTCCTTTCCGAATCCTTGCTTCTCCGTGAGTATCTTCGTTCATAACGATCATCTCTACTCCTTCTCTCTCTTGGTGGTGATTCTTTGCTTCTTCTTCTTGGAGAATCTTCTCTTCTCTTGTAGGGAGCCGTACACTCATTGGAATAGTGTCCGGGTCTTACACAATTGTAACAGTTTCGCTCTCAACTAGAAGATCTTTTGTCATTGTAGGACCTTGACTTGAAGCTTCTATCTTTGCTTCTACTCTTGTAGAAATTGTTGAAGTTCTTCACCATTAAGCTCAATTCTTCATTGAAGTCTTGTTTCTCACTTGATGATGTAGGGGCTTCACATGAGGCTTTATAGGCACCACTTGATTTGTTGTGAAGTTCCTCTTTATCCTTAAGTGACATCTCATGAGCAACAATTCTTCCAATCACCTCCGTTGGCTTGAGATCTTTGTAATTGGGCATCATTTGGATCAATGTGAACACGGTATCATATTTTCCATCCAAGGCTCTTAGAATCTTCTTGATGATGAATCTGTCGGTCATCTCTTCACTTCCTAAGCCGGCAATCTCATTTGTGATGAGAGCAAGCCTAGAGTACATTTCAGCGACACCTTCACCATCCTTCATCTTGAACTTGTCAAGTTGGCTTTGAAGCACATCCAACTTGGATTCCTTGACGGAGTCGGTACCTTCGTGCATATCAATCAAAGTGTCCCAAATTTCCTTAGTATTCTCAAGACGGCTGATTTTGTTGAATTCTTCGGGGCACAATCCGTTGAAGAGAATATCACAAGCTTGATCATTGTATTGCAACATCTTCAACTCATCCGCGGTAGCTTCACGGTTTGGTTCTCTCCCATCAAAGAAGTCACCTTGCAAACCAACACACACAATAGCCCAAACGGCGGGGTTATGTCCAAGAATATGCATTTTCATTTTATGCTTCCAACTAGCAAAATTAGTACCATCAAAGTAAGGACCTCTACGGTGATAATTTCCCTCGCTAGACGCCATACTCTCCTAGGTTGTGAAACCAAGGCTATGACTACCGAAAGCTATGGATATCAAAGCAAATGGAGACCAAAGCTCTTATACCACTTGTAGGATCGAAAGTATGTCTAGAGGGGGGGTGATTAGACTACTTGACCAAATAAAAACTTAACCTTTTCCCAATTTTAGTTCTTGGCAGATTTTAGCTAATTTAGGACAAGTCAAGCAATCATCACATAATTCAAGCAAGCATGCAAAGAGTATATAGGCAGCGGAAAGTAAAGCATGCAACTTGCAAGAATGTAAAGGGAAGGGTTTGGAGAATTCAAACGCTATTGGAGACACGGATGTTTTTCCCGTGGTTCGGATAGGTGGTGCTATCCTACATCCACGTTGATGGTGACTTCAACCCACGAAGGGTAACGGTTGCGCGAGTCCACACAGGGCTCCACCCAAGGGTAACGGTTGCGCGAGTCCACACAGGGCTCCACCCACGAAGGGTCCACGAAGAAGCAACCACCCACAAAGGGTCCACGAAGAAGCAACCTTGTCTATCCCACCATGGCCATCGCCCACACAGGACTTGCCTCACTAGCGGTAGATCTTCACGAAGTAGGCGATCTCCTTGCCCTTACAAACTCCTTGGTTCAACTCCACAATCTTGTCGGAGGCTCCCAAGTGACACCTAGCCAATCTAGGAGACACCACTCTCCAAGAAGTAACAAATGGTGTGTAGGTAATGAACTCCTTGCTCTTGTGCTTCAAATGATAGTCTCCCCAACACTCAACTCTCTCTCATAGGATTTGGATTTGGTGGAAAGAAGATTTGAGTGGAAAGCAACTTGGGAAGGCTAGAGATCAAGATTCATATGGTAGGAATGGAATATCTTGGTCTCAACACATGAGTAGGTGGTTCTCTCTCAGAACATATGAGTTGGAATGGTGTGTGCGTTCTGATGGCTCTCACACAGAATGAGAAGGAGGTGGAGGGGTATATATAGCCTCCACACAAAATCCAACCGTTACAGAGTTTTCCAATCTCGGTGGGACCGAATCAATAAACTCGGTCGGACCGAAAATGTAAACCTAGTGACCGTTAGAGATTTTCGGTGGGACTAACATGCAACTCGGTAGGACCGATATGGTTAGGGTTCGGGCATAACGTAATCTCGGTGAGACCGATTACACAAACTCGGTGAGACCGAATTTGGTAATTAGCTAACCAGATAGTTGGTCAGGCAAACTCGGTGGGACCGATTTGCTCTTTCGGTGAGACCGAATGGAACTCGGTGAGACCGAAAAGTTACAAAGGGGAAACACTGGGTTTACATTGCAATCTCGGTGGGACCGATTCGCTCTTTCGGTGGGACCGAAAAGTTACGAAAGGGAAACAGAGAGTTTGCAACCCCATCTCGGTGAGACCGAGATCCTTATCGGTAGAACCGAATTGCTAGGGTTTTGGCAGTGGATAATGACAAGTGAAACTCGGTGGCGCCGGATAGGAAGAATCGGTAGGACCGAGTTTGGCTTAGGGTTTAGGTCATATGTGGATATGGGAAAGTAGTTGAGAGTTTTGGAGCATATCACTAAGCACATGAAGCAAGAGGCTCATTAAGCAACACCTCATCCCTCCTTGATAGTATTGGCTTTTCCTAAAGACTCAATGTGATCTTGGATCACTAAAATATAAAATGAAGAGTCTTGAGCTTTTGAGCTTGAGCCAATCCTTTGTCCTTAGCGTTTTGAGGGTTCCACTTTCACATCCATGCCATGCCAATCATTGAGCTTTCCTAAAATAATCATCTTGGAATAGCATTAGCTCAATGAGCTATATGTTGTTATGAATTACCAAAACCACCTAGGGATAGTTGCACTTTCAGCGGCAGTGCCATAAGTATGTGGGACTATCATTATCAACCTTACATCTTTTGGTACTCACACTATGAATATGTGTAGCATTACGCTCGAGATTCATTAAGAATAAACCATTCACCATCGGAGCATGACCATAAAACATATCTCTCATATAAATAGAACAACCATTATTCTCGGATTTAAATGAGTAGCCATCTCGTATTAAACGAGATCCTGATACAATGTTCATGCTCAAACTTGGCACTAAATAACAATTATTGAGGTTCCAAACTAATCCCGTAGGTAAATGTAGAGGTAGCGTGCCGACGACGATCACATCGACCTTGGAACCATTCCCGACGCGCATCGTCACCTCGTCCTTCGCCAGTCTCCGCTTATTCCGCAGCTCCTGCTTTGAGTTACAAATGTGAGCAACCGCACCGGTATCAAATACCCAGGAGCTACTACGAGTACTGGTAAGGTACACATCAATTACATGTATATCACATCTACCTTTCGTTTTGGCAGCCTTCTTGTCCGCTAAGTATTTGGGGCAGTCCCGCTTCCAGTGACCACTTTCCTTGCAACAAAAGCACTCAGTCTCGGGCTTGGGTCCATTCTTTGGCTTCTTCCCGGCAGCTTGCTTACCGGGCGTGGCAACTCCCTTGCCGTCCTTCTTGAATTTCTTCTTACCCTTGCCCTTTTTGAACTTAGTGGTTTTATTCACCATCAACACTTGATGTTCCTTTATGACTTCTACCTCTGCTGATTTCAGCATTGCAAATACTTCAGGAATGGTCTTTTCCATCCCCTGCATATTGAAGTTCATCACAAAGCTCTTGTAGCTCGGTGGAAGCGACTGAAGGATTCTATCAATGACCGCGTCATCCGGGAGATTAACTCCCAGCTGAGTCAAGCGGTTATGTAACCCAGACATAGTGAGTATGTGCTCACTGACAGAACTGTTTTCCTCCATCTTACAGCTGAAGAACTTGTCGGAGACTTCATATCTCTCGACCCGGGCATGAGCTTGAAAAACTATTTTCAGCTCTTCGAACATCTCATATGCTCCGTGTCTCTCGCTTTTGGAGCCCCGACTCTAAGCTGTAAAGCATGCCGCACTGAACGAGGGAGTAATCATCGGTACGTGTCTGCCAAGCGTTCATAACATCTTGTTCTGCAGGGAGAACAGGTGCTTCATCTAGCGGTGCTTGTAGGACATAATCTTTCTTGGCAGCTATGAGGATGATCCTCAGGTTCCGGACCCAGTCTGTATAGTTGCTACCATCGTTTTTCAGCTTGGTTTTCTCTAGGAACGCGTTGAAGTTGAGGACAACGTTGGCCATTTGATCTACAATACATGTTGTAAAGATTTTAGACTAAGTTCATGATAATTAAGTTCATCTAAATCAAATTATCAAATGGACTCCCACTCAGATAGACATCCCTCCAGTCATCTAAGTATAACATGATCCGAGTTAACTAGGCCGTGTCCGATCATCACGTGAGACGGACTAGTCAACATCGGTGAACATCTTCATGTTGATCGTATCTTCTATACGACTCATGCTCGACCCTTCGGTCTTCTGTGTTCCGAGGCCATGTCTGTACATGCTAGGCTCGTCAAGTCAACCTAAGTGTTTGCATGTGTAAATCTGTCTTACACCCGTTGTATGTGAACGTTGGAAACTATCACACCAGATCATCACGTGGTGCTTCGAAACAACAAACTGTCGCAACGGTGCACAGTTAGGGGGAACACTTTCTTGAAATTATTATGAGGGATCATCTTGTTTACTACCGTCGTTCTAAGTAAACAAGATGCAAAAACATGATAAACATCACATGCAATCAAATAATAATAGTGACATGATATGGCCAATATCACATAGCTCCATTGATCTCCATCTTGGGGCTCCATGATCATCTTGTCACCGGCATGACACCATGGTCTCCATCATCATGATCTCCATCATCGTGTCTCCATGAAGTTTCTCACCAACTATTACTTCTACTACTATGGCTAACACGTTTAGCAATAAAGTAAAGCAATTTACATGGCGTTTGTCAATGACACGCAGGTCATACAAAAAAATAAAGACAACTCCTATGGCTCCTGCCGGTTGTCATACTCATCGACATGCAAGTCGTGATTCCTATTACAATAGCATGAACATCTCATACATCACATATATATCATTCATCATTCATCACAACTTTGGCCATATCACATCACAAAACACTTGCTGCAAAAACAAGTTAGACGTCCTCTAATTGTTGTTGCAAGTTTTACGTGGCTGCAATAGGGTTCTAGCAAGAATGTTTTCTTACCTACGTGAAAGCTACAATGTGATTTGTCAACTTCTATTTACCCTTCATAAGGACCCTTTTCATCGAATCCGCTCCAACTAAAGTGGGAGAGACAGACACCCGCCAGCCACCTTATGCAACTAGTGCATGTCAGTCGGTGGAACCGGTCTCACGTAAGCGTACGTCTAAGGTTGGTCCGGGCCGCTTCATCCCACAATACTGCTGAAGCAAAATAAGACTAGTAGCGGCAAGAAAGTTGACAACATCTACGCCCACAACAAATTGTGTTCTACTCGTGCAAAGAGAACTACGCACAGACCTAGCTCATGATGCCACTATTGGGGAACGTTGCAGAAAACAAAAATTTTCCTATGGTTTCACCAAGATCCATCTATGAGTTCATCTAGCAATGAGTGATCGGATTGCATCTACATACCTTTGTAGATCACGCGCGGAAGCGTTCAAAGAACAGGGATGAGGAAGTCGTACTCGACGTGATCCAAATCACCGGAGATCCTAGCGCCGAACGGACGGCACCTCCGTGTTCAACACACGTACGGTCAGCGTGACGTCTCCTCCTTCTTGATCCAGCAAGGGGGGAAGGAGAGGTTGATGAAGATCCAGCAGCACGACGGCGTGGTGGTGGATGCAGGGGTCACCGCAGCAGGGCTTCACCGTTCTACTACGAGAGGGAGAGGTGTAGCAGGGGAGAGGGAGGCGCCAAGACTAAAGGGTGCGGCTGCCCCTCCCTCCCCCCCTTTATATAGGCCCCCTAGGGGGTGCGCCGGCCCTAGGAGATGGGATCTCCTAGGGGGGGCGGCGGCCAAGGGGTGGAGTGCCCCCCAATCCAGGTGGGGCGCCCCCCACCCTAGGGTTCCCAACCCTAGGCGCATGGGGTGTGCCAAGGGGGGCGCACCAGCCCACTATGGGCTGGTTCCCCTCTCCACTTTAGCCCATGGGGCCCTCCGGGATGGGTGGCCCCACCCGGTGGACCCCGGGAACCTTCCGGTGGTCCCAGTACAATACCGGTGACCCCCGAAACTCTCCCGATGGCCGAAACTGCACTTCCTATATATAATTCTTCACCTCCAGACTATTCCGGAACTCCTCATGACGTCCGGATCTCATCCGGGACTCCGAACAACTTTCGGGTTACTGCATATTCATATCTCTACAACCCTAGCATCACCGAACCTTAAGTGTGTAGACCCTACAGGTTCGGGAGACATGTAGACATGACCGAGATGGCTCTCCGGTCAATAACCAACAACGGGATCTGGATACCCATGTTGGCTCCCACATGCTCCTCGATGATCTCATCGGATGAACCATGATGTCGATGATTCAAGCAACCCTGTATACAATTCCCTTTGTCAATCGATACGTTACTTGCCCGAGATTCGATCGTCGGTATCCCAATACCTCGTTCAATCTCGTTACCGGCAAGTCACTTTACTCGTACCGTAATGCACGATCCCGTGACCAGACACTTGGTCACTTTGAGCTCATTATGTGATGCATTACCGAGTGGGCCCAGAGATACCTCTCCGTTATACGGAGTGACAAATCCCAGTCTTGATCCGTGTCAACCCAACAGACACTTTCGGAGATACCCGTAGTATACCTTTATAGTCACCCAGTTACATTGTGACGTTTGGTACACCCAAATCATTTCTACGGCTTCCAGGAGTTAGATGATCTCATGGTCTAAGGAAAAGATACTTGACATTGGAAAAACTCTAGAAAACGAACTATACGATCCTGTGCTAAGTATAGGATTGGGTCTTGTCCATCACATCGTTCTCCTAATGATGTGATCTCGTTATCAATGACATCCAATGTCCATAGTCAGGAAACCATGACTATCTATTGATCAACGAGCTAGTCAACTAGAGGCTTACTAGCGACATGTTGGTGTCTATGTATTCACACATGTATTACGATTTCTGGATAACACAATTATAGCATGAATAAAAGACAATTAACATGAACAAGGAAATATAATAATAATCCTTTTATTATTGCCTCTAGGGCATATTTCCAACAGTCTCCCACTTGCACTAGAGTCAATAATCTAGTTACATTGTGATGAATCGAACACCCATGGAATTCTGGTGTTGATCATGTTTTGCTCTAGGGAGAGGTTTAGTCAACGGATCTGCTAAATTCAGGTCCGTATGTACTTTACAAATATCTATGTCTCCATCTTGAACATTTTCACGAATGGAGTTGAAGCGACGCTTGATGTGCCTGGTCTTCTTGTGAAACCTGGGCTCCTTGGCAAGTGCAATAGCTCAAGTGTTGTCACAGAAGAGTTTGATCGGCCCCGACGCATTGGGTATGACTCCTAGGTCGGTGATGAACTCCTTCACCCAAATTGCTTCATGCGCTGCCTCCGAAGCTTCCATGTACTCCGCTTCACATATAGATCCCGCCATGACGCTCTGCTTGCAACTGCACCAGCTTACTGCCCCACCATTCAAAATATACATGTATCCGGTTTGTGACTTAGAGTCATCCAGATCTGTGTCGAAGCTAGCGCCGACGTTACCCTTTACGACGAGCTCTTCGTCACCTCCATAAACGAGAAACATTTCCTTAGTCCTTTTCAGGTACTTCAGGATATTCTTGACCGCTGTCCAGTGTTCCTTGCCGGGATTACTTTGGTACCTACCTACCAAACTTACATCAAGGTTTACATCAGGTCTGGTGCGCAGCATGGCATACATAATAGAACCTATGGCTGAGGCATAGGGGATGACACTCATCTCTTCTATATCTTCTGCTGTGGTCGGACATTGAGCTGAGCTCAATTTCACACCTTGCAACACAGGTAAGAACCCCTTCTTTGACTGATCCATATTGAACTTCTTCAATATCTTATCAAGGTATGTGCTTTGTGAAAGACCTATGAGGCGTCTTGATCTATCTCTATAGATCTTGATGCCTAATATATAAGTATCTTCTCCAAGGTCCTTCATTGAAAAACTCTTATTCAAGTAGGCCTTGATGCTGTCCAAAAGCTCTATATCATTTCCCATCAAAAGTATGTCATCTACATATAATATGAGAAATGCTACAAAGCTCCCACTCACTTTCTTGTAAACGCAGGCTTCTCCATAAGTCTGCATAAACCCAAACGCTTTGATCATCTCATCAAAGCGAATGTTCCAACTCCGAGATTCTTGCACCAGCCCATAAATCGAGCATTGGAGCTTGCACACCTTGTCAGCATTCTTAGGATCGACAAAACCTTCCGGCTGCATCATATACAATTCTTCCTTAAGGAAACCATTAAGGAATGCCATTTTTACGTCCATTTGCCATATCTCATAATCATAAAATGCGGCAATTGCTAACATGATTCGGAAGGACTTCAGCTTCGCTACCGGTGAGAAAGTCTCATCGTAGTCAACCCCTTGAACTTGTCGATAACCCTTAGCGACAAGCCGAGCTTTATTGATGGTCACATTACCATCCGCGTCTGTCTTCTTCTTAAAGATCCATTTATTTTCTATGGCTCGCCGCTCAACGGGCAAGTCAGTCAAAGTCCATACTTCGTTTTCATACATGGATCCTATCTCGGATTTCATGGCTTCCAGCCATTTGTCGGAATCCGGGCCCTCCATCACTTCTTCATAGTTCGAAGGTTCACCATTGTCTAAGGACATGATTTCCAAGACAGGGTTGCCGTACCATTCTGGTGCGGAACGTGTCCTTGTGGACCTTCGAATTTCAGTAGCAGCTTGATCAGAAGTATCTTGATCATCATCATTAAGTTCCTCTCTAATTGGTGTAGGCACCACAGGAACATTTTCCTGAGTTGCGCCACTTTCCGGTTCAAGAGGTAATATTTCATCAAGTTCTACTTTCCTCCCACTTACTTCTTTCGAGAGAAACTCCTTCTCTAGAAAGGATCCATTCTTGGCAACAAAGATCTTTCCTTCGGATCTGAGGTAGATAGTATACCCAATAGTTTCTTTAGGGTATCCTATGAAGACGCATTTTTTTGACTTGGGTTCGAGCTTTTCAGGTTGAAGTTTCTTGACATAAGCATCGCATCCCCAAACTTTTAGAAACGACAGCTTAGGTTTCTTCCCAAACCATAATTCATACGGTGTCGTCTCAACGTATTTCGACGAAGCCCTATTTAAAGTGAATGCGGCCGTATCTAAAGCATAGCCCCAAAAAGATAGTGGTAAATCGGTAAGAGACATCATAGCTCGCACCATATCTAATAGAGTGCGATTACGACGTTCAAACACACCATTACGCTGAGGTGTTCCAGGCGGCGTGAGTTGTGAAACTATTCCACTTTTTCTTAAGTGTGTGCCAAATTCGTGACTCAAGTATTCTCCTCCACGATCTGATCGCAAGAACTTGATTTTCCTGTCACATTGATTCTCAACCTCACTCTGAAATTCCTTGAACCTTTCAAAGGTCTCAGACTTGTGTTTCATTAAGTAGACATACCTGTCGGTGTCAAAACCGGCGGATCTCGGTTAGGGGGTCCCGAACTGTGCGTCGAGGCCGGATGGTAAGAGGAGACAAGGGACACTTTGTTTTACCCAGGTTCGGGCCCTCTCGATGGAGGTAAAACCCTACTCCTGCTTGATTAATATTGAAGATATGGGTAGTACAAGAGTAGATCTACCACGAGATCAAGGAGGCTAAAGCCTAGAAGCTAGCCTATGGTATGATGGTTGTGTATGGAGTTGATTGCCTATGGACTACAACCCTCCGGTTTATATAGACACCGGATAGGGTTAGGGTTACACAGAGTCGGTTACAATGGTAGGAGATCTTGAATATCTGCATCGCCAAGCTTGCCTTCCACGCCAAGGAAAGTCCCATCCGGACACGGAACGAAGTCTTCAATCTTGTATCTTCATAGTCCAGGAGTCCGGCCGAAGGTATAGTCCGGCTACCCGAACACCCCCTAATCCAGGACTCCCTCAGTAGCCCCTGAACCAGGCTTCAATGACGACGAGTCCGGCGCGCAAATTGTCTTCGGCATTGCAAGGCGGGTTCCTCCTCCAAGTCCTTCGTAGAAGATTGTAAACACTAAGAGTAGTGTCCAGTTCTGCAAAATAAGTTTCCACATATTGCCATAGAGAGAATAATATTAACACAAATCAAATCTGCTGACGTATTCTGCAGTGCGCCATCACACTACAGTCAAGTCCTTTACTCGAATCGTTTTTACTTTTCCACCTCAGCATGTTTTGCGAGGCGGTTTCCTTGGCACGTCTTATCAAAGCAGAGATCGTGTACCCTTTTTACGGGTTTCTTATCAATACGGACATGGGTAACCCTAACCGCGCCCTTTACCACGGTGCTCGGGAGGCAAGCGAGTTTTATTAGGCAGGTGGGGACGCACAACCGCATCCGCCCATATAAGGGGATAAGGATCCACCTTTTTTACCTATGCCATCTTCCTCCTTTGCCTATCCATCTCCTGCGCACTCGAGCTCCAGCGCCCAAGCCCGCACTTCCTACCTCAACCTTTCTCCAGCGATGTCCGGAGCGGGAGGCAAGTGGAAGGTCTCCACCGTCACGAAGGGCGACGTCAAAAAGCTTAGGAAGGCCGGATACTTGTCCAAAGACATCGCGCACCGGCTTCCCGAGGCGGGGCAGCTTGTCCCCACCCCAAGGCCCCATGAGAGGGTAGTATTCCTTCCCCACTTCCTCCGCGGGCTGGGTTTTTGACTTCACCCATTCGTCCGGGGGCTCATGTTCTACTACGGCCTGGATTTCCACGATCTGGCCCCGAACTTCATCCTCAACATCTCGCCGTTTATCGTCGTGTGCGAGGCTTTCCTCCGCGCCCACCCCCATTTCGGCCTCTGGCTCAAGACCTTCAACATCAAGCCCAAGGTGGTGCACGGCAACCAGGCGGAGTGCGGAGGAGCCATGGTGGGCAAGATTGCCAATGTCCTGTAGTTCGAGGGCTCCTTCGTAGAGACCCTAAAGGGGTGGCAAGCCGGATGGTTTTACATCACCGAGCCACGCGATCCGAACTGGATCACATCCCCCAAGTTCCGATCCGGACCCCCCACGCGGCTCACGTCCTGGAAAGAGACGGGCCTATCATGGGGCAACGAGAAAGAAGTGACCGGACTAAAGACATGCATCCAGTCCCTGGTAAACAAGTTAGTCAGGCTTGTAAATGTAGTCCAGGTCATGCTCGTTCGCCGAATCCTCCCTTGTCAACAACGGGATTTTACTCTGTGGGAGTTCGACCCGGCACGGCACCGAACCCTTAACAGGCTCTTCGACACGACGTATGAAGACGTCCGGAAGGTGCTAATCAAAGGTGCCGGGGCTCCCGCATCCGCTTCCGAGGACCGCGGATACAGCTCGCAGTGTCACGCTAGCGAGTTAAGCCATTTTAGCCTTTTACAGGATGTTCAGCTTTTTTCATAGTTTAACTCTATGCGGGATCTAAACTCCCTTACCTTTGACAGGCTTGGCGGGTGGTATCCGGACCGATTAACTATCCGGCTCCGCTGCCCGAAGACCCAGCCCCAGCTCTACTGGTGAAGCTGCTGGCTCCGGCGCCTTATGTGGTGCCGGAAAAGAAGGCCAAGAAGAAGAAGACCACGGGGACTCGAAAGAGCACCCGCAACATGGTGTTGTCGGACTCGCCGTCCGACGAGTCCGGGACGCCCTCTTCCCGTGAAAATGAGGAGGAGGAGGAACAAAGCTCTCCCCCCCAGCGGAGGGAGGAAAGAAAAGGAAGGCCGCCCCAAGGGGGAAGGCCGAAGGGTCCAAGAAGAGGAAAACCCCTCCGCCGGACTACGCCCCCGACGCCGACGAGGACAAAGAGGAGTGGCCGGATAGGGCCAGGCGTCTGGCGAAATCGTAAGTGTTCGGATATCAGAGTAACTCATGGTATTCCTTTTGTTGCACAGCTTTCCCTAATATCGAATATAATCATGCAGCCCGCCCCGGGCCGAACTCAACGAGTCGTCGAGTGGCTCCCTGGATTCATCGGACGTGAACTCAGTTCCGCCCGTTGTCTCCCCCCGCACTGCGGATGACGCCGAAGTGGCGTCGCAATGAGCTCCGGGGCAGGAGGAGGTGGTCCTGGAGGAGCCGCAAGGCGACCTCCCGGACTCCAGGAGTAAAGGGGACAAGACCCCCCAGGGCTCCGAATCCGGCTTTGATCCGGACACCTGCCGGAATCTCCAACGATTCCGAACCGCGGCAGGCGAACTCCTTCAAAGAGGAGCAAGCCTTCTGAGCCGGCAGCCTCCGTCCAACCGGAGGAGCCGGACAATCTGCTGGCGGCGCTTGAAGGCGCCTCCATCGACGAG
The DNA here is from genome assembly GCF_002162155.2 of Triticum dicoccoides. Taxonomy (NCBI): domain Eukaryota; kingdom Viridiplantae; phylum Streptophyta; class Magnoliopsida; order Poales; family Poaceae; genus Triticum; species Triticum dicoccoides. Next base: position 606,176,072 of record NC_041384.1, on the reverse strand, counting down.
GAGCACCGTACTATTATTAGTACGGTGATCCAGAAGGTTCAGTCCGCCAAGAGCGGACTGAGTGAAGCTTGCGCTAGCCTCCTAACAGGCTTTTAGGTAAGTAAAAATATATAAAAATATTACCGCATAGACAGTAGCCCCTGATGCTCTGTTTGGCGTTCGGAAAGAAAAGCCGAATAGAGGATCTATTAAATTTCGCAGGAGTCTAACAATAAAGAGTCAATATGCGTATGCAGGCTTCGTTGCTATCCACCGCCGCACTGACTGCGGAGGTGGGTGTCCTGAAGCAGGACCTCGATCGGACCGAGCAAGAGCTCGGCCTTGCCAAGCAGCAGCTCGAGGAGACAGAAGGTAATAAATACCTTACTGAAAAGGGTGCCTATAGAGAGGCGTGATTGCAAAAAATAACAGGATTGTATTGCTTATTGTAGGGGCCACGACTGAGGTGGCGACCCTCAAGCAGGCGCTATCTAAGGCCGAAAAGAAAACGGCCGCAGAGCGCACCGAGCGAGAGAAACTTGGGGCTCAGGTCGGCGAGGTGCAGCAAGAGCTTCAGGCTCTCGTGAAAAAACATGAGAGTTTGGAGCTTGAGTCAAAGACCCAAGCGTCCGAGCTCGCGGCAGCCCTGGAGACTGCCAAGTCAGCCAAGGCCAAAGCCCAAAAGGCCCTCCAAGAGTTGGAGGAGGTGAAAAGGATAGCAGCGGGTAAGGCATTCTTTATGCAAAGCAGAAATATAAAAGTAAACTACTTGTTACTTACCCAAATCCGGAGCTCTCCAGGGGCATTCGCAGATCTTCCCTATAGCGTATCCGACGCCGCCGCATTCTACCGAGCTGAGGAGGGCAGCTCGACAGAGAAGGTGTTCTGGTCTTAGTATGCTGAGGCCGGACACCCTGTGCCCTTGAGCGACCAGCTGAAACAGCTGGTCGAGCTCCACAAGGCGGCCGAACAGGCCATGAAAGGCTTCATAGTTCGGCTGTGGCCCGGAGAGGCCCTACCTAGGAGCTACTTCGGGCTGGTGCGATGGCAGGTGGAGGCCTGTCCAAGGCTCGAGGTTATCAAGCAGTCCGTCTGCATCGAAGGAGCCCGTAGGGCCCTTTCCCGTGCGAAGGTGCACTGGGGTAAGATGGACGGTGAGAAACTTGTGAGGGACGGGCCGCCGCCGGGGAAGGAGCATTGCAAGCCCGAGAACTATTACAAGGATGTTCTTGCAGGTGCCCGCCTTGTGGCGGATGAATGTACCAAGGATGTAATTTTTGAATAAACTCGCTTGTTTTTATCCTGTGCGCTGAAAACTTGTTCATAGGCGCTTTAAGCAATGCTTATTGAATTTAAAATATTATTTTCTGTGCGGCCGTTTGTCAAAAATTGAGAGATGGCCAGTCGTCGGCTTCTGCCCCCATGCCACTAGTGCTGGGGTGTTCGGCGATAAACCTGAGCGCTCTTTTTCCCATGGTTGGGTCCTTCGAGGGAGGCGCTCAGCACGACGAACCAGGCAATCGAACTATAATGCTTGAACACTATCACTTAGCCGTAGAACTTTATAATTTTAAATTTTGGCGAACCCCTAGTTCGGAAGACCGAGTTCGGGGCGCTATCCACGCCTTGGCTGGGGTTATCCAGCTCCTCGCTCGAAGCGGCATAAGTCTTTAGGGACTCGAAAAACCTCTTGAACAGCGCCCGGTCTCTCGCCTCATCATGACAGTCAGTTTTAGCTTTCTCCACTGAGGTGCTTAACCCAGCTCAACTGGGGCACAATCGCAGTGGTTCTCCTAGTGCTACCTTAGCCGATAGAGCGGAACGTAAGGCACCAAAACATAGGAGCCGGGCAAACCCAACTATTGACCCAAATCATGATTCGGAGCCGATGCATATAGTGCTATAAGTTCGGGGTGCCGCACTTGTGAAAGTGTACGGACTTCTCACAACATGTTAAAGGGTACTGAAGCCCCTGGCGTACTTGCCGTACCATAGTGTACGGGTGCAACATGTCACAAATGAACATATATAAAAGAGAGTAATGAAAAAAATAGACAAAAAGCTATGCATTGTATATAGGGAGGCTATTTAACAAAGCCGAACGATACAAATAGTGCGGTAAGCAAAAGATATTGGACTATTCAGTATGTCCTGACCAGGGGCAGGCCGCGGAATTATATGTAAAACAGGTATACCGCTCGTAACAGAGACCACCTGGGAGTTCCATAATGCGGCATGGCTTGTCTGCTTCCCTTGATCTTGCATCGTTTGTGCGGCAGTCGAATTGCCGAACAGGTCGTCCGAAGTATGGAGTCCTGAAAGTAAGGAAAAAATGAAAAAAAAAAAGAATCTGGCAGCCCCTAGTACGTTTTAAGCCGTATTTTGGGCGTGCCGTTATTGTGCCCCTTCCCCTGTGCCCATGGTATGTCCAGGGCGTATTTATGTACGCGAGGTACTGGTTTCGCTATGTTGCGAAAGCTGGGGTTGGGGCCGTATTGCTACGCTTGCTCAGAGCGTGCCAGGTGGTCCTGCTGTGGATTACTCCGGGCGCGCTTGGCAGTGTCTGGCTTTTTAATGGCCGGACTGGAGGATTGCCTGAGAAGGCTACTTTGTACCTCTGCTGCGAGAGCCGTCATATGCTCCTCCGTACGGAGGGAGCGTTCGGTGTTTCCGTTGACCGTAATTACTCCTCGAGGGCCTGGCGTCTTGAGCTTGAGATATGCGTAGTGCGGCACCGCATTGAACTTTGTGAATGCGGTTCGTCCAAGCAGGGCGTGATAGCCACTGCGAAACGGGACTATATCGAAGATTAACTCTTCGCTTCGGAAATTGTTTGGGGATCCGAAGACCACGTCAAGTGTTACTGAGCCTGTACAATTGGCTTCTACACCTGGTATGACGCCTTTAAAGGTCGTTCTTGTGGGCTTAATCCTTGAGGGATCTATGCCCATTTTCCGCACTGTATCCTGATAAAGCAGGTTCAGGCTACTGCCGCCGTCCATGAGGACTCTTGTGAGATGAACTCCATCGATGATTGGGTCGAGAACTAGTGTGGCGAAGCCGCCATGACGGATGCTAGTGGGATGGTCCCTTCGATCGAAGGTGATCGGGCAGGAGGACCATCGGTTGAACTTTGGGGCGACCGGCTCCATCGCGTATACGTCCTGTAGCGCACGCTTCCGCTCCTGCTTGGGAATGTGGGTTGCGTATATCATGTTCACTGTCCGCACTTGTGGGGGAAAGCCCTTCTGTTCATTGTTGTTCGGCGGCTTGGGCTCCTCGTCGTCGCTGTGCGGCCCCTTGTCTCTGTTTTCGGCCCTTAACTTGCCTACCTGCTTGAACACCCAACAATCCCTGTTAGTGTGATTGTCTGGCCTTTCGGGGGTGCCATGTATCTGGCACAAGCGATCGAGTATTCAGTCCAAACTGGACGGGCCCTGAGTATTCTTTTTAAATGGCTTTTTCCGCTGACCGGATTTATAGCCTCTGAATCCGGCATTGACTGCCGTGTCTTCATTGCTGTCGCTGTTAACGCGGCGCTTTTGCTTATTCCAACATGTCCTGCCACTTTTGTCCTTTGTATCCGAATTACCAGGGTTCTTCGATAAGTTGTTACTGCGAGCTAGCCAGTTGTCTTCTCCCGCGCAAAAGCGGGTCATGAGTGTCGTGAGGGCTGCCATGGATTTCGCCTTTTCCTGTCGTAGGTGCCGGGCAAGCCACTCGTCACGGATGTTATGTTTGAAGGCTGCTAGGGCCTCTGCGTCCGGACAGTCGACTATCTGGTTTTTCTTTGTTAGGAACCGTGTCCAGAATTGTCTGGCCAATTCTTCTGGCTGCTGAATTATGTGGCTTAAGTCGTCGGCATCTGGCGGTCGCACGTAAGTGCCTTGAAAGTTGTCGAGGAATGCGGCTTCCAGGTCCTCCCAAGAACCGATTGAGTCTGCTAGCAAGCTGTTAAGCCAATGCCGGGCCGGTCCTTTAAGTTTGAGCGGGAGGTATTTGATGGCGTGTAGATCATTGCCGCGTGCCATGTGGATGTGAAGGAGATAATCCTCGATCCATACCGCCGGGTCTGTTGTACCATCGTATGATTCGATGTTTACGGGTTTAAAACCCTCTGGGATTTTATGATCCATTAATTCATTCGTGAAGTATAGCGGGTGTGCGGTGCCTCTGTACTGGGCTATATCACGACGCAGCTCGGAAGAGCTATGTCTGTTGTGTTCGGCCCGGCCAGATTTATTGTATCAGGAGTGAAGATCATTGTCACTTGCCGTAGGGCGCCTGTGTGATCCGTAGATCGATCTTGTTTGTCTTGCCTTATCCTCCAGTATGTCTTGCAGGTCGGGCGCATTTTCCCGTGCCTTAGTTGAGCGGCGTTGGGGCATGGCTTGGGTGGAGGGCCGACATGCCTCTCTGTCACGGCCGTGAGGTGGCCGGTCTGCCATGTCATGCACTGGTGATGTAGGTGCTTCCTCTTCTGATTGGGGTAGCGGCCTGCGCTTCGGGTAACTCTTGGAGGGGCGTTTGAGTTCATACTCTTCGGTCGCAAGGTCTTCAGTCCATCTGTCAGCTAGCAATTCTTGGGCAGATCTAAGCTGTTGCTGCTTTTTCTTGAGGCTGCTTGCCGTGGCTAAAAGCCTGCGTTTAAAACGCTCTTGTTCAGCGGGGTCTGATGGTATGACGAATTCGTCATCATCGAGGCTAGCCTCGTCTTCGGAGGGAGGCGTATAGTTATCATCCTCGACCTCTCGGTCTACCACTCTTTCATGAGGGCTGGTTTCTCATCTTCCTGTGCCGAATTCTGCTGAGGTGGGTGTTCTTCGGCGCTGTCCGGGGTAGTATTATCTCCCGTGCCGGAATCACCGTTTTCGCTTTGGCGGGATTTAGAGCGGCGCCGCTGACGCCGGCGCTTTTGCTGTTTCTTGGGGGCGTCATCCCCCACTATTCCATCGCCATCTCCATCCTTTGGAGTATCCACCATATATATGTCATATGACGAGGTGGCCTTCCAGTGCCCTACAGGTGCTGGTTCTTGTTCGTCTCCTGCATCGTCGTCTATGCCGTCGATGTCTTCGGAGTCGAAGTCAAGCGTGTCGGTTAAGTCGTCGACAGTGTCTACGAAGTGGGTGGTGGGTGGGCTTTGAATTTCTTCATCGTCCGTATCCCAACCTTGCTGACCGTAGTCCGGCCAGGGCTCTCATGATAAAGAGAGATACTTTAGAGAATTCAGGATGTCGCCGAAGGGCGAGTGCTGAAAGATGTCCGCGGCGGTGAACTCCATGATCGGCGCCCGATCGGATTCGATCGGCAAGGGCGCGGGGGGCTCGGAGCTCGGAGAGGAATCCGGATCCTCGGAGTCACGGGCCATGCGGGGTGCGGGGCTGGAGTTCGGCTCAATCGCCTCTCAGATCGCAGCCCTTGAGGCAGCGTCTAACCGCTGATCCTCGATTGGTGCAGTAGGCTCGGAATCAATGGTCAGAACCGATGCGTGTGCGGCCTCCAAGGCGCTGTTCGGTGGCAGAGCTATATCATGCCCATCGAGACAGTGCGGCGCGCTTGGCTGTGGCTCGAATCCGTCGAAGATCAAGTCCCCGCGGATATCAGCCGTGTAGTTTAGGCTTCCAAACCTGACCTGATGGCCAGGGGCGTAGCTTTCGATCTGCACAAGGTGGCCAAGCGAATTGGCCCGCAGTGCGAAGCCGCCGAAGACGAAGATCTGTCCGGGGAGAAAAGTCTCACCCTGGACCGCATTGTTGTTGATGATCAAAGGAGCCATCGGGCCTAAAGGCGACGACACAGAGGAACTCTCAATGAAAGCACCAATGTCGGTGTCAAAACCGGCGGATCTCGGGTAGGGGGTCCCGAACTGTGCGTCTAGGCCGGATGGTAACAGGAGACAGGGGACACTTTGTTTTACCCAGGTTCGGGCCCTCTCGATGGAGGTAAAACCCTACTCCTGCTTGATTAATATTGAAGATATGGGTAGTACAAGAGTAGATCTACCACGAGATCAAGGAGGCTAAACCCTAGAAGCTAGCCTATGGTATGATGGTTGTGTATGGAGTTGATTGCCTACGGACTACAACCCTCCGGTTTATATAGACACCGGATAGGGTTAGGGTTACACAGAGTCGGTTACAATGGTAGGAGATCTTGAATATCCGCATCGCCAAGCTTGCCTTCCACGCCAAGGAAAGTCGCATCCGGACACGGGACGAAGTCTTCAATCTTGTATCTTCATAGTCCAGGAATCCGGCCGAAGGTATAGTCCGACTACCCGAACACCCCCTAATCCAGGACTCCCTCAATACCCATATCTACTCAAGTCATCAGTGAGGGTGAGAACATAACGATAACCACCGCGAGCCTCAACACTCATTGGACCGCACACATCAGTATGTATGATTTCCAATAAGTTGGTTGCTCGCTCCATTGTTCCTGAGAACAGAGTCTTGGTCATTTTACCCATGAGGCATGGTTCGCACGTGTCAAATGATTCGTAATCAAGAGACTCTAAAAGTCTGTCTGCATGGAGCTTCTTCATGCGTTTGACACCTATGTGACCAAGGCGGCAGTGCCACAAGTATGTGGGACTATCATTATCAACCTTACATCTTTTGGTACTCACACTATGAATATGTGTAGCATTACGCTCGAGATTCATTAAGAATAAACCATTCACCATCGGAGCATGACCATAAAACATATCTCTCATATAAATAGAACAACCATTATTCTCGGATTTAAATGAGTAGCCATCTCGTATTAAACGAGATCCTGATACAATGTTCATGCTCAAACTTGGCACTAAATAACAATTATTGAGGTTCAAAACTAATCCCGTAGGTAAATGTAGAGGTAGCGTGCCGACGGCGATCACATTGACCTTGGAACCATTCCCGACGCGCATCGTCACCTCGTCCTTCGCCAGTCTCCGCTTATTCCGCAGCTCCTGCTTTGAGTTACAAATGTGAGCAACCGCACCGGTATCAAATACCCAGGAGCTACTACGAGTACTGGTAAGGTACACATCAATTACATGTATATCACATATACCTTTCGTTTTGCCGGCCTTCTTGTCCGCTAAGTATTTGGGGCAGTTCCGCTTCCAGTGACCACTTTCCTTGCAACAAAAGCACTCAGTCTCGGGCTTGGGTCCATTCTTTGGCTTCTTCCCAGCAGCTTGCTTACCGGGCGCGGCAACTCCCTTGCCGTCCTTCTTGAAGTTCTTCTTACCCTTGCCATTTTGAACTTAGTGGTTTTATTCACCATCAACACTTGATGTTCCTTTTTGACTTCTACCTCTGCTGATTTCAGCATTGCAAATACTTCAGGAATGGTCTTTTCCATCCCCTGCATATTGAAGTTCATCACAAAGCTCTTGTAGCTCGATGGAAGCGACTGAAGGATTCTGTCAATGACCGCGTCATCCGGGAGATTAACTCCCAGCTGAGTCAAGCGGTTATGAGAAAGTGCAACTATCCCAATGTGGTTTTGGTAATTCATAACAACATATAGCTCATTGAGCTAATGCTATTCCAAGATGATTATTTCAGTAAAACTCAATGATTGGCATGGCATGGATGTGAAAGTGGAACCCTCAAAATGCTAAGGACAATGGATTGGCTCTTCCCCGGCAAGGTTACTATCACGGCGGCAAGCTTTCCCCGGCAATGTCACTGTTCACGGCGGCAAGCTTTCCCCGGCAAGGTCACTGTTCACGACGGCAAGCTTTCCCCGGCAAGGTTACTGTCACGGCGGCAAGCTTTCCCCGGCAAGGTTACTGTCACGGCGGCAAGCTTTCCCCGGCAAGGTTACTGTTCACGGCGGCAAGCTTTCCCCGGTCATTGAGTCCATAGGAAAAGCCAATACTATCAAGGAGGGATGAGGTGTTGCTTAATGAGCCTCTTGCTCCATGTGCTTAGTGATATGCTCCAAAACCCTCAACTACTTTCCCATATCCACATATGACCTAAACCCTAAGCCAAACTCGGTCCTACCGATTTTTCCTATCTGGCGCCACCGAGTTTCACTTGTCATTAGCCACTGCCAAACCCTAGCAAGTCGGTTCTACCGATAAGGTTCTCGGTCCCACCGAGATGGGGTTGCAAACTCTCTGTTTCCCTTTCGTAACTTTTCGGTCCCACTGAAAGAGCGAATCGGCCCCACCGAGATTGCAATGTAAACTCAGTGTTTCCCCTTTGTAACTTTTCGGTCTCACCGAGTTCCACTCGGTCTCACCAAAAGAGCAAATCGGTCCCACCGAGTTTGCCTGACCAACTCTCTGGTTAGCTAGTTACCAAATTCGGTCTCACCGAGTTTGTGTAATCGGTCTCACCGAGATTACGTTATGCCCAAACCCTAACCGAATCGGTCCTACCGAGTTGCATGTCGGTCCCACCGAAATTCCTAACGGTCACTAGGTTTACATTTTCGGTCAGACCAAGTTTATTTATTCAGTCCCACCGATATTGGAAATTTGTGTAACGGTTGGATTTTGTGTGGAGGCTATATATACCCCTCCACCTCTTTCTCATTCAATGAGAGAGCCATCAGAACACACACATCATTCCAACTCATATGTTCTGAGAGAGAACCACCTACTCATGTGTTGAGATCAAGACATTCCATTCCTACCATATGAATCTTGATCTCTAGCCTTCCCAAGTTGCTTTCCACTCAAATCTTCTTTCCACCAAATCCAAATCGTATAAGAGAGAGTTGAGTGTTGGGGAGACTATCATTTGAAGCACAAGAGCAAGGAGTTCATTACCTACGCACCATTTGTTACTTCTTGGAGAGTGGTGTCTCCTAGATTGGCAAGGTGTCACTTGGGAGCCTCCGACAAGATTGTGGAGTTGAACCAAGGAGTTTGTAAGGGCAAGGAGATCGCCTACTTCGTGAAGATCTACCGCTAGTGAGGCAAGTCCTTCGTGGGCGATGGCCATGGTGGGATAGACAAGGTTGCTTCTTCGTGGACCCTTTCTGGGTGGTTGCTTCTTCGTGAACCCTTTGTGGTTGGAGCCCTCCAAGGACTCGCGCAACCGTTGCCCTTGGGTGGAGCCCTGTGTGGACTCGCGCAACCGTTACCCTTCGTGGGTTGAAGTCTCCATCAACGTGGATGTAGGATAGCACCACCTATCCGAACCACGGGAAAAACATCTGTGTCTCCAATTGCGTTTGATCTTTCCAAACCCTTCCCTTTATATTCTTGCAAGTTGCATGCTTTACTTTCCGCTGCCAATATACTCTTTGCATGCATGCTTGAATTGTGTGATGATTGCTTGACTTGTCCTACAATAGCTAAAATCTGCCAAGAACTAAAATTGGGAAAAGGTTAAGTTTTTATTTGGTCAAGTAGTCTTATCACCCCCCCCCTCTAGACATACTTTCGATCCTACAAGTGGTATCAGAGCTTTGGTCTCCATTTGCTTGATCTCCATAGCTTTTGGTGGTCATAGCCTTGGTTTCACAACCTAGGAGAGTATGGCGTCTAGCGAGGGAAATTATCACCGTAGAGGTTCTTACTTTGATGGTACTAATTTTGCTAGTTGGAAGCATAAAATGAAAATGCATATTCTTGGACATAACCCCGCCGTTTGGGCTATTGTGTGTGTTGGCTTGCAAGGTGACTTCTTTGATGGGAGAGAACCAAACCGTGAAGCTACCGCGGATGAGTTGAAGATGTTGCAATACAATGCTCAAGCTTGTGATATTCTCTTCAACGGATTATGCCCCGAAGAAGTCAACAAAATCAGCCGCCTTGAGAATGCAAAGGAAATTTGGGACACTTTGATTGATATGCACGAAGGTACCGACTCCGTCAAGGAATCCAAGTTGGATGTGCTTCAAAGCCAACTTGACAAGTTCAAGATGAAGGATGCTGAAGGTGTCGCTGAAATGTACTCTAGGCTTGATCTCATCACAAATGAGATTGCCGGCTTAGGAAGTGAAGAGATGACCGATAGATTCATCATCAAGAAGATCCTAAGAGCCTTGGATGGAAAATATGATACCGTGTGCACATTGATCCAAATGATGCCAAATTACAAAGATCTCAAGCCAACGGAAGTGATTGGAAGGATTGTTGCTCATGAGATGTCACTTAAGGATAAAGAGGAACTTCACAACAAGTCAAGTGGTGCCTACAAAGCCTCATGTGAAGCCCCTACATCATCAAGTGAGAAACAAGACTTCAATGAAGAATTGAGCTTAATGGTGAAGAACTTCAACAAGTTCTACAAGAGTAGAAGCAAAGATAGAAGCTCCAAGTCAAGGTCCTACAATGACAAAAGATCTTCTAGTCGAGAGCGAAACTGTTACAATTGTGGAAGACCCGGACACTATTCCAATGAGTGTACGGCTCCCTACAAGAGAAGAGAAGATTCTCCAAAAAGAAGAAGCAAAGGATCACCACCAAGAGAGAGAAGGAGTAGAGATGATCATTATGAACAAAGATACTCACGGAGAAGCAAGGATTTGGAAAGGAAGGAAAAATCATCAAGGAGCTACACAAGACGAAGACATCAAGCTCATGTTGGTGAATGGGTATCCGGCTCCGACTCCGACAGCCACTCCGAGAGAAGTTATCACTCCGACTCCGAAGATACTCAAGATGAAGGTGTTGCCGGTCTAGCACTTGTGTCAACCGACTCCTACGACATATTTGACTCTCCAAATGAAGGAATTGGAAGATGCTTCATGTCCAAAGGTCCTAAGGTAACACACCCCGAGTATGTTGATTTCAATAGTGATGAAGATGACTTGTTAGGTGATGATTTGCTTGGTGACAACTCTAGTGATGAATACTATGATGAAAAACCAATTAATCATGCTAATCAAGATAAAACGAATGACAATGATAAGGAGAAGATTGAGGCTCTAACTAAAGAACTAAAAACTCTTAAGTTAGCTCATGACACTATCTTCGAAGATCATCGAGAACTTTTAAGAGCTCATGAGAAACTACGCTTTGAAAAGCTCAATCTTGAGCAAGAGCATGAGTTCTTAAAGGCAATCAATGATGATCTCTGCAAGAAAAGTTCTTCTTACATTGCCAAGCGTTTACTCTTATCCACTTACATGCCTCAAGTCAAATATAACAAGAAAGATTCTTCCTCTAGTAGTAACAATGATCATGCTAAATCCAATATTGTTGCTTCTAGTAGTTCTCTTGATTCCACTAATGATTCTCTTAGCCAAGTTACACTTGAGCAAGAAAATAGCTTATTGAAGGGAATTATAGAGAAAGGAGTGTACAAGAGCCTTGTCGGGAGTAAGCAATTCGAGGAAATTGTGCGCAAGCAAGGAATGCACCGGAAGAATCAAGGTATTGGTTTTGAATGAAAGTTCAATGCTAACGGAGTTGAATGGGAAGAAGATCAATACCCCAAGACGAAGTTTGTCCCTCAACAAGAGAAGTATACTTCTTTCAAGGGGACACAAGCTCAAGATGATCTTCCACCACAAGACTACGAGCAAAAAGGCAAGGACAAGCTTCAAGAGGAAATTGATGCATTTGAAGAAGCTCCTAAGACCTTAGTCAAGTGGATTCCCAAGACTACTTCAAGTTACACTTCATCAAGTACGACCACAACTCCAAGGATTCCCATCAAGATGATGTGGATCCAAAAGAAGAAGAACTAGAGAGTTCTTGAGGGTGACTCCGCCAACATACTTCACTCTTATCATTTTGGCAAGAACAAGTGCAATCAACTTCCACATCTTGCACTAGTTCAAGGAGTCACAAACCCTCTTGTTGGTAAGACAAGGGACAAGGTAACCTAAAAGTTTTCATGGACATCATCTTTTGTGTGCATCACTCTATGTCTATGGATATCCTTGTTTGTTCCTTGCGGGACTAACCCATGTAGGTATTGAAAGTGCAATTCACTCAAATGGATAGCTCCAAGAGATCTACATCAACATTGAGCATCCACATCTTCAATATCTACATGAAGTCATCATCGACAAAACCCAAGGTTAGTTCATCCCTCTTAGGGGGGATATCACATCTAGGGGGAGCTTTACTCTAAGACTTGAGCTAAAGCAACTCTAAAGATGTGAACAAAACAATGCTTTATGTAAAAGTGGTAACCCCACTTGAGCTTAAACGATGAGTATGACCTACGATCAAGTGTTCTCACTTGACTCCTAAGTCAATATACTCATATATAGATGACCTAGTCATCGCAAATTGCTTGATAGATGCTAGAACTGGTTGTGCATGCTTTGCCACATATTTCATTTGCTATCTTATTGTGTGAGCATGCTGATTGCATATTTTACTCATTCGAGAACATCCACTTGTTGCTTTGATTGTTTGGCTTTATCTTCTTTTGCCAAGTGGATGGACAAGAATGCCTAAGAACCTCCTCTAGCTATCTATGCTTTTCTCGTCTCAAACTCTATTCATGTTGCATCACAAAACTTGATCAAGTCAGATTCGAACCACTCTGTGTGAGGAGCGCTCGGAGTCCCCGATTTGTCATAGACTTAAACTTCCAAAACCTCTTTATGAATCTCGGTCTGACCGATACTCCACTTTCGGTCCTACCGAGTTCATTAAGTTGATCTAGGTTTTCGATCTCGGTGCAACCGATTTGAACTTTTCGGTCACACCGAGTTGCAATAACTGCACACAGTTTTGCATCTCGGTGCCACCGAGTCGTTCCACTCGGTCACACCGACAGGGTCGGGCTATATATGACGGGCAGAATTTTGGAAATTTCTCCGAAACCTCCTCGCCCGCGCGATAGCCTGCTCTGCCTTCGTGGTCTCCGGATCGTCTTCTCACCGCCAGCAGCCTCCAGTCGCTGGTCTTCGTCGCCGTCAACGGATTTCTGCCCCGCCGTTGCCGCCGTAGCAAGTCCACGCCAAACTAGGGCATGGACTTGATCTTTGTGCTATTCCTCAATCTGATTCCTAGCACATTGTGATCACATTGATTCTTGCCACGTTTGAGAAACTTCTATCCAGTCAAAACGCTCATAGATTAGGTTTAATTCGAAAATTTTAGGGTTAGGTTTCTGCCGAAACCATCTCGGACCCACCAAGTTGAAAAACTCGGTCCCACCGATCTGGCTTATGCCATTGCACAAGTAAAACTCGGTCTGACCGAGAATTACTTATCGGTGTGACCGATTCTTGAACTCAGTGAAACCCTAGCAGTCTCGGTGCCACCGAACTGTGACTCGGTCTGACCGAGTTCACTAGTTTAGGTTCCAAAACTGCTTCGGTATCACCGAGTTTGAAAATCGGTAGATCCGAGATGACTTCAGTGGGAAACTAAAACTAAGTTTTTGAATTAATCTTTTGCAAAAATATCTGCTTTTTGTGATGCTCATCCACTCTATCTCTTCTATAATCTATTCACAGGGTCAGCAGTCAGTTTGCAACATGTCTGATCAAAGTGACAGCCAGAACCTCTTAGAGCAGCAAGTTGTGATGAGTGAGGGCACTAGCACCTCAAGTTCTTCTGATGATGGCAGCAGGAGCACACCCAACAATCTGCCTAAGGCTGCCACACGTCAAAGAAAGAAGAGAACGGCTGATTCTGAAGATGAGGACTATGTGATAGAGGAAGAGGCCACCTCCAAGAGAGTTGAGCCAGCTCAAGGCTCAAAGCCAGGCCTGAAAATCAAGAGGCCAGCAGGCAGGCAGCCCATGTCAAAGGCAAGAGCCTCAACTGAGAAGCCCACTCCCCAAGAGCCAGTCGCAGCAGAAGGCAAGAAGAGGAAGGAGAGAGTAAAGAAGACTGTAGCCAAAGTGCTTGGGAGAGCCTCCATCATGGTAGAAGAGGAGGAGGAAGAAGAGGTTGCTGCACCAGCACCCAAGGCAGCCAAACTTATGGGAGATGCCATAAGGTCAGGAACATCTGCATCCAAGCCCAAGGAAGCACCCAAGGCTGCATCTAAGCCTAAGACAGCTCCAAAGAGAAACACAAGGAGTATACCTGCTGCAGAAAAGAACAAGGCCCCAGTGCCTGAAGTTATTGAAGAAGAAGAAGAGAGTGTCCTTAGGAAGCTCAAGCCCAAGATCCCAGACCACAACGATGCTCATCCTGTGGCTGAGGATATGAAGCTCAGGAGAGACTCAGGGCTCAGGAAATGGAGAGAAGCATATCCATATGCTTCTAGGAGAAGGACTGCCGTGGGTTACAGATTTCATACCAAGGAGCAACAAGATTTTTATGAGACTGTTTTGCTTGACAAGAGCCAATCGTTTGTGACATGAGATGGGTCGACTGGACCTATATCAAGGAGAATGAAGAGCACTACCCAGGAGTTCAGGACAGCTTCAGAGCGTGTGGAGTAGAGGACTTTGTTGGGCAGAAGCTCACAAAGTGGAACGAGGAACTCATCATGCAGTTCTACTCCACAGCTCACTTTTATCCGGATGGAAGGATTACATGGATGTCAGAGGGTACAAGGTACCAATCTACAGTAGCTGAGTGGGCACAGATCATCAATGCCCCAGAAGAGCAAGATGAGGACTTGGACATTTACGCCAAGAAGAAGATGGATCATAACTCAATGTCCAACATGTACAAGGAGATCCCGAATGAAGCACTTGACACGTTCAAGTTTGGCTCAGTACATTATCTGCTTTCAGGATTGCCTACTATCAATTGGATACTAAGACACACTCTGTTGCCTAAGTCTGGAGATCACAAGATGATCAGAGGTCACGCGATCAACTTGCTACATGTGTTTGATGTGCCTCAGAAATTCAAGGTCATGAGTCTCATTGTGGAAACCATTAAGAGGACAGCTGCAGATCAGAAGAGGAGCTATGGGTATGCCCCTCAGATTCAGGAGCTCATCAACTCCAAGATGGGCACGGGCGTATATTTGTTGGATAAGGAACACCTGCCCATCCGTCCAGATTTCAAGAACAATGAAGTTGTGATGACAGAGAACGAGCCATCATCTGCTCAAGCATTTGCAAAGAAGGAGAAGGCGAGGAAGGAAAAAGCTGCCAGGATGCCTACTCAAGAGGAGGCATCTAACTATTTCTTGAAGACCAAGCAAGAGCAGCTCAGTTACTTGATTGCATCCACGTTGAGAATTGAGCAAAGTCTGGCCAACCTCACTAAAAATCAGCAGAGCCTAGAGAGAATCATGGAACAGAAGTTCTATGACTTGGATGTCAAGGTAACGGAAGTTCAATCTGCAGTGGAGCAGCTCCAGGAGGACATGAATGAGAGGAGAGGCAGGACCACGACTCATGCTTTTTCTAGAGTGCCATGAGGTCCAAGGTCGTCTGCACTGCCAGTTGCTGACACCAGAGCTACAACGTCTGCACCAGCTACAGCCTCAGCTCCAGCATCTACCTCAGCTCCAACTCCAGTGACTACTTCAACATCTACAGAAGCCTTCGTCCTTGGAGTGATCCGGACTCCACCACCACCTGAAGATCAAGCCTGAGCGTCGATCTAGTGCTATGCATTTTCTAGGAACTTTTTGGTAACTTGTTGCCAAAGGGGGAGAAGATGTATAGATCATAGGCTTCGAGAGAGAGAGTGTTGCTTTTCTCTCTTGTTTTATTTGGTGGTTTCTTCGAACTTTGTTTGCTTTTGAGTGCTTGATACTACATCCATATGTTTGTGAGACATTGATGATCATGTGTTTGATCATAAGCTACACTTAATGTTTGCTTAATGCTTGCTTAAATATTATCATTCTATCTATCATTTGTGATCATTCACTACTCTTGGTGATGAGTGCATGCATTTCAATCTTATCATTTTGAGCGCTCCACCAAGATGTATGTAACATGGAAGAGTAACCCATGATTCTAACTCTTTGTGCATTTGCAGTCCAAAGCAAATTTTAAAATATGCACAAATTTAGGGGGAGCTCTTACTTATCACATACTTCTCAAAGCGACGATATATTTCATGCTTATTATCTTTTGTCGAAGCTTTGATCTATATGTTGTCATCAATTACCAAAAAGGGGGAGATTGAAAGTGCAACTATCCCTAGGTGGTTTTGGTAATTCATAACAACATATAGCTCATTGAGCTAATGCTATTCCAAGATGATTATTTCAGGAAAGCTCAATGATTGGCATGGCATGGATGTGAAAGTGGAACCCTCAAAATGCTAAGGACAATGGATTGGCTCTTCCCCGGCAAGGTTACTGTCACGACGACAAGCTTTCCATGGCAAGGTCACTATTCACGGCGGCAAGCTTTCCCCGGCAAGGTCACTGTTCACGGCGGCAAGCTTTCCCCGGCAAGGTTACTGTCACGGCGGCAAGCTTTCCCCGGCAAGGTTACTGTCACGGCGGCAAGCTTTCCCCGGCAAGGTTACTGTTCACGGCGGCAAGCTTTCCCCGGTCATTGAGTCCATAGGAAAAGCCAATACTATCAAGGAGGGATGAGGTGTTGCTTAATGAGCCTCTTGCTCCATGTGCTTAGTGATATGCTCCAAAACCCTCAACTACTTTCCCATATCCACATATGACCTAAACCCTAAGCCAAACTCGGTCCTACCGATTTTTCCTATCCGGCGCCACCGAGTTTCACTTGTCATTAGCCACTGCCAAACCCTAGCAATTCGGTTCTACCGATAAGGTTCTCGGTCCCACTGAGATGGGGTTGCAAACTCTCTGTTTCCCTTTCGTAACTTTTCGGTCCCACCGAAAGAGCGAATCGGTCCCACCGAGATTGCAATGTAAACTCAGTGTTTCCCCTTTGTAACTTTTCGGTCTCACCGAGTTCCACTCGGTCTCACCGAAAGAGCAAATCGGTCCCACCGAGTTTGCCTGACCAACTCTCTGGTTAGCTAGTTACCAAATTCGGTCTCACCGAGTTTGTGTAATCGGTCTCACCGAGATTACGTTATGCCCAAACCCTAACCGAATCAGTCCTACCGAGTTGCATGTCGGTCCCACCGAAATTCCTAACGGTCACTAGGTTTACATTTTCGGTCAGACCGAGTTTATTTATTCGGTCCCACCGAGATTGGAAAACTGTGTAACGGTTGGATTTTGTGTGGAGGCTATATATACCCCTCCACCTCTTTCTCATTCAGTGAGAGAGCCATCAGAACACACACATCATTCCAACTCATATGTTCTGAGAGAGAACCACCTACTCATGTGTTGAGATCAAGACATTCCATTCCTACCATATGAATCTTGATCTCTAGCCTTCCCAAGTTGCTTTCCACTCAAATCTTCTTTCCACCAAATCCAAATCCTATGAGAGAGAGTTGAGTGTTGGGGAGACTATCATTTGAAGCACAAGAGCAAGGAGTTCATTACCTACACACCATTTGTTACTTCTTGGAGAGTGGTGTCTCCTAGATTGGCTAGGTGTCACTTGGGAGCCTCCGACAAGATTGTGGAGTTGAACCAAGGAGTTTGTAAGGGCAAGGAGATCGCCTACTTCGTGAAGATCTACCGCTAGTGAGGCAAGTCCTTCGTGGGCGATGGCCATGGTGGGATAGACAAGGTTGCTTCTTCGTGGACCCTTTGTGGGTGGTTGCTTCTTCGTGGACCCTTCGTGGGTGGAGCCCTCCGTGGACTCGTGCAACCGTTGCCCTTGGGTGGAGCCCTGTGTGGACTCGCGCAACCGTTACCCTTCGTGGGTTGAAGTCTCCATCAACGTGGATGTAGGATAGCACCACCTATCCGAACCACGGGAAAAACATCCGTGTCTCCAATTGCGTTTGATCTTTCCAAACCCTTCCCTTTATATTCTTGCAAGTTGCATGCTTTACTTTCCGCTGCCAATATACTCTTTGCATGCATGCTTGAATTGTGTGATGATTGCTTGACTTGTCCTACAATAGCTAAAATCTGCCAAGAACTAAAATTGGGAAAAGGTTAAGTTTTTATTTGGTCAAGTAGTCTTATCACCCCCCCTCTAGACATACTTTCGATCCTACATTATGTAACCCAGACATAGTGAGTATGTGCTCACTGACAGAACTGTTTTCCTCCATCTTACAGCTGAAGAACTTGTCAGAGACTTCATATCTCTCGACCCGGGCATGAGCTTGAAAAACCATTTTCAGCTCTTCGAACATCTCATATGCTCCGTGTCTCTCAAAACGCTTTTGGAGCCCCGGCTCTAAGCTGTAAAGCATGCCGCACTGAACGAGGGAGTAATCATCGGTACGTGTCTGCCAAGCGTTCATAACGTCTTGTTCTGCAGGGAGAACAGGTGCTTCACCTAGCGGTGCTTGTAGGACATAATCTTTCTTGGCAGCTATGAGGATGATCCTCAGGTTCCGGACCCAGTCCGTATAGTTGATGCCATCATCTTTCAGCTTGGTTTTCTCTAGGAACGCGTTGAAGTTGAGGACAACATTGGCCATTTGATCTACAATACATGTTGTAAAGATTTTAGACTAAGTTCATGATAATTAAGTTCATCTAAATCAAATTATTCAATGAACTCCCACTCAGATAGACATCCCTCCAGTCATCTAAGTATAACATGATTCGAGTTAACTAGGCCGTGTCCGATCATCACGTAAGATGGACTAGTCAACATCGGTGAACATCTTCATGTTGATCGTATCTTCTATACGACTCATGCTCGACCTTTCGGTCTTCTATGTTCCGAGGACATGTCTGTACATGCTAGGCTCGTCAAGTCAACCTAAGTGTTTGCATGTGTAAATCTGTCTTACACCTGTTGTATGTGAACATTGGAATCTATCACACCCGATCATCACGTGGTGCTTCGAAACAACGAACTGTCGCAACGGTGCACAGTTAGGGGGAACACTTTCTTGAAATTATTATGAGGGATCATCTTATTTACTACCGTCGTTCTAAGTAAACAAGATGCAAAAACATGATAAACATCACATGCAATCAAATAATACTAGTGACATGATATGGCCAATATCACATAGCTCCTTTGATCTCCATCTTGGGGCTCCATGATCATCTTGTCACCGGCATGACACCATGTTCTCCATCATCATGATCTCCATCATTGTGTCTCCATGAAGTTGCTCGCCAACTATTACTTCTACTACTATGGCTAACACATTTAGCAATAAAGTAAAGTAATTTACATGGCGTTTGTCAATGACATGCAGGTCATACAAAAAATAAAGACAACTCCTATGGCTCCTGCCGGTTGTCATACTCATCGACATGCAAGTCGTGATTCCTATTACAATAGCATGAACATCTCATACATCACATATATATCATTCATCATTCATCACAACTTTGACCATATCACATCACAAAACACTTGCTGCAAAAACAAGTTAGACGTCCTCTAATTGTTGTTGCAAGTTTTACGTGGCTGCAACAGGGTTCTAGCAAGAACGTTTTCTTACCTACGTGAAAGCCACAACGTGATTTGTCAACTTCTATTTACCCTTCATAAGGATTGTCGGTGTCAAAACCGGCGGATCTCGGGTAGGGGGTCCCGAACTGTGCGTCTAGGCCGGATGGTAACAGGAGACAGGGGACACTTTGTTTTACCCAGGTTCGGGCCCTCTCGATGGAGGTAAAACCCTACTCCTGCTTGATTAATATTGATGATATGGGTAGTACAAGAGTAGATCTACCACGAGATCAAGGAGGCTAAACCCTAGAAGCTAGCCTATGGTATGATTGTTGTGTATGGAGTTGATTGCCTACGGACAACAACCCTCCGGTTTATATAGACATTGGATAGGGTTAGGGTTACACAGAGTCGGTTACAATGATGGGAGATCTTGAATATCCGCATCACCAAGCTTGCCTTCCACGCCAAGGAAAGTCCCATCCGGACACGGGACGAAGTCTTCAATCTTGTATCTTCATAGTCCAGGAGTCTGGCTGAAGGTATAGTCCGGCTACCCGAACACCCCCTAATCCAGGGCTCCCTCAGTAGCCCCCGAACCAGGCTTCAATGACGATGAGTCCGGCGCGCAGATTTGTTCGGCATTGCAAGGCGGGTTCTTCTCCAAATCTTGTGTACCTGTAGGAATAATGTCCGATTTCTGTAATGTAGTCCTCCCCGGCTTTCATGCCCAATAATGGCCGTCTTCCACGTGTTCAAACAAATGCGAAAAGCCGGGGCGTTTTTACATCCACACCCCTTAGCCGTATAAACGAGCCGCCTATTTAACGGGATGGGGATTTAGGTCCAAACCACATCTTCTCCTTTCCGCGAGTTATCATCAGAGCGCTTCCAGCAAAGGTCCATTCCAACATGACCAGCCATCGCAGCTCCTCCCCTCGCCCCTCCGGTTCCAAACCCGGGGACTGGGAGAGTTGCACCATCCCGCATAGCAAGTTAGCGTCACTTCAGGCCCAGGGATTCCTCCCTCAGGCATGCATGGTCCCGGTCCGAGCCGGTCTCGCCACCTATAATGGCGGACAACAAGCGGAGAACACCCCCAATCCTTCTAAAGGGGAGCGGGTGTGCCTCGTCCCCTATCTAATAAGGGGACCGAAATTTCCAATTCACCCATTTCTCCGCGGGCTTCTGGAGTTCTACGGCCTCCAGCTGCACAATCTCACGCCCGCCTCCGTATTGCATATTGCGGGCTTCGTCGCCCTCTGCGAGCTATTTTTAGGCGTTGAGGCTCATTTCGCGCTGTGGAAGAGGTTATTCTGCCTGGTGCCCCGTTCTGAAAAGGGGTCTATATATCAAGTGGGCGGAGCCGAAGTATGGCGCATCGCCAGGACCAGATACCTATCCGGAATCACAAAGAAGGCGTCCGAGGACTGGCCTTCGGAATGGTTTTACATAGATGACGTCCCGCTACCGGACCCTATCCGGGCCGGTCTCCCTGAGTTCAACAGTGCTCCATTGAAGAAACGCTTGAGCTGGCGCCCGCGGAGCTCTCCGAGAGAAAGTGACAGAGACGTCATTTACCTGATGGGCCAGATAAGACTGTTGGCTCATTCCGGACTAACCATGATTGGAGTCATGGCCGCATGCATTATGCGGGGGGTGCAGCCGCTTCAATATAGAGGCCACCCCATGTGGGATTTCAACGGGGAGGATGACGCCACACGTTACGGTCGTAAGGGGCCAGACTCAGCCGCCGCCTTAGTAAAGATCTTATCCTCTTTGTATAAGGGAGAAAAGGAGGAATTCCTCCGCGTCAATCCGCAGGCCGGATTTACTATGTAGGATCCTCCAAGTTGGGTAAGTGAATAGTTGCGCTTGCCCGTTTGTTCTATACTCCCACGGTCAGATATGTAGTCTAACGACCTCAATGCAGGAACTGCGACGGGAGGTAAAGGATATAAACAGCCGCCCTCCACAGCCCGAGGACCCAGAACAGTTCCTCGATCCGGACATATCGGTGGATCTTATCGACGGGGTGTTCCATCAGCTAAGCAAGGACAATACCTTGGTAGCCATCATGGCTGATTACCCAGGGTTAATTCCGGCCTCCCAGGTGACAGAAGCCGGAGTATCATTCCCTTGAGAGAGATTGCACTCTCACGTATTCCGGTGTTTCTGACGACAACCGTGTTTTGTAGGGGAGTTTTCCAAGGCAGGAGGCCGAACCTGCGGCGACTAGCCAACGAGGGGCCGCAGGGCCCCGTGGGGCAAAAAGGAGTGAAGTCCGGACTGAGATGCCGGCGCAAAGGTATAGCGCACCCTCTGTTTCCCTGATGTTATTTTGCCAGGGTATATTAACGTTCGTGCTATCTTCAGAACGAAGAGACCTCGCCGGACTACATCCGAAGAGGTTGCCAATCGCGCCTCCACCAGCCAGGCTCCAACGGCTGGCCAGGAAGCGGAGGCGAACACAAGGCGCGTACCGGACGCTTCTCCGACAGAGGATGAGGACAGGCTGTCTGCCACAAATTCTGAAGTGGAGAGTGCCATGAACCACAGGCGTCGCCGGACAGTTCTACGCGACGCTTGTTTCTCCCAAGAGGCTTTAGATGCCTTTAATTCGGGAGATGCGCACCTCCGTGCCGCTCAAAATGGTTTAGCCAGAGCCACGGAGCAGTATGTAAAAGACATACGGGTAAGAAAATTTTGATCAAATATATATATACCAGTAGCCCCCGAGACTTGAAACAGTTAGAGCAACTGATTTAAGGATCTTTTAATATGCAGGTTCTTACAGAGAAGAATATTGTACTATCCCAGGAGCTGGAAAAGTGCAAGGCCCAACTAGAGGCCGCACTAGCCACAGCAGGGGAGTCCAAAGAGACCCCCGCAGGTAAGATACACTTCAAAAGATTAGTATTGTGCGGTGTGGGTGCAAATATGACGAATCATATTGCAGATGGCGCCGGACTCGATCCGGACAAGCAACAACTCTTACGCCAGCTAAAGGCCGGTGAGAGTATGTTGACAAGGGTGAGGCGAGAGAAGAATGATCTTCAGGATGCCAACACCAAGCTGGACGTCGAACTTAAAGATGTTCGTGGTCAGCTGTCGGACTCCACGAAGGAGAATTAGCGGCTTCGACGCAGCATTTTTAGTAAGTGCTTGAACGAACTTTGAAAAAAGAGTTCGGTGAGTAAGTCGACTAACAGAGTAATGTATGTAGGTATGCTCACAGGTCGTCCTGAAGAGGAGATGCCTGGTTCTACGGGTGACCTTCTTCCCGAACTCACGCAACTGCACGAGCGAATTCGGCAGGCGATGCGAGGTGTTGCCCAAGCCTTATGGCCTGCCCACTCCGTGCCCGAGGGCCTTGGAGAGCTTGCGGAGAAGCTGAAGGGAGCTCGAAGGCGCTTCCGGTTATGGAAGATATCGGCCTGCCGGCAAGGCGCTAGGGAAGCCTGGGCCATGGTGAAGACCCGTTTTACGAAGTCTGACCCAAACCACATGGCCGAAGTCGGACCAGTGGGGCCTGATGGGAAGGAGATCCCGGTGAGCTTAGTATACGGCCAAGTAGAGTTGGCCGCGAAGTATTCCCAGCAGGAATGTAAATTAGACAGCCTGGTAGATGGTATAGAAGAGGAATACAATCAGTCAGAATGACTATGTAATTTTGAATTGACATGTGTAATGCCTTCTAGCCGGATTGTAGATCGTTTGTCGTTGCCGACCTTTTCGCTTCGACCTCGGGGCCTGATGGTCCAGAGTGTGTCCGAATACCATAGCAGTTATATAAGAACCGTGGTATGCGTGGAGACCAGGCGTAGGGGTCATTAGTGCTTTATCAGACAAGTGGCCAACTAGTTATGTTATATTACATGGTTAGTAAGAAACATCTTCTAGAGAGAATAGTTTCGTTAGGGGTTCCTTTCTCTGGGAGGCATGCCCTAAAGTGCATGTCCGGACTGCAAATGCAGGAAAATCATCTGGGGGCATGTATTTAAATAAGTAAAAAATGTCATCTTTTAGTTCACCGACCGAATATTCCCTTAAGAACGCTAGCTTTCGGCTTCACCCAGTCTGAGGTACACATCCGGCTGATCCGGCAGTAACAATCACAGAGGTGCTCCCTTTACCGCCTAGCCAAACAATCGGGAACGTAGGGGTAAGCACAGGAGCCAGGCAACCCAGCTTGGCCAAAACTTAAGTCATATCGATGCATATAATGGTGAAGAAAAGGTCCATGCGGAAGTTTGACGCATGTGTTGGGCGTGAAGCCCATATAAATAAGCTTCTGTTAAAGAAGCCCCCAGGTTTAATGAGCGCGGATAGCGTGTCACTTGATGAGCCTTTAGGGGCTATGAGATAAAAGAGGGGAAGGAGAGAAATTTAAAAAAAAATATAAACAAAATGGACAGAGGAAGGAGACAAACACAGAGTCCGACGCTAGGCATAGAATCTTCGGAGACGGGCGGTGTTCCATGGGTTTGGCTCGAGTCGGTTATCCGACGCATCTCGCAGGCGGTACGCTCCACCAGTCAGGACTTGGTCGATTATGAATGGACCTTCCCACTTGGGCTTGAGTTTGTCCTTTTTCTTATCCGGTAGGCGTAGAACTAGTTCGCCAACATTGTAATTTTTGGCCCGTACTTCTCTGCTTTGATATCTTCGAGCCTGCTGTTGATAAAATGCGGAACGGGCTTTTGCCACGTCAGGCTCCTCCTCCAAGGTGTCCATGTTGTCCTGCCGATCGAGCTCGGCTTCTCTTTCTTCGTACATGCGCACTCGAGGTGAGTCATGAATTATGTCGCAGGGCAGAACTGCTTCTGCGCCGTACACCATAAAGAATGGTGTGTATCCGGTGGTGCGATTCGGCGTGGTCCGCAGCCCCCAGAGTACGGAGTCGAGCTCCTCTACCCAGTGTGTGTTAGATTCCTTCAGGGACCGCACCAGTATGGGTTTAATGCCGCTCATTATAAGACCATTTGCACGTTTGACCTGGCCGTTGGTTTGTGGGTGATAGACGGAAGCATAATCGAGCTTGATGCCCATGTTTTTGCACCAGAGTTTTACCTCGTCGGCGGTAAAGTTTGTACCATTATCGGTTATGATGCTGTGGGGGACGCCATAGCGGTGTACCACCCCGGATATAAAGTCTATCACAGGTCCGGATTCGGCCGTTTTAACATGCTTGGCTTCAATCCATTTGGTGAATTTGTCCACCATGACCAGTAAGTATTTTTTCCTGTCGGTTCCACCTTTAAGGGGTCCGACCATGTCAAGCCCCCAGACCGCAAAAGGCCAGGTGATGGGTATAGTTTGGAGTGCAGTGGGTGGCATATGGCTTTGGTTGGCAAAAAGTTGGCAACCAGCGCATCGTTGGACTAAGTCCTGAGCGTCTGCCCGGGCCGTCGGCCAATAAAAGCCTGTACGGAAAGCCTTGCTAACAAGGGACCGAGCAGCAGCGTGGTGACCACCGAGTCCGGCATGAATTTCAGCCAGAAGGTTCCACCCTTCCTCTTCGGAGATGCACCTTTGCAGGACTCAGGTAGTGCTTTTCTTATAAAGCTCTCCCTCATGGACTCTATAGGCTTTAGATCGCCGCACTATGCAGCGGGCCTCGTTTTGGTCCTCCGGGAGTTCCTGCCTAGTAAGGTAGGCTAGGAATGGTTCTGTCCACGGGGCGATGACCGCCATTATTACGTGGGCTGAAGGTGTAATTTCATTGGCAGAGCCTCCAATTGTGTCAGATTGTTCGGCGTCGAGTGGTGCGGCTGGGTCCGGGCTGTTATTTACGGGTCCCCCCTCCCATGTTACGGATGGCTTGAACAATCTTTTCAAAAAGATGTTGGGGGGGGGACTGCATCGCGTTTTGCTCCGATGTGTGCCAGGACGTCCGCTGCTTGATTGTTTTCTCGGGCTATATGGTGAAACTCCAACCCTTTGAACCGAGCTGACATTTTTAGCACGGCATTGCGGTAAGCTGCCATTTTTGGGTCCTTGGCGTCGAAGTCTCCCTTTATTTGGGATATCGCGAGGTTTGAATCCCCGTGTACCTCTAGGCGCTGGATACCCATGGATACTGCTATCCGGAGACCATGTAGGAGGGCCTCATATTCGGCTGCATTGTTGGAATCCATGTACATGATCTGGAGCACATATTGGACTGTGTCTCCTGTGGGGTACGTCAGGACGACGCTGGCCCCCAGTCCGGCCAACATTTTGGAGCCATCGAAATGCATAATCCATCTTGAATATGTGTCGTACTCTTTAGGGAGCTCGGCCTCCGTCCATTCTGCGACGAAGTCGGCCAAAACTTGCGATTTAATAGCTCGCCGTGGCTTATAGGTTATATCAAACGGGAGGAGCTCTATGGCCCATTTTGCAATCCGGCCCGTTGCGTCGCGGTTGTTGATAATATCGTTGAGTGGTACTTCCGAGGCTACTGTTATGGAACACTCTTGAAAGTAGTGTCGTAGCTTCCGGGATGCCATGAATACCGCGTATGCAATCTTTTGATAATGCAGGTACCGTGATTTGCATGGAGTGAGGACAGTGGATACGTAGTAGACCGGCCTTTGAAGGGGGAATTTGTGTCCATCCGTTTCCCGCTCGACAACGAGCACTGCACTGACAACTTGATGTGTTGCTGCAATGTACAATAGCATTGGTTCGCCGGCATTCGGCGTGGCCAGGACTGGGTTTGTTGCCAATATGGCTTTTATTTCCTCAAGTCCGGCTGTGGCAGCCTCTGTCCACTCGAAGTGTTCGGTGCGCCGAAGGAGGCGATAGAGGGGTAGTGCCTTTTCTCCCAAGCGAGAGATGAAGCGGCTTAAAGCCGCCACGCATCCGGTTAATTTTTGTATTTGTTTGAGGTCCTTTGGGATATCCAATTGTGACAAAGCTCGGATCTTGGCTGGATTTGCTTCAATTCCTCTACCGGATACAATGAAGCCCAAGAGCTTTCTGGCTAGAACGCCGAAGACGCATTTTTCCGGATTGAGCTTGATGTCATATTTTCGGAGGTTATCGAATGTAAGCCTTAAGTCGTCTATTAGAGATTTGACATGTCTTGATTTGACGACCACATCATCCACATACGCCTCCACTGTTTTGCCGATCTGATTTGCCAGACATGTCTGGATCATGCGCTGATATGTTGCGCCGGTGTTCTTCAGCCCGAAGGGCATTGTGTTGAAGCAGAATGGGTCATATGGTGTGATGAATGCTGTTGCAGCTTGGTCTAATTCTGCCATCTTGATTTGATGGTAACCGGAGTATGCGTCGAGGAAACACAACGAGTCGTGTCCTGCGGTGGCATCGATAATTTGATCGATACGGGGGAGGGGGAAGGGATCCTTTGGGCAAGCCTTGTTAAGGTCTTTAAAATCGACACACAGGCGCCATGATTTGTCCTTCTTTGGTACCATCACCAAGTTTGCTAGCCAGTCTGGATGTTTTATGTCTCTAATGAATCCGGCCTCCAATAGCTTGGCTAGCTCCTCTCCCATAACCTCTCTCTTGTGTTCGGAAAAACGCCGAAGGGCTTGTTTGACAGGTTTAAATCCTTTTAGGATATTTAAGCTGTGTTCGGCCAGCTTGCGTGGGATCCCTGGCATGTCTGAAGGGTGCCAGGCAAAAATGTCCCAGTTCTCTCGTAGGAACTCTCGCAGTGCGGCGTCGACATCAGGGCTCAGTCGTGCCCCGATGGAAGCTGTTTTATTGGGGTCCGTTGGATGGACCTGGAATTTGACTATTTCGTCAGCTGGCTGGAAGGATGTGGATTTGGATCTCTTATCGAGTATCACATCATCCCTGTTAACCGTGGAGCGCAGCACGGTCAGTTCCTCGGCCGCTAGGGCTTCGGATAGTGCCTCAAGTGCTAATGCGGCCGTATTGTTTTCGGCGCGGAGTGCGACGTCCAGATCACTAGCTAGAGTGATAATTCCGTTCGGCCCGGGCATCTTAAGCTTCATGTACCTGTAATGGGGTATTGCTTGGAAGATTGTGAATGCTTCCCGTCCCAGTAAAGCGTGATGTCCGCTCTTAAACGGGGCCACTTGAAACGTGACTTCTTCGGACCTATAATTATCCGGCGTGCCGAACATCACATCTAGTGTGATTTTTCCTGTGCAGCGCGCTTCCCGACTGGGGATTATTCCTCTAAAGGTTGTGCTGCTTCGCTCGACGCGGCTCCAGTCTATTTCCATTTTTTGAAGGGTTTCCTCATAAATGAGGTTCAATCCGCTGCCTCCATCCATGAGCACCTTGGTGAGGCGAAAGCCGTCCACTATGGGACTGAGGACCAGTGGCTGGTGCTCGGGCTGTTTGGGATTTAGGTTCATCACTTGTGTTGAAGGTAATAGCAGTGTCGCTCCATGGATTTATTGTTGCGACTTGATAGACTTCGGCGAGGCTGCGGAGTGTTCTTTTTCGCACATTGTTTGATGTGAAAGTCTCGAAGACTGTGAGAACAGTACCGGTGTCCTCGGGCTGGCTTTCTGCGGCCTCCAGGGTTAAGAGGTCCTCGCCAATTTTGGCCACCTGCCGGAGTATCCAACACGCTCTAAGGCTGTGAGTTGGTGTGGCGTCCTCTGTGCTGTGAATTCTACAGGGTCCATCAAGCCACCTTTCCAGTACGGTTCCATGCCCTGTAGAGGGTTTTGGCTTTTTGGTGTTTATCCCGGGTGTCCTATGATGATGCACCCTCTTAGTTCGGACGGGATTACTATTCAAGGCCGGATTATCCCAAAATTTTATTTCGGTTTTCCAGGCGCTCTCCATCGCACAATATTTTTGTACTATGGACGCCAAGTCAGCAACGCGTGTAATATCACGACGACTTACGGCGTTGAGGATTCCCTCGTCCGTGCAATTACTGCAGAAAATTGAGATTGCGTCTTCCTCGCGGAAATCCTTTATCCTGTTCATAACCAGGAGGAATCTGGCCCAGTAATGATGTACTGTTTCCTCGGGCTTCTGCCTGATTTGGGAGAGATCGCTTATGTTCGGGTGGGCGGGTGTCGTTGAATCTGAAACCTTACCCAATCCAAGATTCGGAGGCCGAAGAATTTCCGAACTCTGAAGTTCAAATTCTTGGATGTTGTCCAACGAGTCTAGCCCGTTGCCTGATTCTAACCTCAGGTCTTGAGTTACATCCTCCCCTCCGCGGGTATCCGGCTTGGAGGAGTCGGGAATTCGGACGTAGCTAGTCCTTAAAATAGATGAAGGGTCGCCGCACTGCGCCTCTACCACGGCAACATGGTGGGTGACTTGGGGAGAGTTAATTTCTCTTAGATCGGGTTTAAGCCCAACCTGGTCGTAATCCGTAGCGACCCCCAGGGCGGTGATGCGATCCAAGAGCTCGTTTACAAAAGAGAGCTCCAGTGGATCTAGCTGCTCGACAAGCTCCGAGCTGACGTGTAGGTTGCTTTTGATGACCCGAGAGGTCACTGTCGGCGCAACAGCCGAACAGGCGGTCATGAGAAAACCACCTAGCCGGAGGGTTTGGCCGACAGCCAAGGCTCCCTTAGCAACGGCGCAGTCTTTAAAGACGGCAGGAGGCATCCTTCCTGATTGTGACGGCACAGAGGAACTCTCAATGAAAGCACCAATGTCGGTGTCAAAACCGGCGGATCTCGGGTAGGGGGTCCCGAACTGTGCGTCTAGGCCGGATGGTAACAGGAGACAGGGGACACTTTGTTTTACCCAGGTTCGGGCCCTCTCGATGGAGGTAAAACCCTACTCCTGCTTGATTAATATTGATGATATGGGTAGTACAAGAGTAGATCTACCACAAGATCAAGGAGGCTAAACCCTAGAAGCTAGCCTATGGTATGATTGTTGTGTATGGAGTTGATTTCCTACGGACAACAACCCTCCGGTTTATATAGACACCGGATAGGGTTAGGGTTACACAGAGTCGGTTACAATGATGGGAGATCTTGAATATCCGCATCGCCAAGCTTGCCTTCCACGCCAAGGAAAGTCCCATCCGGACACGGGACGAAGTCTTCAATCTTGTATCTTCATAGTCCAGGAGTCCGACTGAAGGTATAGTCTGGCTACCCGAACACCCCCTAATCCAGGACTCCCTCAAGGACCCTTTTCATCGAATCCGCTCCAACTAAAGTGGGAGAGACAGACACCCGCCAGCCACCTTATGCAACCAGTGCATGTCAGTCGGTGGAACCGGTCTCACGTAAGCGTACGTGTAAGGTTGGTCCGGGCCACTTCATCCCACAATACTGCTGAAGCAAAATAAGACTAGTAGCGCCAAGAAAGTATACAACATCTACGCCCACAACAAATTGTGTTCTACTCATGCAAAGAGAACTACGCATAGACCTAGCTCTGATGCCACTGTTGGGGAACGTTGCAGAAAACAAAATTTTTCCTACGGTTTCACCAAGATCCATCTATGAGTTCATCTAGCAACGAGTGATTGGATTGCATCTACATACCTTTGTAGCTCACGCGCGGAAGCGTTCAAAGAACGGGGATGAGGAAGTCGTACTCGACGTGATCCAAATCACTGGAGATCCTAGCGCCGAACGGTCGGCACCTTCGTGTTCAACACACGTACGGTCAGCGTGACGTCTCCTACTTCTTGATCCAGCAAGGGGGAGGAGAGGTTGATGAAGATCCAGCAGCACGACGGCGTGGTGGTGGATGCAGGGGTCACCGCAGCAGGGCTTCGCCGTTCTACTACGAGAGGGAGAGGTGTAGCAGGGGAGAGGGAGGCACCAAGACTCAAGGGTGCGGCTGCCCCTCCCTCCCCCCTTTATATAGGCCCCCTAGAGGGTGCGCCAGCCCTAGGAGATGGGATCTCCTAGGGGGAGCGGCGGCCAAGGGGTGGAGTGCCCCCCAAGCCAGGTGGGCCCCCCCCCCACCCTAGGGTTCCCAACCCTAGGCGCATGGGGTGGGCCAAGGGGGTGCACCAGCCCACTAAGAGTTGGTTCCCCTCCCCACTTTAGCCCATGGGGCCCTCCGGGATGGGTGCCCCCCCCCGGTGGACCCCCGAGACCCTTCCGGTGGTCCCGGTACAATACCGGTGACCCTCGAAACTCTCCCGATGGCCGAAACTGCACTTCCTATATATAATTCTTCACCTCCGGACCATTCCAGAACTCCTCGTGACGTCCGGGATCTCATCCGGGACTCCAAACAACTTTCGGGTTACTGCATATTCATATCTCTACAACCCTAGCGTCACCGAACCTTAAGTGTGTAGACCCTACGGGTTCGGGAGTCATGTAGACATGACCGAGATGGCTCTCCGGTCAATAACCAACAGCGGGATCTGGATACCCATGTTGGCTCCCACATGCTCCTTGATGATCTCATCGGATGAACCACGATGTCGAGGATTCAAGCAACCCCGTATACAATTCCCTTTGTCAATCGGTATGTTACTTGCCCGAGATTTGATAGTCGGTATCCCAATACCTCGTTGAATCTCGTTACCGGCAAGTCACTTTACTCGTACCGTAATGCATGATCCCATCACCAGACACTTGGTCACTTTGAGCTCATTATGATGATGCATTACCGAGTGGGCCTAGAGATACCTCTCCGTTATACGGAGTGACAAATCCCAGTCTTGATCCGTGTCAACCCAACAGACACTTTCGGAGATACCCGTAGTATACCTTTATAGTCACCCAGTTACGTTGTGACGTTTGGTACACCCAAAGCACTTCTACGGCATCCGGGAGTTACACGATCTCATGGTCTAAGGAAAAGATACTTGACATTGGAAAAACTCTAGCAAACGAACTATACGATCCTGTGCTAAGTTTAGGATTGGGTCTTGTCCATCACATCATTCTCCTAATGATGTGATCTCGTTATCAATGACATCCAATGTCCATAGTCAGGAAACCATGACTATCTATTGATCAACGAGCTAGTCAACTAGAAGCTTACTAGGGACATGTTGGTGTCTATGTATTCACACATGTATTACGATTTCCGGATAACACAATTATAGCATGAATAAAAGACAATTAACATGAACAAGGAAATATAATAATAATCCTTTTATTATTGCCTCTAGGGCATATTTCCAACAGTCTCCCACTTGCACTAGAGTCAATAATCTAGTTACATTGTGATGAATCGAACACCCATGGAATTCTGGTGTTGATCATGTTTTGCTCTAGGGAGAGGTTTAGTAAACGGGTCTGCTACATTCAGGTCCGTATGTACTTTACAAATATCTATGTCTCCATCTTGAACATTTTCACGAATGGAGTTGAAGCGACGCTTGATGTGCCTGGTCTTCTTGTGAAACCTGGGCTCCTTGGCAAGTGCAATAGCTCCAGTGTTGTCACAGAAGAGTTTGATCGGCCCCGACGCATTGGGTATGACTCCTAGGTCGGTGATGAACTCCTTCACCCAAATTGCTTCATGCGTTGCCTCCGAGGCTGCCATGTACTCCGCTTCACATGTAGATCTCGCCACGACGCTCTGCTTGCAACTGCACCAGCTTACTGCCCCACCATTCAAAATATACACGTATCTGGTTTGTGACTTAGAGTCATCCAGATCTGTGTCGAAGCTAGCGTCGACGTAACCCTTTACGATGAGCTCTTCGTCACCTCCATAAACGAGAAACATTTCCTTAGTCCTTTTCAGGTACTTCAGGATATTCTTGACCGCTGTCCAGTGTTCCTTGCCGGGATTACTTTGGTACCTACCTACCAAACTTACGGCAAGGTTTACATCAGGTCTGGTACACAGCATGGCATACATAATAGAACCTATGGCTGAGGCATAGGGGATGACACTCATCTCTTCTATATCTTCTGCCGTGGTCGGACATTGAGCTGAGCTCAATTTCACACCTTGCAACACAGGTAAGAACCCCTTCTTTGACTGATCCATATTGAACTTCTTCAATATCTTATCAAGGTATGTGCTTTTGTGAAAGACCTATGAGGCGTCTTGATCTATCTCTATAGATCTTGATGCCTAATATATAAGCAGCTTTTCCAAGGTCCTTCATTGAAAAACTCTTATTCAAGTAGGCCTTAATGCTGTCCAAAAGCTCTATATCATTTCCCATCAAAAGTATGTCATCTACATATAATACGAGAAATGCTACAGAGCTCCCACTCACTTTCTTGTAAACGCAGGCTTCTCCATAAGTCTGCATAAACCCAAACGCTTTGATCATCTCATCAAAGCGAATGTTCCAACTCCGAGATGCTTGCACCAGCCCATAAATCGAGCGTTGGAGCTTGCACACCTTGTCAGCATTCTTAGGATCGACAAAACCATCCGGCTGTATCATATACAATTCTTTTTTAAGGAAACCATTAAGGAATGCCGTTTTGACGTCCATTTGCCATATCTCATAATCATAGAATGCGGCAATTGCTAACATGATTCAGACGGACTTCAGCGTCGCTACTGGTGAGAAAGTCTCATCGTAGTCAACCCCTTGAACTTGTCGATAACCCTTAGCGACAAGCCGAGCTTTATAGATGGTCACATTACCATCCACGTCTGTCTTCTTCTTAAAGATCCATTTATTCTCTATGGCTCGCCGCTCAACGGGCAAGTCAGTCAAAGTCCATACTTCGTTTTCATACATGGATCCTATCTCGGATTTCATGGCTTCTAGCCATTTGTCGGAATCCGGGCCCGCCATCGCTTCTTCATAGTTCGAAGGTTCACCGTTGTCTAAAAACATGATTTCCAAGACAGGGTTGCCGTACCATTTTGGTGCAGAACGTGTCCTTGTGGACCTTCGAATTTCAGTAGGAGCTGGATCAGAAGTATCTTGATCATCATCATTAACTTCCTCTCTAATTGGTGTAGGCACCACAGGAACATTTTCCTGAGTTGCGCCACTTTCCGGTTCAAGAGGTAATACTTCATCAAGTTCTACTTTCCTCCCACTTACTTCTTTCGAGAGAAACTCCATCTCTAGAAAGGATCCATTCTTGGCAACAAAGATATTGCCTTCGGATCTGAGGTAGAAGGTATACAATAGTTTCTTTAGGGTATCCTATGAAGACGCATTTTTCCGACTTGGGTTTGAGTTTTTCAGGTTGAAGTTTCTTGACATAAGCATCGCATCCCCAAACTTTTAGAAACGACAGCTTAGGTTTCTTCCCAAACCATAATTCATACGGTGCCCTATTTAAAGTGAATGCGGCAGTCTCTAAAGCATAGCCCTAAAAAGATAGTGGTAAACCGGTAAGAGACATCATAGATCGCACCATATCTAATAAAGTGCGATTACGACGTCGGACACACCATTACGCTGAGGTGTTCCAGGCGGCATGAGTTGTGAAACTATTCCACTTTTTATTAAGTGTGTGCCAAATTCGTGACTCAAGTATTCTCCTCCACGATTTGATCGCAAGAACTTGATTTTCCTGTCACGTTGATTCTCAACCTCACTCTGAAATTCCTTGAACCTTTCAAAGGTCTCAGACTTGTGTTTCATTAAGTAGACATACCCATATCTACTCAAATCATCAGTGAGGGTGAGAACATAACGATAACCACCACGAGCCTCAACACTCATTGGACCGCACACATCAGTATGTATGATTTCCAATAAGTTGGTTGCTCGCTCCATTGTTCATGAGAAGGAGTCTTGGTCATTTTACCCATGAGGCATGGTTCGCACGTGTCAAATGATTCATAATCAAGAGACTCTAAAAGTCCATCTGCATGGAGCTTCTTCATGCGTTTGACACCTATGTGACCAAGGCGGCAGTGCCACAAGTATGTGGGACTATCATTATCAACCTTACATCTTTTGGTACTCACACTATGAATATGTGTAGCATTACGGTCGAGATTCATTAAGAATAAACCATTCACCATCGGAGCATGACCATAAAACATATCTCTCATATAAATAGAACAACCATTATTCTCGGATTTAAATGAGTAGCCATCTCGTATTAAGCGAGATCCTAATACAATGTTGATGCTCAAACTTGGCACTAAATAACAATTATTGAGGTTCAAAACTAATCCCGTAGGTAAATGTAGAGGTAGCGTGCCGACGGCGATCACATCGACCTTGGAACCATTCCCGACGCGCATCGTGTAACGACCCGAGGCCGATGTGCCAGGTGTCCTCTAGTTATTTGATGTTGTTTGCCTTGTCTTTGCTTGCGTGTCATGCATTGCATGTCATGTCATCATGTGCATTTCATTTGCATACGTGATCGTCTCATGCATCCGAGCATTTTCCCCGTTGTCCATTTTGCATTCCGGCGCTCCGTTCTCCTCCGGTGGTCATTTCTACCTTTCTCTCATGTGTGGGGATTAAACATTTCCGGACTGGACCGAGACTTGCCAAGCGACCTTGGTTTACTACCGGTAGACCGCCTGTCAAGTTTCGTACCATTTGGACTTCGTTTGATGCTCCAACGGTTAACCGAGGGACCGAAAAGGCCTCGTGTGTGTTGCAGCCCAACACCCTTCCAAAGTGGCCCAAAACCCACATAAACCTCCTCCATCATCACGGTCGTTTGATCACGATCGCGTGGCCGAAAACCGCACCTCATTTGGACTCTCCTAGCTCCCTCTACCTATATATATATGTGGCCATCCCCGAAATTTTCGCGGATGAACCCTAGCCCCGCTCCTCTCGCATCACCGGACATGTCCATCCGGTCGCCGGACATGTCCGCGCCGCCGCCACCTCACCCGGGCCAATCGGGAGCCGCCACCTCAGCGCCGCCACCTCCCTCCTCCACTCGTGCGCCGCCATGTGTCGCCGCCTCCCTCCTCCACCGCGCGGCCCGCAGAGCCCATCGCGGGCCCGCGCGAGCCCGTCCGCGTCCGCCGCTGTGCCCTGCGGGCCCGAGCACCCCGCCGCCGCCGCTCGGGTTCCCCGCCACCGTCCGCCGCCACCTAGCACGCGCCAAGACGACGCCGGGTTCGCCCCGCAGCTCCCCGTTGCCCTCTCTCGCGGATCCGCTCCGCCACCGCTCGTCCTCGACTGCTGGAGCCGCTGTCAACCTCCGCCACCGCCGCGTCCAAGCTCTATCGTCGCCGGCGTCGCCATGGACCGCCTCCACCAGGGACCGGAGCCCTCCGCCCGGATCTGGCTTGTCCCCGCTCGGATCCGGCCTCCCTCGTCCTTCCCCGCTTCCCACGGCCCGGTCCGGCGCCTTCACAACCTCTCCGGCCAACTCCGGTGGGATTCCGGCGAGATCCGCCGCCCGCGTTGACTTTCTGCGAAGGTCCATTTCTACTAAGTCCTCGAAATTCCCAGATCCACATGCCCATGTTCATTGCATCGTAACTTTGCATCTGTAGATCCGATTTGCGCATATAGCATATCAAAATATTCGCCTCAGAGAGCACGTCATTTCATCTCATTGCATCATTTTCATTTGAGTTCATCTTGACGCCCGAAATGCTGTTGGAATAGTGCTACTTGAGATATTTGTCAGATCTGCTGCTCCATTTAGATATTTGTCATTTTTGCCATGATTATTGTGTGCATGATATGCCCATGAGCTCTACATATGTTTTGTTAAGGGTTTTGCCATCTTTCCAAAGGTGCAACCCATGTATTTTTGTGATGTGTGTGGTGACTAGCACAAGCTTGCAAAGTGAGGCACTTGGTAATGCTGATTTCAGGGACTTAGAATTTCCACAAAGTCCTTGACCTGTTTATCTCATATTGCCATATGTTCATGTTGTTTCCTAGTGATCTGTGCCCCTTTTGAGGATGTTCAGTAAGGATGTTTTGTTAATCTTGTATTGCTCTATCCATCCATGTCTTTGTTTGCAATTATGGAGCACCCTAGCTTGAGTCAATCGAGCTCTACTTTTGCT
Organism: Triticum dicoccoides; assembly: GCF_002162155.2. Taxonomy (NCBI): domain Eukaryota; kingdom Viridiplantae; phylum Streptophyta; class Magnoliopsida; order Poales; family Poaceae; genus Triticum; species Triticum dicoccoides. Next base: position 606,140,003 of record NC_041384.1, on the reverse strand, counting down.
ACTTCGTGAATCCGAGCAGATTGTCTACTTGTTAGCGATTTTGCCGAGGATGTTGTAGTTGATCCGTGCATGCTATGTTATTGTTCTTGCCATGTCTAGCTTGTATTTTGTGTATTCTTGATGGGTGTATTCTTATATTATCATGACTTTCTCTGTAGTGAATGCATCGAGCTCGTAAACATGCCTACTTGATATCTGATATGCATGCTCCAGTTTTTCTCTAAGTCTGTGATCTGATTATGTTTTTGCCATGTTCACATGCTTGCAATTGTATTTTCTGATCCCTTTTGGCTCAAGGTCACTAAGGGACTTTTGTTAACCTCTTTGAGTAGCTCCATGCCATGCTTTACTTTGCCATGTTCAGTTCCTGTAGCATATAGTTTTCATGCTCCAAAGTGTGCTACCTGATCTGAAATTCTAGACAAGTGTTAATTTCACTAAGTCTGAAATCTGTTTACCAAATGCATTTTTGCCATGCTTGTTTGAACCTGTTAATGGATGAATTGGCCCTAGCTCAGTGTTCATCTTTTGTTAAGAATCATGAATGGATGCCTGCCATGTGTTTTGATGCCATGTTTGGGTGTTGTAGCATGTTCATCTTGTTGCATTTAGATCACTACTTGCTGTAAATCGCAGAATGTGGTGTAAGCGATTTCACTTGCCATTTCCAAAGATGGAGATCAAAGGAGCTATGTGATATTGGCCATATCATGTCACTATTATTATTTGATTGCATGTGATGTTTATCATGTTTTTGCATCTTGTTTACTTAGAACGACGGTAGTAAATAAGATGATCCCTCATAATAATTTCAAGAAAGTGTTCCCCCTAAGTGTGCACCGTTGCGACAGTTCGTTGTTTCGAAGCACCACGTGATGATCGGGTGTGATAGATTGCAACGTTTACATACAACGGGTGTAAGACAGATTTACACATGCAAACACTTAGGTTGACTTGACAATCCTAGCATGTACAGACATGGCCTTGGAACACAGAAGACCAAAAGGTCGAGCATGCATCGTATAGAAGATACGATCAACATGAAGATGTTCACCGATGTTGACTAGTCCGTCTCACGTGATGATCGGACACGGCCTAGTTAACTCGGATCATGTTATACTTAGATGACTGGAGGGATGTCTATCTGAGTGGGAGTTCATTGAATAATTTGATTTAGATGAACTTAATTATCATGAACTTAGTCTAAAATCCTTACAACATGTATTGTAGATCAAATGACCAACGTTGTCCTCAACTTCAACGTGTTCGTAGAGAAAACCAAGCTGAAAGACGATGGCAGCAACTATACGGACTGGGTCCGGAACCAGAGGATCATCCTCATAGCTGCCAAGAAAGATTATGTCCTACAAGCACCGCTAGGTGAAGCACCTGTTCTCCCTGCAGAACAAGACGTTATGAATGCTTGGCAGACACGTACCGATGATTACTCCCTCGTTCAGTGTGGCATGCTTTACAGCTTAGAGCCGGGGCTCCAAAAGCGTTTTGAGAGACACGGAGCATATGAGATGTTCGAAGAGCTAAAAATGGTTTTTCAAGCTCATGCCCGGGTCGAGAGATATGAAGTCTCCGACAAGTTCTTCAGCTGTAAGATGGAGGAAAACAGTTCTGTCAGTGAGCACATACTCACTATGTCTGGGTTACATAACCGCTTGACTCAGCTGGGAGGTAATTGATGGGGTTATGTACCTAGGGTAGGGTCATGGACCTGATCCAAGTAACTTACCCCAGGACATCCTTAGAAGAGGTCGCCTTCCAGTCGACCAACGAGGATTCACTCGACTGGCCTGAAGGACTCGACCACGAAGACTCACTCGACCACCAGGAGGTCAAGAGGCACTCTGCACTGCAACGGCCTGTAATCAAGTAGACTTTATGATAGTAAAGGCCTTTATGTGGGGCGTTACCAGTAACGCCCCAGACTTAACTCACCTTAAACCCTCTCCTACGTGGGCTGGCTGGGGTCCTGGCGCACTCTATATAAGCCACCCCCCTCCACAGGCAGAGGGGTTCGGCACCTTGTAATTCATACATTCATAATCCACTCGACCGCCTCCGGGCTCCGAGACGTAGGGCTGTTACTTCTTCCGAGAAGGGCCTGAACTCGTACATCCTTTGTGCTTACAACCTCTCCATAGCTAGGACCTTGCCTCTCCATACCTACCCCCCACTCTACTGTCAGGCTTAGAACCACGACAGTTGGCGCCCACCGTGGGGCCGGTGTTTTAGCGATTTTGTGGAGAAGTTGTGATTCTTCCGAGTACTCTCATCATGGTGTCTGCTGGAGTTTTGGTCAAGGGTCAAGAGATCCGTCTCGGCACTCTCACCTTCATTGCCGACGACTCCGCATGGCTCCAGGAGGCTCCACTCGACGTAGACGCGCTCCCCGTCCGCGGTGCGACGCATTTTCGCGCATGTGTCTGCGGTGTTCTGCTGCGGCAACCGTCGACCCAGTATCGATCGGCTCCTCCATCGTCCACCCTCCCAGTCTCCCGCCAGCGCAAGCGCTCAGGCCGGTCGAGGCTTCAGCGATGGGTGAGTCACGCGGTGGCTCGCCAATCGGCCACTATACAAGTTGCGGCAATCGAGCCCAACAAATCTCTCTACAGCTTGTTCGATCAGTCGACTGGCTCCGGAGAGACTGCATCCGAGTGCGGAAGCAGTGATCCAGCGGCGGAAATCTTGATGGTCGACGGGCCCCACAGCCCTCCTGGCTTCGCCCGTGGTGGTGGAGCAGGTGACGGCGGCGACCCTGCACGAGACTACGAAGAGTACCAGCCCGAGCCACTCGACTCTCTGCAAAGAGAAGAGCTTCGCCGCAGGAACGAGGATCCCCTGCGTATTCCCATCGCAGGAGAAACCCCCGAGGCTCGTGCCTTGGAGGAGGCGCGTCTGGCCAATTTGGCCGAGCGCACTCGACTGGAGAACCTTCAGCGAGCACTCGACGAGCGCGCGCGGCAACGAGTTCCCGACACCAGTCGACGTCAACTCTTCCCGCCGACTCAGGTATATCGAACCCCAATTCAGAATTTAGCAGCTACGACCCGTATAGCAGAGTCCATTCAGCCTTCGCAGTCGGAAGCTGGCAGAGGTTTGCTGTAGATCAGGGATCTGCTCCGGGCAGCAGGAGATCAGAATTCAGCCGTGTCTCAGTCGCGCAACAGAATTCACAGTCGATCTGTCACTGTGAATACGGTTCAGTCGGCTCACAGCCCCAGATCGCCTCCGCGGCGCGAAGGGCGTGAGAATCGGCGAGATCAATATGGCGACAGACTCGACCGAGATAATAGGCATCGAGTGCCCTATTCCCCTCCGAGGGGTGGGTCTTACGCTCCTCGGCAGCCAGATGATAGGCGTCAGTACAGTACAGGGCGTAGGGTTCCAGTTGACCCCAGAGAGCCAGGCTTCGACGCGCGATCAATTATCGTGCAAGGGTTGGTCGACCGGAACAGAGCCCATCGAGGCGCACTCGACAGAGATGTACCCACGAGCAGTCGAGTACATGTTTCTGGTCCTGAATGTTTCAGCAGAGCTATCAGAGCCGCAGTTATCCCCCCCAATTTCAGGTTGGCAACAGGAGTCAGCAAGTTCACTGGTGAGTCTAAGCCTGAAACTTGGCTTGAAGACTACCGAGTGGCAGTTCAGATCGGTGGTGGGAACGACGAGGTGGCCATGAAGCATTTGCCCCTCATGTTGGAAGGTTCTGCCAGGGCATGGTTGACTCAATTACCTCCTAGCAGCATTTACACTTGGGAAGATCTGTCCCGAGTGTTCGTCAGAACGTTTGAAGGGACTTGCAAGCGACCAGCGGGATTGACAGAGTTGCAAGTCTGCGTGCAGAAAACTAATGAGACTCTCAGAGAGTATATTCAGAGGTGGATCACTTTGCACCACACTGTGGAAAATGTCTCTGATCATCAGGCAGTATGCGCCTTCAAAGACGGCGTCAAGAACAGAGAACTGAGTTTGAAATTTGGTCGAACCGGTGACATGACCTTGAGTCGGATGATGGAGATTGCTACCAAGTACGCCAACGGCGAAGAAGAAGACCGACTCCGAAGCGGCAAGCACAAGCCGAGTCAGTCGGAAAAAGGAAACACCAGTCGGAAACAGAAGCGGAAGGCTGAACCGGCAGCTCCTGGAGAGGCTCTGGTCGTGACTCAAGGAAAGTTTAAGGGGAAACCAAAAGGATCCTGGAACCCCAAGAAGGTAAAGGACAAAGAAGGGAACGACGTGATGGATATGCCGTGTCACATTCACACGAAGAAAGATGAAGAGGGGAATATCATTTACCCAAAGCACACCACTCGCCAATGTCGACTCCTGATCCAGCAGTTTCAGGGAAAACAGTCTAAGGACAAGGAGAAGGAGTCAGACAAGGCCGAAGACAAAGAGGACAGTGAGGGAGGATATCCGCATATCAACTCCACTCTGATGATCTTTGCAGATGTGGAAAGCAGAAGTCGACTGAAAGTGATTAACCGAGAGGTGAACATGGTTGCCCCAGCAAAGGCAAATTATCTGAAGTGGTCTCAAACACCCATCACATTCGACCAATCTGATCACCCGACTCATATTGCCACCCCCGGGAGGCAAGCTTTGGTGGTCGATCCAGTTGTCGAAGGCACTCGACTGACAAAGGTGCTGATGGATGGTGGAAGTGGGCTGAACTTATTGTATGCAGACACATTGAAAGGTATGGGCATTCCGATGTCCTGACTGAGCACTAGTAACATGAGCTTCCATGGAGTTATACCAGGGAAGAAGGCCGAGTCACTCGGCCAGATAGCTTTGGACGTAGTGTTTGGTGATTCGAAGCATTTTCGCAAAGAAAAGTTGACGTTTGAGGTCGTGGATTTTCAAAGTGCATATCATGCCATTTTGGGGAGACCAGCCTATGCACGGTTCATGGCTCGACCATGTTACGTGTACCTCAAATTGAAGATGCCCGGTCCCAAAGGTGTGATCTCTGTCACCGGTGATAGGAAAAAGGCAGAAGAGTGCTTTCAGAAGGGCTCCAAGATTGCCGATTCCCAAGTGACAGCGGTCGAGTTCGAAGAATACAAGCAAAACGCAGATCCGAGTGACTTGCTGCGATCCAAGAAGCCCGCCACAGAGTCTGCGTTCCAGTCGTCCGGTGAGACGAAGCCTGTTCACATTCACCCGACCGACCCCGAAGCAGCTCCGACCCGCATCTCCACAACACTCGACCCAAAATAGGAAGAAGCGCTCATCCAGTTCCTCCGTGAGAACTGGGACATTTTTGCATGGAAGCCCGCTGACATGCCAGGTGTTCCCAGAGGACTGGCTGAGCATCGCCTAAGAGTCGACTCGTCTGCAAAACCAGTCAAAGAGCATCTTCGGCGGTCCGCCGTCCAGAAGAGAAAGGCCATCGGTGAAGAAGTGGCTCGACTGTTGGCGGCAGGATTTATCCGAGAGATATACCACTCCGAGTGGCTCGCTAATGTCGTCATGGTTCCTAAGAAGGACAAGTCGCTCCGAATGTGCATTGATTTCAAGCACATCAACCGGGCCTGCCCGAAAGATCACTTTCCTCTCCCTCGCATAGATCAAATTGTTGACTCGACCGCGGGATGCGAGAGGTTGTCTTTTTTAGATGCTTACTCCGGGTACCACCAGATCCGTCTGTACGGGCCCGATGAGGTAAAAACAGCTTTCATCACTCCATTCGGGTGCTTCTGCTATATCACCATGCCATTCGGCCTCAAGAATGCTGGAGCCACATTTATGCGAATGATTCAGAAGTGTCTACTCACCCAAATTAGTCGGAATGTGGAAGCTTATATGGATGATATTGTTGTCAAGTCACGAAAAGGTTCCGACCTGCTCGCTGACCTCGCCGAAACATTTGCCAACCTCAGAAGGTATGATATCAAGCTCAATCCATCAAAGTGCACATTTGGAGTTCCTGGTGGCAAGTTACTCGGTTTTCTCGTTTCCGAACGGGGAATCGACGCTAACCCAGAGAAGATTGGCACTATTCTCCGAATGAAACGCCCTGTGCGAGTGCACGATGTCCAGAAGCTTACTGGATGCTTGGCCGCATTAAGTCGATTCATCTCACGACTCGGTGAAAAGGCACTGCCTCTTTACCGACTGATGAAGAAGGCTGACAAGTTCGAGTGGACTCCAGAAGCTGATGCAGCGTTTGCCGAGCTAAAAGCTCTGCTCTCCACCCAGCCGGTGCTTGCTGCTCCAATCAGCAAAGAGCCTCTGTTGCTCTACATTGCAGCCACAGGACAAGTTGTCAGTACTGTGCTAACGGTCGAGCGGGAAGAAGAAGGAAAAGCTCTCAAAGTTCAGCGCCCAGTGTATTATTTGTCTGAAGTCTTGACTCCATCCAAGCAGAGATATCCTCATTATCAGAAGCTTGTGTATGGAATATACATGACCACAAAGAAGGTTGCTCATTATTTCTCTGACCATTCCATCACAGTCGTCAGCGACGCTCCACTATCAGAGATTTTGCACAACAGAGACGCAACTGGTCGAGTGGCCAAATGGGCGATTGAACTTCTTCCCCTTGATATCAAGTTTGAGGCAAAGAAAGCCATTAAGTCCCAGGCGATAACAGATTTCCTCGCCGAGTGGATTGAACAACAGCAGCCGACTGAAGTTCAATCGGAGCATTGGACCATGTTTTTCGATGGCTCTAAGATGTTGAATGGTTCCGGTGCTGGGGTTGTCCTGGTTTCCCCCAGAGGAGATAAGCTCAGATATGTGCTCCAGATTCACTTTGATTCCTCCAACAATGAGGCAGAATATGAGGCCCTCCTATATGGGTTGCGCATGGCCATTTCACTCGGCGTCCGTCGCCTAATGGTCTATGGCGACTCGGATTTAGTGGTCAATCAGGTGATGAAAGAGTGGGACGTGAGAAGCCCAGCCATGACTGGATACTGCAGTGCAGTGAGGAAGCTGGAGAAGAAGTTCGAGGGGTTGGAGCTCCATCATATACCCCGACTGAAAAATCAAGCAGCTGATGATCTAGCAAAGATAGGTTCCAAGAGAGAAGCCATTCCGAGTGGTGTGTTCTTGGAGCATATACACACTCCGTCAGTCAAAGAAGATCCTTTCACTGAAGAAACTCCGCAGCCCAAGGGCGCCACAGATCCGACTGAAGTTGAAGTCCCAGCGGTGGTCGACTTGATCATGGAGGTTTTGGTGGTCATTCCCGACTGGACGATTCCGTATGTCGCATATATCTTGAGGAAAGAGCTTCCGGAGGATGAGGAAGAGGCTCGACAGATCGTCCGTCGATCTAAGGCCTTTACCGTAATCAAAGGACAATTATACAGAGAAAGCGCGACTGGAGTCGGTCAGAAGTGCATAACACCAGAAGAAGGTCAACTCATCCTCAATGATATTCACTCGGGGACCTGTGGTCATCATGCGTCCTCTCGGACCATCGTGGCCAAAGCATACCGAGCCGGATTTTACTGGCCCAAGGCGAATGAGATGGCAAAAGAGATAGTAGATAAGTGCGAGGGATGTCAGTTCTACTCGAATATGTCGCACAAGCCTGCGTCAGCTTTGAAGACCATCCCACTCGTCTGGCCTTTTGCAGTTTGGGGGCTGGACATGATCGGTCCTTTGAGAACAGGACGAAGTGGCTTCACGCATGTACTGGTGGCAGTCGACAAGTTCACCAAGTGGATCGAGGCTAAACCAATCAAGAGCCTTGACACCGGTACTGCTGTTAGCTTCATCAGGGAACTAATATTCAGATATGGAGTCCCGCACAGCATCATTACGGATAATGGGTCGAACTTTGACTCGGAGGAATTCAGAGCTTTCTGCGACTCCGAGGGCACACGGGTCGACTACGCATCAGTCGCCCATCCGCAGTCGAATGGACAAGCAGAGCGAGCTAATGGACTGATTCTCAAGGGACTGAAGCCTCGACTGATGCGTGATCTCAAACACGCGGCTGGAGCTTGGGTCGACGAACTTCCATCTGTACTCTGGGGACTGCGGACCACGCCTAATCGGTCGACCGGAAGAACTCCATTCTTCTTGGTCTATGGAGCTGAAGCAGTCTTGCCGAGTGATCTTCTCCACAATGCTCCTCGAGTTGAAATCTACAACGAAGCAGAAGCTGAACAAGCGCGGCAGGACGCAGTCGACCTTTTAGAGGAAGAAAGGGAGATGGCTCTGATCCGGTCGACCATCTACCAACAAGATCTGCGGCGTTTCCACGCCCGAAATGTGAGAGGTCGAGCCTTCCAGGAAGGAGATTTGGTTCTCCGAGTGGATCAGCACAAACCACACAAGCTTGCTCCTTCTTGGGAAGGCCCCTTCATCGTCACCAAGGTTCTCCACAACGGGGCGTACCGTCTTTACAACGTCGAGCATAATATCGACGAACCCCGAGCTTGGAACGCGGAGCTACTCCGCCCGTTTTACACTTAAGCTTTATCACTCGGATGAGTTGCAATAAAGTACTTCTGTAGTTCATGGACCTCAAAATAATAAGTGTCATAGTTCCTCCATAATATCTGTCACTTTTTATTTTTTGTCCAATGAAATTCCCCTCAGTGGGTGACTTAGCTGCGAATCCGTTTCGCCTAAGTTTGTAAAAATCCTACCGAGTGGTGAGCCAGACTCCCACTCGGAGGCTTAGCCGCGAATCCGTTTCGCCTAAGTTATCAAAATCCTACCGAGTGGTAAGCCAGCCTTCCACTCGGAGGCTTAGCTGCAGCCTCGTGCTCGCCTAAGTTATAAAAATCCTACCGAGTGAAGAGCAACCCTCTCACTCGGGGGCTTAGCTGCAGTCCAAGCACTCGCCTAAGTTGTGAAAATCCTACCGAGTGAAGAGCAACCCTCTCACTCGGGGGCTTAGCTGCAGCCCTGTGCTCGCCTAAGTTACAAAAATCCTACCGAGTGAAGAGCAACCCTCTCACTCGGGGGCTTAGCTGCAGTCCAAGCGCTCGCCTAAGGTATAAAAACCCTGCCAAGTGGAGAGCAACCCTCTCATTCGGAGGGCTTAGCTGCAGCCCAGTGCTCGTCTAAGTGGACTAAAGAATAAGTCGATTGCAGCACAGGCACCTTGCTTTGAACCTGCAAAAGACATTCCGAGCCGAAGGCAATCGTATTCAAGCACCAAATCCAAGTTTGAATCGACATCTAAAGGAACCGAAAGTGCTCAGGCGTCAAGCCTGTTAAGGTTTGTCGGTTACAATTTCACTCGGCATACCGAGGCAAATTTAAAGCGTCGAGCCAGAAGAAGTTTTTTACCCCTCCTGTGGAGGGCTGGAAGGTGCAACAAATTCATCAAGGTCAATCCCGTCGGCGATCCGAGTGGCAGCTGCAAGGAAAGTTTCCATAAAGGATCTGAAGTCGTGCTTCTTGGTATTGGCCACCCGAAGGGCCGCCAGCTTCTCTTCTCGCGCATCTTTGCAGTGGACTCGGGCCAGACACAGAGCGACATCTGCACCACACCGAGCCGAGGACTTCTTCCACTCCTGCACTCGACCAGGGATCGTGTTCAAGCGGGCCATCAGCGACTCAAGGTCATTCTGAAGTGTCTCCTCAGGCCAGAGCGTCGAGTCGATGCGAGATGTGGCGGCCTTCAGCCTTGCGAGATAGTCCACAACAGCTGCAACACGAGACTCCAGTCGGAAAACATCCATGGCAACTTCGTCGTTCACCGGAGAATTGACGGGGTCAAGGTTTGGCTCCAGTCGGCTGGTTTCTTCTTCAAAGTTTTGACAAAATTCTGCAAGGGTGATCACTAAGTCAAGGAGATAGTCGAATGGAAAAAGCCACAATTGGAAATATTTGCCAAACATGGAGGTCTACCTTCAAGCATAAGGAACAACTTTTTGGCAAGGCCACTCAGGAAGGCCTCCAGTTCAGTTTTCTTCTCAGTCAATTTGCTGACTTGGTCGGTCAGGGCAGCTTTGTCAGTTTTCAGTTGACTGACCTCCTTGTTGGCAATCCCAAGAGCAGCTTTCAGATTGGTATTGTCTTGTTCGAGCTTGGTAACTGAAGCTAACTTCTCGTCAGCAAGCTTGATCTTCTCAGCTAGCTCAAGGTCTTTCTTCTGCTGGGCCTCCCTTACCTTACCTGCAAGTTACAGCAAGATCAGATGCTGAAACAAGCAAGGGGAAAAGCAGTCGTCAGGGTCTCACCAAACATACCTTCGGTCTCCTCCTTTGCCTTTGTCAGCTTCTCCTGAACCAGCTTCAAGCTCAGCTCGATTTGAGTATGTTTTTGTTCCAGCTCTGAGTAGCGAGCCACAAGATCACAGGAGTTCTGTGAAGAACCAATCGACTAAATGTCAAATATAATTCACTTCCGAGTGAAAAAGGGATAAACACACGTTTCTAAGACTACAGCCAAATACAAGCATTCGACCGTAGTCTCGGGGACTACACCCAGTGGGTGCACTCAGCGTGCCCCCACTAATCCTGTTGAAGACAAAGTCGACCAGTCGACCTCAAAAAAAAATGTACGAGATGCATTCTCTAAGACCGTGATCAACTGCAAGCAGTCGACCACAGTCTCGGGGACTACACCCAGTGGGTGCACTCAGCGTGCCCCCACCGGTTTGTGAAATCCAGTCGACCAGTCGACTGACAGAAAGATTGACATCATAAAGCCTAAGGCCGACTGCCAGCAGTCGACCTTAGCCTTGGGGACTACACCCAGTGGGTGCACTCAGCGTGCCCCCACCGGTTTGTGAAATCCAGTCGACCAGTCGACTGACAGAAAGATTGACATTATAAAGCCTAAGGCCGACTGCCAGCAGTCGACCTTAGCCTTGGGGACTACACCCAGCGGGTGCACTCAGCGTGCCCCCGCTAACACGGAGTTTATTCGACACACCCAGTGGGTGATTACTATAAATTCCGGAAAAGAAAAGTTTTTGGTAGCATATCCAACAGAACAAACAGCGGTCGACTGACCTGGACATTGCTTTGGAGGGCAGAGCTGGCGTCATAAGCTTCCTGGCTCGCGTCCCGGATGGTCTTCAGCTGCTCCATCATGAGTCCCGCCTGGCGTATTGCCTCCTTCGCTGCGCCAGCTTGGTCCTCTGGGACGTGGTGCGTCGTGAAGAGGGAGGGCTGCTGAGCACTCGTCAGTGGATTTGCGAAGGACACCGTGTGTCGAGTGGTGTTCTCTTCTTCCACAGTCAGAATCTCAGGCGCCGTCACATCCTGAGGCACCTTACTGGCGGACGCTTTCTGACTCCTCCTGCGTGCCAGTGGTTCTTCATCCTCGTCGTCATCAGGGAGATTGATAACAGTATTGGGTGGAGCTGCGGAGAAGAATCAGGATCAGAGATCGCGAGTCAGTCGACTAAGAACGATGTTAAGAATACAGTACCTGGGTTCGAAGTTGCTGCATCCTCCATCTCGTGGTCATCAGCCCGGGCCGAAGTCTCAGAAGTAGCAGCACTGCAACTCCAAAGGATCAGTCGACTAACTTCAGCGTCGACCAGAGATAAAGTTCGCACAGAATAAGAAAATATGAGCAGCACAATTACCCTGATATGGTGGGGATGGACACCTTCATCTTCGGCAGGAGCTTGGTCGGCTTTGGCGGAGCCCCCCTAGGCTGCTTCGGCGCCTTTTCAGTCGGCGCTGGAGAAGTGGTCCTAGGGCGCTTGGTCGACTGCGTCGCAACCCCCTTGCCACGTTCAGTCGAAGGGTCGTGGACGAGCTTCGACCGCCTTTCCGAGCGCGGTGGCACGACCTCCTCCTCTTCCTCCTCGTCTTCGGCATCATCATCATTGCCGTCGTCATCATCATCGTCGTCGTCGTCCCCTGCAACGTCCGAGTCCCATTCCTCCTCGTCCTGGCTCTCGCCCCCACTCGGCTCACCCTCCTCAGTCGGAGTTTGTGCCCCATTGGGCATCGAGTACAGCTCGGTGAGGGCCTAGCAGATATCAAGACAATGATCAGTCGACCAGTCGGCAGAGTAAACAGAGATGAATGCGACAAGAATGCAGTGGAGAGCAGGGCAAGTGTACCTTATTTGGATCACTGTTGTGATCGAGTGGAGGAATCCTTCTGGCTTCGCGTGGGTTGTCCTTGTTTCCGGTGACGGCTATCATCCATCTTTCCAGAGTGACATCGTCGACTGCTTCTGGATGGACTCTAGTCTCGTCTTCGGTCCCACAGTACAACCACATGCAGTGGCTCCGGAACTGGAGAGGCTGGATGCGACGCCTGAGGAAAACCTCCAGGAGGTCCATGCCCGTCACTCCCTCCCGAACCAACTGCACCACGCGCTCCATCAACATCTTCACGTCAGCTTTCTCCTCCGGAATCAGCTTCAGAGGGGAAGGCTTGCTCACTCGGTCCATGGTGAACGGAGGGAGTCCACTCGACTGCCCTGGCGTCGACTGGACCTGGCAGTAGAACCAAGTCGACTGCCAGCCTCTGACGGACTCGGGAAAGGTCATGGGCGGGAAGGTGCTATTATTCCTCACCTGAATCCCCAGGCCTCTGCACATTTGGACGACTCGGGTTCTCTCATCACCTGGGCTCGCCTTCTTCACGGTCTGAGATCGACACGTGAATATATGTTTGAACAAACCCCAGTGCGGTCGACAGCCCAAGAAACCCTCACACATGGACACGAACGCGGCAAGATAGGCAATGGAGTTTGGGGTAAAGTGGTGGAGCTGCGCTCCGAAGAAGTTCAAAAAGCCACGAAAGAAAACACTCGGCGGCAAGGAAAACCCGCGATCAACATGGGTGGCCAAAAGCACACACTCACCCTCTTCTGGCTGGGGCTGCCACTCCTTCCCCGGAAGCCTCGCAGCTCCGTGGGGGATCAAGCCCTCGTTGGCCATGTCGAGAATGTCATTCTCAGTGATGGTCGACTGGATCCAGTCTCCTTGGACCCAGCCTTTCGGCAGGCGGGATCTGGACGAGGACCCTCCGCGGCTGGTGGATCTCCCCTTCGCCTTCTCCGACGCCGACGCCTTCTTTGCACGCTCCAGCGCCGCCGTCTTCTCCTTGGCCATGGTCGCCGGCGAGATGCGCGAAGGGAAGTGGTGCGGGGGCGAGAGCGAGCACGCTGAGCAGGGAGGAAGGAAGGAGAGAGAGGGGGAGAATGCTAAGGCGCAGCACAGAAATCCTCGCCGGGCACATTTATAAGGTCCCTTCCGAGTGGATGACAGGTGGGCCCGTTCGATCTAATCATATCTGGAACAGTTATGCAGACGGGATACGTGGCGAAAAAGGCGGCGCGGAGATCGAGGCGTCCATGCCCCGTCCCATCCGAACGCCGCGGTCCGCCCCGCTTCGCGCGCGCCCCAAAATTTCGCATCCCGCGGAATCCGCGAGCAACAAATCAGTCTGTCAGGCGCGGTGTTTCCGGCGATCCGTCGCTCGGAGATCGTCGAAGCCTGAAAGATCACTCGACGCAAAAACAGAATGGATCAAGTCGACTGAAGGCAAGTTGTTTCCTGTCGACAAAGGGATTCTTTGGTCCAGAACAGCGCACAACCGGAGCACAAAGATTAATCGGAAACGACATCAACTCCTTCTTCACTCGAAGCCTCAATCCATTCGGGGGCTAATGATGGGGTTATGTACCTAGGGTATGGTCATGGACCTGATCCAAGTAACTTACCCCAGGACATCCTTAGAAGAGGTCGCCTTCCAGTCGACCAACGAGGATTCACTCGACTGGCCTGAAGGACTCGACCACGAAGACTCACTCGACCACCAGGAGGTCAAGAGGCACTCTGCACTGCAACGGCCTGTAATCAAGTAGACTTTATGATAGTAAAGGCCTTTATGTGGGGCGTTACCAGTAACGCCCCAGACTTAACTCACCTTAAACCCTCTCCTACGTGGGCTGGCTGGGGTCCTGGCGCACTCTATATAAGCCACCCCCCTCCACAGGCAGAGGGGTTCGGCACCTTGTAATTCATACATTCATAATCCACTCAACCGCCTCCGGGCTCCGAGACGTAGGGCTGTTACTTCTTCCGAGAAGGGCCTGAACTCGTACATCCTTTGTGCTTACAACCTCTCCATAGCTAGGACCTTGCCTCTCCATACCTACCCCCCACTCTACTGTCAGGCTTAGAACCACGACAGTAATCTCCTGGATGACGCGGTCATTGACAGAATCCTTCAGTCGCTTCCACCGAGCTACAAGAGCTTTGTGATGAACTTCAATATGCAGGGGATGGAAAAAACCATTCCTAAAGTATTTGCAATGCTGAAATCAGCAGAGGTAGAAGTCAAAAAGGAACATCAAGTGTTGATGGTGAATAAAACCACTAAGTTCAAAAAGAGCAAGGGTAAGAAGAACTTCAAGAAGGACGGCAAGGGAGTTGCCGCGCCCGGTAAGCAAGCTGCCGGGAAGAAGCCAAAGAATGGACCCAAGCCCGAGACTGAGTGCTTTTATTGCAAGGAAAGTGGTCACTGGAAGCGGAACTGCCCCAAATACTTAGCGGACAAGAAGGCCGGCAAAATGAAAGGTATATGTGATATACATGTAATTGATGTGTACCTTACCAGTACTTGTAGTAGCTCCTGGGTATTTGATACCGGTGCGGTTGCTCACATTTGTAACTCAAAGCAGGAGCTGCGGAATAAGCGGAGACTGGCGAAGGATGAGGTGACGATGCGCGTCGGGAATGGTTCCAAGGTCGATGTAATCACCGTCGGCACGCTACCTCTACATTTACCTACGGGATTAGTTTTGAACCTCAATAATTGTTATTTAGTGCCAAGTTTGAGCATCAACATTGTATCAGGCTCTCGTTTAATACGAGATGGCTACTCATTTAAATCCGAGAATAATGGTTGTTCTATTTATACGAGAGATATGTTTTATGGTCATGCTCCGATGGTGAGTGGTTTATTCTTTATGAATCTCGAGCATAATGCTACACATATTCATAGTGTGAGTACCAAAAGATGTAAGGTTGATAATGATAGTCCCACATACTTGTGGCACTGCCGCCTTGGTCACATAGGTGTTAAACGCATGAAGAAGCTCCATGCAAATGGACTTTTAGAGTCTCTTGATTACGAATCATTTGACACGTGCGAACCATGCCTCATGGGTAAAACGACTAAGACTCCGTTCTCAGGGACAATGGAGCGAGCAACCAACTTATTGGAAATCATACATACTGATGTGTGCGGTCCAATGAGTGTTGAGGCACGCGGTGGCTATCGTTATGTTCTCACCCTCACTGATGACTTGAGTAGATATGGGTATGTCTATTTAATGAAACACAAGTCTGAGACCTTTGAAAAGTTCAAGGAATTTCAGAGTGAGGTTGAGAATCAACGTGACAGGAAAATCAAGTTCCTGTGATCAGATCGTGGAGGGGAATACTTGAGTCACGAATTTGGCACACACTTAAGAAAATGTGGAATAGTTTCACAACTCACGCCGCCTGGAACACCTCAGCGTAATGGTCTGTCTGAACGTCATAATCGAACTCTATTAGATATGGTGCGATCTATGATGTCTCTTACCGATTCACCGCTATCATTTTGGGTCTATGCTTTAGAGACTGCCCCATTCACTTTAAATAGGGCTCCGTCGAAATCCGTTGAGATGACACCGTATGAATTATGGTTTGGGAAGAAACCTAAGCTATCGTTTCTAAAAGTTTGGGGATGCGATGCTTATGTCAAGAAACTTCAACCTGAAAAGCTCGAACCCAAGTCGGAAAAATGCGTCTTCATAGGATACCCTAAAGAAACTATTTTGTATACCTTCTATCTCAGATCCGAAGGCAAGATCTTTGTTGCCAAGAATGGATCCTTTCTAGAGAAGGAGTTTCTCTCGAAAGAAGTAAGTGGGAGGAAAGTAGAACTTGATGAAGTATTACCTCTTGAACCGGAAAGTGGCGCAACTCAGGAAAATGTTCCTGTGGTGCCTACACCAATTAGAGAGGAAGTTAATGATGATGATCAAGATACTCCTGATCAAGCTCCTACTGAAATTCGAAGGTCCACAAGGACACGTTCCGCAGCAGAATGGTACGGCAACCCTGTCTTGGAAATCATGTTGTTAGACAATGGTGAACCTTCGAACTATGAAGAAGCGATGGCGGGCCCGGATTCCGACAAATGGCTGGAAGCCATGAAATCCGAGATAGGATCCATGTATGAAAACGAAGTATGGACTTTGACTGACTTGCCCGTTGAGCAGCGAGCCATAGAAATAAATGGATCTTTAAGAAGAAGACAGACGCGGATGGTAATGTGACCATATATAAAGCTCGGCTTGTCGCTAAGGGTTATCGACAAGTTCAAGGGGTTGTCTACGATGAGACTTTCTCACCGGTAGCGAAGCTGAAGTCCGTCCGAATCATGTTAGCAATTGCGATATTCTATGATTATGAGATATAGCAAATGGACGTCAAAACGGCATTCCTTAATGGTTTCCTTAAGGAAGAATTGTATATGATGCAGCCGGAAGGTTTTGTCGATCCTAAGAATGCTGACAAGGTGTGCAAGCTCCAACGCTCGATTTATGGGCTAGTGCAAGCATCTTGGAGTTGGAACATTCGCTTTGATGAGATGATCAAAGCGTTTGGGTTTATGCAGACTTATGGAGAAGCCTGCGTTTACAAGAAAGTGAGTGGGAGCTCTGTAGCATTTCTCGTATTATATGTAGATGACATACTTTTGATGGGAAATGATATAGAGCTTTTGGACAGCATTAAGGCCTACTTGAATAAGAGTTTTTCAATGAAGGACCTTGGAGAAGTTGCTTATATATTAGGCATCAAGATCTATAGAGATAGATCAAGACGCCTCATAGGTCTTTCACAAAGCACATACCTTGATAAGATATTGAAGAAGTTCAATATGGATCAATCAAAGAAGGGGTCCTTACCTGTGTTGCAAGGTGTGAAATTGAGCTCAGCTCAATGTCCAACCACGGTAGAAGATATAGAAGAGATGAGTGTCATCCCCTATGCCTCAGCCATAGGTTCTATTATGTATGCCATGCTGTGTACCAGACCTGATGTAAACCTTGCCGTAAGTTTGGTAGGTAGGTACCAAAGTAATTCCGGCAAGGAACACTGGACAGCGGTCAAGAATATCCTGAAGTACCTGAAAAGAACTAAGGAAATGTTTCTCGTTTATGGAGGTGACGAAGAGCTCGTCGTAAAGGGTTACGTCGATGCTAGCTTGGACCCAGATCTGGATGACTCTAAGTCACAAACCGGATACGTCGGGGCCGATCATTAGGAGAATGATGTGAGCAGAGCGTCGTGGCGGGATCTACATGTGAAGCGGAGTACATGGTAGCCTCGGAGGCAGCGCATGAAGCAATTTGGGTGAAGGAGTTAATCATCGTCCTAGGAGTCATACCCAATGCGTCGGGGCCGATCAAACTCTTCTGTGACAACACTGGAGCTATTGCACTTGCCAAGGAGCCCAGGTTTCACAAGAAGACCAGGCACATCAAGTGTCGCTTCAACTCCATTCGTGAAAATGTTCAAGATGGAGACATAGATATTTTTAAAGTACATACGGACCTGAATGTAGCAGATACGTTGACTAAACCTCTCCCTAGAGCAAAACATGATCAACACCAGAATTCCATGGGTGTTCGATTCATCACAATGTAACTAGATTATTGACTCTAGTGCAAGTGGGAGACTGTTGGAAATATGCCCTAGAGGCAATAATAAAAGGATTATTATTATATTTCCTTGTTCATGTTAATTGTCTTTTATTCATGCTATAATTGTGTTATCCGGAAATCGTAATACATGTGTGAATACATAGACACCAACATGTCCCTAGTAAGCCTCTACTTGACTAGCTCGTTGATCAATAGATAGTCATGGTTTCCTGAGTATGGACATTGGATGTCATTGATAACGAGACCACATCATTAGGAGAATGATGTGATGGACAAGACCCAATCCTAAACTTAGCATAAGATCGTATAGTTCGTTTGCTAGAGTTTTTCCAATGTCAAGTATCTTTTCCTTAGACCATGAGATCGTGTAACTCCCAGATGCCGTAGAAGTGCTTTAGGTGTACCAAACGTCACAACGTAACTGGGTGACTATAAAGGTATACTACGGGTATCTCCGAAAGTGTCTGTTGGGTTGACACGGATCAAGACTGGGATTTGTCACTCCATATAACGGAGAGGTATCTCTGGGCCCACTCGGTAATGCATCATCATAATGAGCTCAAAGTGACCAAGTGTCCGGTCACGGGATCATGCATTATGGTACGAGTAAAGTGACTTGCCGGTAATGAGATTGAACGAGGTATTGGGATACCGACAATCAAATCTCGGGCAAGTAACGTACCGATTGACAAAGGGAATTGTATACGGGGTTGCTTGAATCCTCGACATCGTGGTTCAACCGATGAGATCATCGAGGAGCATGTGGGAGCCAACATGGGTATCTAGATCCCGCTGTTGGTTATTGACCGGAGAGCCGTCTCGGTCATGTCTACATGTCTCCCGAACCCGTAGGGTCTACACACTTAAGGTTCGGTGATGCTAGGGTTGTAGAGATATGAATATGCAGTAACCCGAAAGTTGTTCGGAGTCTCGGATGAGATCCCGGACGTCACGAGGAGTTCCGGAATGGTCCGGAGGTGAAGAATTATATATAGGAAGTGCAGTTTCGGCCATCGGGAGAGTTTCGGGGGTCACCGGTATTGTACCGGGACTACCGGAAGGGTCCCGGGGGTCCACCGGATGGGGCCACCCATCCCGGAGGGCCCCATGGGCTAAAGTGGGGAGGGGAACCAGCCCATAGTGGGCTGGTGTGCCCCCCTTGGCCCACCCCATGCGCCTAGGGTTGGGAACCCTAGGGTGGGGGGGCGCCCCACCTGGCTTGGGGGGCACTCCACCCCTTGCCCCCCCCCTAGGAGATCCCATCTCTTAGGGCCGGCGCACCCCCTAGGGGGCCTATATAAAGGGGGTAGGAGGGGCAGCCGCACCCTTGAGTCTTGGCGCCTCCCTCTCCCCTGCTACACCTCTCCCTCTCGTAGTAGAACGGCGAAGCCCTGCTGCGATGACCCCTGCATCCACCATCACGCCGTCGTGCTGCTGGATCTTCATCAACCTCTCCTTCCCCTTGCTGGATCAAGAAGGAGGAGACATCACGCTGACCGTACGTGTGTTGAACACGGAGGTGCCGTCCGTTTGGCGCTAGGATCTCCGGTTATTTGGATCATGTCGAGTACGACTTCCTCATCCCCGTTCTTTGAACGCTTCCGCGCGTGATCTACAAAGGTATGTAGAAGCAATCCGATCACTCGTTGCTAGATGAACTCATAGATGGATCTTGGTGAAACCGTAGGAAAAATTTTGTTTTCTGCAACGTTCCCCAACAGTGGTATCAGAGCTAGGTCTATGTTTAGTTCTCTTTGCATGAGTAGAACACAATTTGTTGTGGGCGTAGATGTTGTCAACTTTCTTGCCGCTACTAGTCTTATTTTGCTTCAGCAGTATTGTGGGATGAAGCGGCCCGGACCTACCTTACACGTACGCTTACGTGAGACCGGTTCCACCGACTGACATGCACTAGTTGCATAAGGTGGCTGGTGGGTGTCTGTCTCTCCCACTTTAGTTGGAGCGGATTCGATGAAAAGGCTCCTTATGAAGGGTAAATAGAAGTTTAGAAATCACGTTGTGGCGTTCACGTAGGTAAGAAAACATTCTTGCTAGAACCCTATTGCAGCCACGTAACACTTTCAACAACAACTAGAGGACGTCTAACTTGTTTTTGCAGCAAGTGTTTTGTGATGTGATATGGCCAAAGTTGTGATGAATGATGAATGATATATATGTGATGTATGAGATGTTCATGCTATTGTAATAGGAATCACGGCTTGCATGTCGATGAGTATGACAACCGGCAGGAGCCATAGGAGTTGTCTTTATTTTTTTGTATGACCTGCGTGTCATTGATAAATGCAATGTAAATTACTTTACTTTATTGCTAAACGTGTTAGCCATAGTAGTAGAAGTAATAGTTGGCGAGCAACTTCATGGAGACACGATGATGGAGATCATGGTGTCATGCCGGTGACAAGATGATCATGGAGCCCCAAGATGGAGATCAAAGGAGCTATGTGATATTGGCCATATCATGTCACTATTATTATTTGATTGCATGTGATGTTTATCATGTTTTTGCATCTTGTTTACTTAGAACGACGGTAGTAAATAAGATGATCCCTCATAATAATTTCAAGAAAGTGTTCCCCCTAACTGTGCACCGTTGCGACAGTTCGTTGTTTCGAAGCACCACGTGATGATCGGGTGTGATAGATTCCAACGTTCACATACAACGGGTGTAAGACAGATTTACACATGCAAACACTTAGGTTGACTTGACGAGCCTAGCATCTACAGACATGGCCTCGAAACACAGGAGACCGAAAGGTCGAGGATGAGTCGTATAGAAGATATGATCAACATGAAGATGTTCACCGATGTTGACTAGTCCGTCTCACGTGATGATCGGACACGGCCTAGTTAACTCGGATCATGTTATACTTAGATGACTGGAGGGATGTCTATCTAAGTGGGAGTTCATTGAATAATTTGATTTAGATGAACTTAATTATCATGAACTTAGTCTAAAATCTTTACAACATGTATTGTAGATCAAATGGCCAACGTTGTCCTCAACTTCAACGTGTTCCTAGAGAAAACCAAGCTGAAAGACGATGGCAGCAACTATACGGACTAGGTCCGGAACCTGAGGATCATCCTCATAGCTGCCAAGAAAGATTATGTCCTACAAGCACCGCTAGGTGAAGCACCTGTTCTCCCTGCAGAACAAGACGTTATGAACGCTTGGCAGACACGTACCGATGATTACTCCCTCGTTCAGTGTGGCATGCTTTACAGCTTAGAGCCGGGGCTCCAAAAGCGTTTTGAGAGACACGGAGCATATGAGATGTTCGAAGAGCTGAAAATGGTTTTTCAAGCTCATGCCCGGGTCGAGAGATATGAAGTCTCCGACAAGTTCTTCAGCTGTAAGATGGAGGAAACCAGTTCTGTCAGTGAGCACATACTCACTATGTCTGGGTTACATAACCGCTTGACTCAGCTGGGAGTTAATCTCCCGGATGACGCGGTCATTGACAGAATCCTTCAGTCGTTTCCACCGAGCTACAAGAGCTTTGTGATCAACTTCAATATGCAGGGGATGGAAAAGACCATTCCTGAAGTATTTGCAATGCTGAAATCAGCAGAGGTAGAAGTCATAAAGGAACATCAAGTGTTGATGGTGAATAAAACCACTAAGTTCAAAAAGGGCAAGGGTAATAAGAACTTCAAGAAGGACGGCAAGGGAGTTGCCGCGCCCGGTAAGCAAGCTGCCGGGAAGAAGCCAAAGAATGGACCCAAGCCCGAGACTGAGTGCTTTTATTGCAAGGAAAGTGGTCACTGGAAGCGAAGTGCCCCAAATACTTGGCGGACAAGAAGGCCGGCAAAACGAAAGGTATATGTGATATACATGTAATTGATGTGTACCTTACCAGTACTCGTAGTAGCTCCTGGGTATTTGATACCGGTGCGGTTGCTCACATTTGTAACTCAAACCAGGAGCTGCGGAATAAGCGGAGACTGGCGAAGGACGAGGTGACGATGCGCGTCGGGAATGGTTCCAAGGTCGGTGTGATCGCCGTCGGCACGCTACCTCTACATTTACCTACGGGATTAGTTTTGAACCTCAATAATTGTTATTTAGTGCCAAGTTTGAGCACGAACATTGTATCAGGATCTCGTTTAATACGAGATGGCTACTCATTTAAATCCGAGAATAATGGTTGTTCTATTTATATGAGAGATATGTTTTATGGTCATGCTCTGATGGTGAATGGTTTATTCTTAATGAATCTCGAGCGTAATGCTACACATATTCATAGTGTGAGTACCAAAAGATGTAAGGTTGATAATGATAGTCCCACATACTTGTGGCACTGCCGCCTTGGTCACATAGGTGTCAAACGCATGAAGAAGCTCCATGCAGATGGACTTTTAGAGTCTCTTGATTACGAATCATTTGACACGTGCGAACCATGCCTCATGGGTAAAATGACCAAGACTCCGTTCTCAGGAACAATGGAGCGAGCAACCAACTTATTGGAAATCATACATACTGATGTGTGCAGTCCAATGAGTGTTGAGGCTCGCGGTGGTTATCATTATGTTCTCACCCTCACTGATGACTTGAGTAGATATGGGTATGTCTACTTAATGAAACACAAGTCTGAGACCTTTGAAAGGTTCAAGTAATTTCAGAGTGAGGTTGAGAATCAACGTGACAGGAAAATCAAGTTCTTGCGATCAGATCGTGGAGGAGAATACTTGAGTCACGAATTTGGCACACACTTAAGAAAAAGTGGAATAGTTTCACAACTCACGCCGCCTGGAACACCTCAGCGTAATGGTGTGTCCGAACGTCGTAATCGCACTCTATTAGATATGGTGCGATCTATGATGTCTCTTACCAATTTACCACTATCTTTTTGGGGCTATGCTTTAGAGACTGCCCCATTCACTTTAAATAGGGCTCCGTCGAAATCCGTTGAGACGACACCGTATGAATTATGGTTTGGGAAGAAACCTAAGCTGTGGTTTCTAAAAGTTTGGGGATGCGATGCTTATGTCAAGAAACTTCAACCTGAAAAGCTCGAACCCAAGTCAGAAAAATGCGTCTTCATAGGATACCCTAAAGAAACTATTGGGTATTCCTTCTACCTCAGATCCGAAGGCAAGATCTTTGTTGCCAAGAATGGATCCTTTCTAGAGAAGGAGTTTCTCTCGAAAGAAGTAAGTGGGAGGAAAGTAGAACTTGATGAAGTATTACCTCTTGAACCGGAAAGTGGCGCAACTCAGGAAAATGTTCCTGTGGTGCCTACACCAATTAGAGAGGAAATTAATGATGATGATCAAGATACTTCTGATCAAGCTCCTACTGAAATTCGAAGGTCCACAAGGACACGTTCCGCACCAGAATGGTACGGCAACCCTGTCTTGGAAATCATGTTGTTAGACAACGGTGAACCTTCGAACTATGAAGAAGCGATGGCGGGCCCGGATTCCGACAAATGGCTGGAAGCCATGAAATCCGAGATAGGATCCATGTATGAAAACGAAGTATGGACTTTGACTGACTTGCCCGTTGAGCGGCGAGCCATAGAAAATAAATGGATCTTTAAGAAGAAGACAGACGCGGATGGTAATGTGACCATCTATAAAGCTTGGCTTGTCGCTAAGGGTTATAGACAAGTTCAAGGGGTTGACTACAATGAGACTTTCTCATCGGTAGCGAAGCAGAAGTCTGTCTGAATCATGTTAGCAATTGCCGCATTCTATGATTATGAGATATGGCAAATGGACGTCAAAACGGCATTCCTTAATGGTTTCCTTAAGGAAGAATTGTATATGATGCAGCCGGAAGGTTTTGTCGATCCTAAGAATGCTGACAAGGTGTGCAAGCTCCAACGCTCGATTTATGGGCTGGTGCAAGCATCTCGGAGTTGGAACATTTGCTTTGATGAGATGATCAAAGCGTTTGGGTTTATGCAGACTTATGGAGAAGCCTGCGTTTACAAGAAAGTGAGTGGGAGCTCTGTAGCATTTCTCGTATTATATGTAGATGACATACTTTTGATGGGAAATGATATAGAGCTTTTGGATAGCATTAAGGCCTACTTGAATAAGAGTTTTTCAATGAAGGACCTTGGAGAAGCTGCTTATATATTAGGCATCAAGATCTATAGAGATAGATCAAGACGCCTCATAGGTCTTTCACAAAGCACATACCTTGATAAGATATTGAAGAAGTTCAATATGGATCACTCAAAGAAGGGGTTCTTACCTGTGTTGTAAGGTGTGAAATTGAGCTCAGCTCAATGTCCGACCAAGGCAGAAGATATAGAAGAGATGAGTGTCATCCCCTATGCCTCAGCCATAGGTTCTATTATGTATGCCATGTTGTGTACCAGACCTGACGTAAACCTTGTCGTAAGTTTGGTAGGTAGGTACCAAAGTAATCCCGGCAAGGAACACTGGACAACGGTCAAGAATATCCTGAAGTACCTGAAAAGGACTAAGGAAATGTTTCTCATTTATGGAGGTGACGAAGAGCTCGTCATAAAGGGTTACGTCGACGCTAGCTTCGACACAGATCTGGATGACTCTAAGTCACAAACCGGATACGTGTATATTTCGAATGGTGGGGCAATAAGCTGGTGCATTTGCAAGCAGAGCGTCATGGCAGGATCTACATGTGAAGCGGAGTACATGGCAGCCTCGGAGGCAGCGCATGAAGCAATTTGGGTGAAGGAGTTCATCACCGACCTAGGAGTCATACCCAAAGCGTCGGGGCCGACCAAACTCTTGTGTGACAACACTGGAGCTATTGCACTTGCCAAGGAGCCCAGGTTTCACAAGAAGACCAGGCACATCAAGCGTCGCTTCAACTCCATTCGTGAAAATGTTCAAGATGGAGACATAGATATTTGTAAAGTACATACGGACCTGAATGTAGCAGATCCGTTGACTAAACCTCTCCCTAGAGCAAAACATGATCAACACCAGAATTCCATTGGTGTTCGATTCATCACAATGTAACTAGATTATTGACTCTAGTGCAAGTGGGAGACTGTTGGAAATATGCCCTAGAGGCAATAATAAAAGGATTATTATTATATTTCCTTGTTCATGATAATTGTCTTTTATTCATGCTATAATTGTGTTATCCGGAAAGCGTAATACATGTGTGAATACATAGACACCAACATGTCCCTAGTAAGCCCCTAGTTGACTAGCTCGTTGATCAACACATAGTCACGGTTTCCTGACTATGGACATTGGATGTCATTGATAACGACATCACATCATTAGGAGAATGATGTGATGGACAAGACCCAATCCTAAACATAGCACAAGATCGTATAGTTCGTTTGCTAGAGTTTTTCCAATGTCAAGTATCTTTCCCTTAGACCATGAGATCGTGTAACTCCCGGATGCCGTAGGAGTGCTTTGGGTGTACCAAACGTCACAACATAACTGGGTGACTATAAAGGTATACTACGGGTATCTCCAAAAGTGTCTGTTGGGTTGACACGGATCAAGACTGGGATTTGTCACTCCGTATAACGGAGAGGTATCTCTGGGCCCACTCGGTAATGCATCATCATAATGAGCTCAAAGTGACCAAGTGTCTGGTCACGGGATCATGCATTACGGTACGAGTAAAGTGACTTGCCGGCAACGAGATTGAATGAGGTATTGGGATACCGACGATCGAATCTCGGGCAAGTAACGTACCGATTGACAATGGGAATTGTATATGGGGTTGCTTGAATCCTCGACATCGTGGTTCATCCGATGAGATCATCGAGGAGCATGTGGGAGTCAACATCGGTATCCAGATCCCGCTGTTGGTTATTGACCGGAGAGCCGTCTCGGTCATGTCTACATGTCTCCCGAACCCGTAGGGTCTACACACTTAAGGTTCGGTGATGCTAGGGTTGTAGAGATATGAATATGCAGTAACCCGAAAGTTGTTTGGAGTCTCGGATGAGATCCCGGACGTCACGAGGAGTTCCGGAATGGTTCGGAGGTGAAGAATTATATATAGGAAGTGCAGTTTCGGCCATCGAGAGACTTTCGGGGGTCACCGGTATTGTACCGGGACCATCGGAAGGGTCCCGGGGGTCCACCGGGGGGGGGCACCCATCCCGGAGGGCCCCATGGGCTAAAGTGGGGAGGGGAACCAGCCCATAGTGGGCTGGTGCACCCCCCTTGGCCCACCCCATGCGCCTAGGGTTGGCAACCCTAGGGTGGGGGGCGCCCACCTGGCTTGGGGGGCACTCCACCCCTTGGCCGCCGCCCCCCTAGGAGATCCCATCTCCTAGGGCCGACGCACCCCCTAGGGGGCCTATATAAAGGGGGGAGGGAGGGGCAGCCGCACCCTTGAGTCTTGGCGCCTCCCTCTCCCCTGCTACACCTCTCCCTCTCGTAGTAGAACGACGAAGCCCTGCTGCGGTGACCCCTGCATCCACCACCACGCCGTCGTGCTGCTGGATCTTCATCAACCTCTCCTCCCCCCCTTGCTGGATCAAGAACGAGGAGACGTCACGCTGACCGTACGTGTGTTGAACACGGAGGTGCCGTCCGTTCGGCGCTAGGATCTCCGGTGATTTGGATCACGTCGAGTACGACTTCCTCATCCCCATTCTTTGAATGCTTCCGCGTGTGATCTATAAAGGTATGTAGATGCAATCCGATCACTCGTTGCTAGATGAACTCATAGATGGATCTTGGTGAAACCGTAGGAAATTTTTTGTTTTCTGCAACGTTCCCCAACAGTGGTATCAGAGCTAGGTCTATGCGTAGTTCTCTTTGCACGAGTAGAACACCATTTGTTGTGGGCGTAGATGTTGTCAACTTTCTTGCCGCTACTAGTCTTATTTTGCTTCAGCGGTATTGTGGGATGAAGCGGCCCGGACCAACCTTACACGCGCTTACGTGAGACCGGTTCCACCGACTGACATGCACTGGTTGCATAAGGTGGCTGGCGGGTGTCTGTCTCTCCCACATTAGTTGGAGCGGATTCGATGAAAAGGGTCCTTATGAAGGGTAAATAGAAGTTGACAAATCACGTCATGGCTTTCACGTAGGTAAGAAAACGTTCTTGCAAGAACCCTATTGCAGCCACGTAAAACTTGCAACAACAATTAGAGGACGTCTAACTTGTTTTTGCAGCAAGTGTTTTGTGATGTGATATGGCCAAAGTTGTGATGAATGATGAATGATATATATGTGATGTATGAGATGTTCATGCTATTGTAATAGGAATCACGACTTGCATGTCGATGAGTATGACAACCGGCAGGAGCCATAGGAGTTGTCTTTATTTTTTTGTATGACCTGCGTGTCATTGACAAACGCCATGTAAATTACTTTACTTTATTGCTAAACGTGTTAGCCATAGTAAGAGAAGTAATAGTTGGCGAGCAACTTCATGGAGACACGATGATGGAGATCATGGTGGCATGCCGGTGACAAGATGATCATGGAGCCCCAAGATGGAGATCAAAGGAGCTATGTGATATTGGCCATATCATGTCACTATTATTATTTGATTGCATGTGATGTTTATCATGTTTTTGCATCTTGTTTACTTAGAACGATGGTAGTTAATAAGATGCTCCCTCATAATAATTTCAAGAAAGTGTTCCCCCTAACTGTGCACCGTTGCGACAGTTCGTTGTTTCGAAGCACCACGTGATGATCGGGTGTGATAGATTCCAACATTCACATACAACGGGTGTAAGACAGATTTACACATGCAAACACTTAGGTTGACTTGACGAGCCTAGCATGTACAGACATGGCCTCGGAACACAGAAGATCGAAAGGTCGAGGATGAGTCGTATAGAAGATATGATCAACATGAAGATGTTCACCGATGTTGACTAGTCCGTCTCACGTGATGATCGGACACGGCCTAGTTAACCCGGATCATGTTATACTTAGATGACTGGAGGGATGTCTATCTAAGTGGGAGTTCATTGAATAATTTGATTTAGATGAACTTAATTATCATGAACTTAGTCTAAAATCTTTACAACATGTATTGTAGATCAAATGGCCAACGTTGTCCTCAACTTCAACGCGTTCCTAGAGAAAACCAAGCTGAAAGACGATGGCAGCAACTATACGGACTGGGTCCGGAACCTGAGGATCATCCTCATAGCTGCCAAGAAAGATTATGTCCTACAAGCACCGCTAGGTGAAGCACCTATTCTCCCTGCAGAATAAGACGTTATGAACGCTTGGCAGACACGTACCGATGATTACTCCCTCGTTCAGTGCGGCATGCTTTACAGCTTAGAGTCGGGGCTCCAAAAGCGTTTTGAGAGACACGGAGCATATAAGATGTTCGAAGAGCTGAAAATGGTTTTTCAAGCTCATGCCCGGGTCGAGAGATATGAAGTCTCCGACAAGTTCTTCAGCTGTAAGATGGAGGAAACCAGTTCTGTCAGTGAGCACATACTCACTATGTCTGGGTTACATAACCGCTTGACTCAGCTGGGAGTTAATCTCCCGGATGACGCGGTCATTGACAGAATCCTTCAGTCGCTTCCACCAAGCTACAAGAGCTTTGTGATGAACTTCAATATGCAGGGGATGGAAAAGACCATTCCTGAAGTATTTGCAATGCTGAAATCAGCAGAGGTAGAAGTCAAAAAGGAACATCAAGTGTTGATGGTGAATAAAACCACTAAGTTCAAAAAGGGCAAGGGTAAGAAGAACTTCAAGAAGGACGGCAAGGGAGTTGCTGCGCCTGGTAAGCAAGCTGCCAGGAAGAAGCCAAAGAATGGACCCAAGCCCAAGACTGAGTGCTTTTATTGCAAGGAAAGTGGTCACTAGAAGCGGAACTGCCCCAAATACTTAGCGGACAAGAAGGCCGGCAAAACGAAAGGTATATGTGATATACATGTGATTGATGTGTACCTTACCAGTACTCATAGTAGCTCCTGGGTATTTGATACCGGTGCGGTTGCTCACATTTGTAACTCAAAGCAGGAGCTGCGGAATAAGCGGAGACTGGCGAAGGACGAGGTGACGATGCACGTCGGGAATGGTTCCAAGGTCGATGTGATCGCCGTCGGCACGCTACCTCTACATTTACCTATGGGATTAGTTTTGAACCTCAATAATTGTTATTTAGTGCCAAGTTTGAGCATGAACATTGTATCAGGATCTCGTTTAATACGAGATGGCTACTCATTTAAATCCGAGAATAATGGTTGTTCTATTTATATGAGAGATATGTTTTATGGTCATGCTCCGATGGTGAATGGTTTATTCTTAATGAATCTCGAGCGTAATGCTACACATATTCATAGTGTGAGTACCAAAAGATGTAAGGTTGATAATGATAGTCCCACATACTTGTGGCACTGCCGCCTTGGTCACATAGGTGTCAAACGCATGAAGAAGCTCCATGCAGATGGAATTTTAGAGTCTCTTGATTACGAATCATTTGACACGTGCGAACCATGCCTCATGGGTAAAATGACCAAGACTCCGTTCTCAGGAACAATGGAGCGAGCAACCAACTTATTGGAAATCATACATACTGATGTGTGCAGTCC
Source organism: Triticum dicoccoides (assembly GCF_002162155.2). Lineage (NCBI taxonomy): Eukaryota > Viridiplantae > Streptophyta > Magnoliopsida > Poales > Poaceae > Triticum > Triticum dicoccoides. Next base: position 606,110,853 of record NC_041384.1, on the reverse strand, counting down.
AATGAGTGTTGAGGCTCGCGGTGGTTATCATTATGTTCTCACCCTCACTGATGACTTGAGTAGATATGGGTATGTCTACTTAATGAAACACAAGTCTGAGACCTTTGAAAGGTTCAAGGAATTTCAGAGTGAGGTTGAGAATCAACATGACAGGAAAATCAAGTTCTTGCGATCAGATCGTGGAGGAGAATACTTGAGTCACGAATTTGGCACACACTTAAGAAAAAGTGGAATAGTTTCACAACTCACGCCGCCTGGAACACATCAGCGTAATGGTGTGTCCGAACGTCTTAATCACACTCTATTAGATATGGTGCGATCTATGATGTCTCTTACCGATTTACCACTATCTTTTTGGGGCTATGCTTTAGAGACTGCCGCATTCACTTTAAATAGGGCTCTGTCGAAATCCGTTGAGACGACACCGTATGAATTATGGTTTGGGAAGAAACCTAAGCTGTCATTTCTAAAAGTTTGGGGATGCGATGCTTATGTCAAGAAACTTCAACCTGAAAAGCTCGAACCAAGTCGGAAAAATGCGTCTTCATAGGATACCCTAAAGAAACTATTGGGTATACCTTCTACCTTAGATCCGAAGGCAAGATCTTTGTTGCCAAGAATGGATCCTTTCTAGAGAAGGAGTTTCTCTCGAAAGAAGTAAGTGGGAGGAAAGTAGAACTTGATGAAGTATTACCTCTTGAACCGGGAAGTGGCGCAACTCAGGAAAATGTTCCTGTGGTGCCTACACCAATTAGAGAGGAAGTTAATGATGATGATCAAGATACTTCTGATCAAGCTCCTACTGAAATTTGAAGGTCCACAAGGACACGTTCCGCACCAGAATGGTACGGCAACCCTGTCTTGGAAATCATGTTGTTAGACAATGGTGAACCTTCGAACTATGAAGAAGCGATGGCGGGCCCGGGTTCCGACAAATGGCTGGAAGCCATGAAATCCGAGATAGGATCCATGTATGAAAACGAAGTATGTACTTTGACTGAATTGCCCGTTGAGCGGCGAGCCATAGAAAATAAATGGATCTTTAAGAAGAAGACAGACGCGGATGGTAATGTGACCATCTATAAAGCTTGGCTTGTCGCTGAGGGTTATCGACAAGTTCAAGGGGTTGACTACGATGAGACTTTCTCATCGGTAGCGAAGCTGAAGTCTGTCTGAATCATGTTAGCAATTGCCGCATTCTATGATTGTGAGATATGGCAAATGGACGTCAAAACGGCATTCCTTAATGGTTTCCTTAAGGAAGAATTGTATATGATGCAGCCGGAAGGTTTTTTCGATCCTAAGAATGCTGACAAGGTGTGCAAGCTCCAACGCTCGATTTATGGGCTGGTGCGAGCATCTCGGAGTTGGAACATTCGCTTTGATGAGATGATCAAAGCGTTTGGGTTTATGCAGACTTATGGAGAAGCCTGCGTTTACAAGAAAGTGAGTGGGAGCTCTGTAGCATTTCTCGTATTATATGTAGATAACATACTTTTGATGGGAAATGATATAGAACTTTTGGACAGCATTAAGGCCTACTTGAATAAGAGTTTTTCAATGAAGGACCTTGGAGAAGCTGCTTATATATTAGGCATCAAGATCTATAGAAATAGATCAAGATGCCTCATAGGTCTTTCACAAAGCACATACCTTGATAAGATATTGAAGAAGTTCAATATGGATCAGTCAAAGAAGGGGTTCTTACCTGTGTTGCAGGGTGTGAAATTGAGCTCAGCTCAATGTCTGACCACGGCAGAAGATATAGAAGAGATGAGTGTCATCCCCTATGCCTCAGCCATAGGTTCTATTATGTATGCCATGCTGTGTACCAGACCTGATGTAAACCTTGCCGTAAGTTTGGTAGGTAGGTACCAAAGTAATCCCGGCAAGGAACACTAACGACGGTCAAGAATATCCTGAAGTACCTGAAAAGGGCTAAGGAAATGTTTCTCGTTTATGGAGGTGACGAAGAGCTCGTCGTAAAGGGTTACGTCGACGCTAGCTTCGACACAGATCTGGATGACTCTAAGTCACAAACCGGATACGTGTATATTTTGAATGGTGGGGCAGTAAGCTGGTGCAGTTGCAAGCAGAGCGTCGTGGCGGGATCTACATGTGAAGCGGAGTACATGGCAGCCTCGGAGGCAGCGCATGAAGCAATTTGGGTGAAGGAGTTCATCACCGACCTAGGAGTCATACCCAATGCGTCGGGGCCGATCAAACTCTTCTGTGACAACACTGGAGCTATTGCACTTGCCAAGGAGCCCAGGTTTCACAAGAAGACCAGGCGCATCAAGCGTCGCTTCAACTCCATTCGTGAAAATGTTCAAGATGGAGACATAGATATTTGTAAAGTACATACGGACCTGAATGTAGCAGATCCGTTGACTAAACCTCTCCCTAGAGCAAAACATGATCAACACAAGAATTCCATGGGTGTTCGATTCATCATAATGTAACTAGATTATTGACTCTAGTGCAAGTGGGAGACTGTTGGAAATATGCCCTAGAGGCAATAATAAAAGGATTATTATTATATTTCCTTGTTCATGTTAATTGTCTTTTATTCATGCTATAATTGTGTAATTCGGAAATCGTAATGCATGTGTGAATACATAGACACCAACATGTCCCTAGTAAGCCTCTAGTTGACTAGCTCGTTGATCAATAGATAGTCATGGTTTCCGGACTATGGACATTGGATGTCATTGATAAGGAGATCACATCATTAGGAGAATGATGTGATGGACAAGACCCAATCCTAAACTTAGCACAAGATCGTATAGTTCGTTTGCTAGAGTTTTTCCAATGTCAAGTATCTTTTCCTTATACCATGAGATCGTGTAACTCCCGGATGCCGTAGAAGTGCTTTGGGTGTACTAAACGTCACAACGTAACTGGGTGACTATAAAGGTATACTACGGGTATCTCCGAAAGTGTCTGTTGGGTTGACACGGATCAAGACTGGGATTTGTCACTCCGTATAACGGAGAGGTATCTCTGGGCCCACTCGGTAATGCATCATCATAATGAGCTCAAAGTGACCAAGCGTCTGGTCACGGGATCATGCATTACGGTACGAGTAAAGTGACTTGCCGGTAATGAGATTGAACGAGGTATTGGGATACCGACAATCGAATCTCGGGCAAGTAACGTACCGATTGACAAAGGGAATTGTATACAGGGTTGCTTGAATCCTTGACATCGTGGTTCATCCGATGAGATCATCGAGGAGCATGTGGGAGCCAACATGGGTATCCAGATCCCGCTGTTGGTTATTGACCGGAGAGCCATCTCGGTCATGTCTACATGTCTCCCGAACCCGTAGGGTCTACACACTTAAGGTTCGGTGACGCTAGGGTTGTAGAGATATGAATATGCAGTAACCCGAAAGTTGTTCGGAGTCCCAGATGAGATCCCGGACGTCACGAGGAGTTCCGGAATGGTCCGCAGGTGAAGAATTATATATAGGAAGTGCAGTTTCGGCCATCGGGAGAGTTTCGGGGGTCACCGGTATTGTACCGGGACCACCGGAAGGGTCCCGGGGGTCCATCGGGGGGGCACCCATCCCGGAGGGCCCCATGGGCTAAAGTGGAGAGGGGAACCAGCCCATAGTAGGCTGGTGCACCCCCTTTGGCCCACCCCATGCGCCTAGGGTTGGGAACCCTAGGGTGGGGGGCGCCCACCTGGCTTGGGGGGCACTCCACCCCTTGCCCGCCGCCCCCCCTAGGAGATCCCATCTCCTAGGGACGGCGAACCCGCTAGGGGGCCTATATAAAGGGGGGAGGGAGGGGCAGCCGCACCCTTGAGTCTTGGCGCCTCCCTCTCCCCTGCTACACCTCTCCCTCTCGTAGTAAAACGGCGAAGCCCTGCTGCGGTGACCCCTGCATCCACCACCACGCCGTCGTGCTGCTGGATCTTCATCAACCTCTCCCCCCCCCCCTTGCTGGATCAAGAAGGAGGAGACGTCACGCTGACCGTACGTGTGTTGAACACGGAGGTGCCGTCCGTTCAGCGCTAGGATCTCCGGTGATTTGGATCACGTCGAGTACAACTTCCTCATCCCCGTTCTTTGAACGCTTCCGCGCGTGATCTATATCACCGGGCAAGCATATGACAGCTAACACCTGCGTCCCGGAGGTTACTATCACCTTGGGCGACTACAAGTTCCTTTCTTCCCCAATTGTTCTTGGTAACTCGGATATTGATCTTATTCTCGGGATGGATTGGCTTTCTAAGCACAAGGTGCATCTTGATTGTGCTGCCAGGCAGATTCAATTGACTCATTTGTCTGAGGATGTAATTGTCTTTGCCGCTCGGGATAATACCATCCGTCTGTTTTCTCTCAATGAGAAGGGTGAACACGATGCCATCTCGCAAATTCCAGTCATTTGCGAATATCAAGATGTCTTTCCAGAAGAGCTTCCAGGAATGCCTCCGCACCGGCCAGTTGAATTCATTATTGATCTTGAGCCTGGCACGAAACCTGTGTGCAAGCGTCCTTACAAGCTCGGACCTGAAGAGTTGAAGGAGCTGAAGAAGCAACTCGATATTCAAGAGAGAATGGGTCTCATCCGGCCTAGTTCTTCTTCATGGGGTTGCGGTGTTCTTTTTGTCAAGAAGAAGGATGGAACGGACCGACTTTGTGTTGATTACCGTCCATTGAACAAGAAGACCATCAAGAACAAATACCCACTTCCCAACATCAATGAGCTGTTCGAACAACTCAAAGGTGCCCAAGTATTCTCCAAGCTTGATCTCTGTATGGGTTATCATCAGATTCGAATCCGTGAGGAAGATATTCCCAAGACGGCTTTCAGGACAAGCTATGGTTCATATGAATACACTATCATGTCTTTTGGCCTCGTCAACGCTCCTCCGACTTTCTCTCGCATGATGAACTTCATCTTCAACGCCTACACCAATGACTTCGTTTTGGTCTATTTCGACGACATTCTGGTTTTCTCGAAGAACAAGGAAGATCATGCCAAGCACTTGCGTTTGGTACTCGATAAGCTGAGGGAACACAAGTTCTACGCCAAGTTCTCCAAGTGCGAATTTTGGCTCGATGAGGTTCTTTATCTTGGTCATATCATATCTGCCAAGGGCATTGTGGTGAATCCTGAGAAGGTGTCTGCAATTGTGAATTGGGAACCTCCTCAGAACGTGAAGCAACTCCGTAGCTTCCTCGGTCTCGCAAGCTATTGTCGAAGATTCGTTGAAAACTTTTCTAAGATCGCGAAGCCTCTCTCTAATCTTCTCCAGAAGCACGTCAAGTACGTTTGGTCTCCGGAGTGTGACATTGCTTTCAACACTTTGAAAGAGAAATTGATCACTGCTCCAGTTCTCACTTCGCCTGATGAATCCAAGCCGTACGAGGTCTTTTGTGATGCCTCTCTCCAAGGTCTTGGCGCAGTGTTGATGCAAGAGAAGAAAGTTGTTGCTTATACCTCTCGCCAATTGAAGCCCAATGAGAAGAACTACCCCACTCATGATCTCGAGTTGGCGGCAGTTGTGCATGCTCTTTTGACTTGGAGACATCTCTTATTGGGAAGAAAAGTGGACATTTTCACTGATCACAAGAGTCTCAAGTACATCTTCACTCAGCCTAATCTCAACCTCAGGCAAACTCGATGGGTCGAAATGATTCAAGAGTATAATTCGAGTATCGAGTATACTCCAGGCAAGGCCAATGTGATTGCTGACGCATTGAGCAGGAAAGCTTATTGCAACATTCTGATTCTGAAGCCTTATCAACCCGAGCTCTGTGAAGCTTTCCGCAAACTTAATCTGCAAGTTGTTCCTCAAGGTTTCCTCGCCAACCTTCAAGTCTCTCCTACCTTGGAAGACCAGATTTGCCAAGCCCAGCTTCTTGATGCTATGGTGAAAAAGGTGAAGATTGGGATTGCCAAGAGTCAACCCAAGTACAAGTGCTACCGCCTTGATGACAAGGACACTTTCTTCTTCGAGGATCGTATTGTTGTGCCCAAAGGTGACCTCCGTAAAGTGATCATGAACGAGGCTCACAATTCTCTCCTCTCCATCCACCCTGGGAGCACGAAGATGTATCAGGACCTCAAGCAGGCTTATTGGTGGACTCGAATGAAGTGCGAGATTGCTCAATTCGTGAATGAGTGTGATGTCTGCAGAAGAGTGAAGGCAGAACACCAAAGGCCAGCGGGTCTCCTCCAACCTCTTTCCATTCCAGAATGGAAGTTTGACCACATTGAAATGGACTTCGTGACTGGGTTTCCAAAGTCCAAGCGTGGCAATGATGCTATATTCGTTGTCATCGACAAACTCACCAAAGTGGCTCACTTTCTGCCTATCAAAGAGTCTATCACTGCAGCTCAATTAGCGGAACTATATACCTCTCGAATTGTCTCTCTGCACGGTATTCCACAAGTGATCTCTTCAGACCGTGGCAGCATCTTTACCTCCAAGTTTTGGGATTCTTTTCAGAAGGCCATGGGCACCAACATCCGCTTCAACACAGCTTTCCATCCTCAAACTAGCGGTCAAGTCAAGCATGTCAACCAGATTCTTGAAGATATGCTCAGGGCTTGTGTGATCTCTTTCGGCATGAAGTGGGAGGATTGTCTTCCTTATGTTGAATTCTCCTACAACAACAGTTTTCAAGCAAGTTCGAGCAAGGCCCCATTTGAAATTTTGTATGGCAGGAAGTGTCGTACCCCTCTCAACTGGTCTGAAACCGGTGAACGTCAGCTTTTGGGTAATGACTTAATCACAGAGGCAGAGGAAATGTGCAAAGTCATTCGAGATAACCTCAAAGCAGCCCAATCCCGCCAGAAGAGCTACTATGACAGTAAGCACCATGATTTGGCTTTCGAGATCGGAGATCATGTTTACCTCCGCGTCTCTCCTATGAAAGGTACTCGTCGCTTCGGTATCAAAGGGAAGCTTGCCCCTAGATACGTGGGACCTTTCAAGATTGTCAGCAAGAGAGGCGATCTCGCCTATCAACTCGAGCTTCCTTCAAACTTTGCAAATGTTCATGATGTGTTCCATGTCTCTCAGCTCCGAAAGTGCTTCAAGACTCCTGACCGCACCATCAACTTCGAGGACATTGAGCTCCAAGAAGATCTCTCTTATCGTGAGCACCCAGTTGCTATTCTTGAAGAGACTGGACGCAAGACTCGCAACAAGTCAATCAAATTCCTCAAAGTCAAGTGGTCACACCATTCCAACCGTGAAGCTACCTGGGAATGCGAGGATCACCTCCGTTCTGAATACCCGGCGTTCTTTTAGTCCTAGATTTTGGGACGAGATCCTTTCATAGTGGTGGAGTGTTGTAACACCCCGGATGTGATTTACCCAATATGTACTCCAACTCTTGCCGTTTCCGGCCTTAAGTTATTTTATTTTCTCGGGTTCGGGTCTTTGTATCCGTGTGTTGTTATCGTTTTCATGCATCTCATATCATGTCATCATGTGCATTGCATTTGCATACGTGTTCATCTCATGCATTCGAGCATTTTCCCCGTTGTCCATTTTGCATTCCGGCGCTTCGTTCTCCTCCGATGGTCATTTCTACCTTTCTTTCGTGTGTGGGGATTAAACATTTCCGGACTGGACCGAGACTTGCCAAGCGGCATTGGTTTACTACCGGTAGACCGCCTATCAAGTTTCGTACCATTTGGACTTCGTTTGATGCTCCAACGGTTAACCGAGGGACCGAAAAGGCCTCGTGTGTGTTGCAGCCCAACACCCCTCCAAGTTGGCCCCAAAACCCACCAAAACCCTCTCCATCATCTAGAGCGTTTGATCACGATCACGTGGCCGCAAACCGCACCTCATTTGGACTCTCCTAGCTCCTCTTATGCCTATATAAAGACCCCCTCCGAAATCTGGATCCCCTTCTCCCCCGAAACCCTAGAGTCAGCTCCCCTCGCCGCCGGACGTGTCCGAATTGGGCCGGACACATCCGCCCGATCCGCCGCCACCACTCAGCTCAAGCCACGTGGCCCATCGCCGCCTCCCTCCGCCGCCGGCCCGGAAGCCCGGATCGGGACCCCGCGGCCCAAGCCGGTGCGCCGCCCCGCGTCTTCGTCTTCCTTGCGCCCGATCCGCCACCTCGCCGGCCAGCTTCGTCTCCGGCCGAACTCCGGCGCCGCCCGGCCGCCCCTGGCGCCGCCCTGCCATGGGCGCCCTCGCCGCGCCGCCCATCGCCGACCGGCCGCGCCATCGCCGTCCCCCTCGCCAGATCCGGTCGGCCGCTCCACCGGCCATCGCCCCTCTTCTCCGGCAAGCGGATCCGGCTAGCTCGGTTCGCGTGCCGCCAGATCGGGATCCAGCTACAGGAAACCCTAAGGGTTGACTTCTTTTTTTTCTTCTTCTAAGCCTGCAGTTCAAATGCCCATGTTCATCGTGCTATAACTTTGCATCCGCAGCTCCGTTTTGGGCATATAGCATATCAAAATGTTCGTCTCAAAGAGTACATCATTTCATTCCATTGCATCATTTTCATTTGAGTTCATCTTGATGCCCAAAATGCTGTTAGAAGAGTGCTACTTGAGATAATTGTCAGATCTGCTACTCCATTTAGATATTTGTCATTTTTGCCATGATTATTGTGTGCATGATATGCCCATGAGCTCTACATATGTTTTGTTAAGGGTTTTGCCATCTTTCCAGAGGTGAAACCCATGTATTTTTGTGATGTGTGTGGTGACTAGCACAAGCTTGCAAAGTGAGGCACTTGGTAATGCTGATTTCAGGGACTTAGCATTTCCACTAAGTCCTTGACCTGTTTATCTCATATGGCCATATGTTCATGTTGTTTCCTAGTGATCCGTGCCTCTTTTGAGGATGACCAGTAAGGATGTTTTGTTAATCTTGTAGTGCTCTATCCATCCATGTCTTTGTTTGCAATTATGGATCACCCTAGCTTGAGTCAATCGAGCACTACTTTTGTCATTTCGTGAATCTGGGCAGATTGTCTACTTGTTAGCGATTTTGCCGGTGATGTTGTAGTTGATCCGTGTATGCTATGATATTGTTCTTGCCATGTCTAGCTTGCATTTTGTGTATTCTTGATGGGTGTATGCTTAGCTTGTAATGACTTGCTCTGTAGTGAGTGCATCGAGCTCATAAACATGCCTACTTGATATCTGTTTCAGCATGCTCCAGTTTTCAATAAGTCTGAGAACTGATTATGTTTTTGCCATGTTCACATGCTTGCAAATGTATTTTCTGATCCCTTTTGGCTCAAGGTCACTAAGAGACTTTTGTTAAGCTCTTTGAGTAGCTCCATGCCAAGCTTTACTTTGCCATGCTCAGGTCCTGTAGCATATAGTTTTCATGCTCCGAAGAGTGCTATCTGATCTGAAATTCTAGACAAGTGTTAATTTCACTAAGTCTGAGATCTGTTTACCATATGCATTTTTGCCATGCTTGTTTGAACCTGTTAATGGATGAATTGGCCATAGCTCAGTGCTAGACTTTTGTTAAGCATCATGAATGCATCCCTGCCATGTATTTTGTTGTCATGTTTGGGTGTTGTAGCATGTTCATCTTGTTGCATGTAGATGACTACTTGTTGTAAATCGCAGAACGTTGTCATATTTGAATCGCTTGCCATTTCCAAACCGTAACTCCGATTCCGGCGTTCTTTATATCGTTTTCAAGCGATTTCATCTCATCTTTCCAGTGGCACACTTGGATTCCCAAGTTGAGGCCAGGTTCATGCATCCCTTGTCAAATCTTGCATATGCATCATGCATCCCATCCCGCATAGCATACCATCCTTGCATCATATTGTTTGATCCTTGCACGTGGTTGATTGTGTCCTTGTTGCTTGTATGTCTTGTTTGGGTAGAGCCGGGAGACGAGTTCGCTAACGAGGAGCCCGTTGAGTTTGCTTTCGAGGATCTAGTCAACTCTGACAACTTTGCAGGCAAGATGATCATACCCTCGAAATCACTACTATCTTTGCTATGCTAGATGCTCGCTGTATTGCTATGCCAATGCTACGATGCCTACCACTTACTTTCAAGCCTCCCAAATTGCCATGTCAAACCTCTAACCCACCATGTCCTAGAAAACCGTTGATTGGCTATGTTACCGCTTTGCTCAGCCCCTCTTATAGCGTTGCTAGTTGCAGGTGAAGATTGGAGGTCGTTCCTTGTTGGAACATTATTTACCTGTTGGGATATCATTATATTATCTTGTTATCTTAATACATCTATATATTTGGTAAAGGGTGGAAGGCTCGGCCTCTCGCCTAGTGTTTTGTTCCACTCTTGCCGCCCTAGTTTCCGTCATATTGGTGTTATGTTCCCGGATTTTGCGTTCCTTACGCGGTTGGGTTATAATGGGAACCCCTTGATAGTTCGCCTTGATTAAAGCTTTTCCAGCAATGCCCAACCTTGGTTTTACCATTTGCCACCTAGCCTCTTTTCCC
>NC_041384.1:606095727-606100291 GCF_002162155.2 Triticum dicoccoides | reverse complement strand
GAGTGTTGGTCCGAACTAGAGTCCTGTGCAGCGCCCCCTCGGGGAAACTCGAGGTTTGGTTTTAGTTGTATGGAGCGCTCATCTGAGTGTGCCCTGAGAACGAGATATGTGCAGCTCCTATCGGGATTTGTTGGCACATTCGGGCGGTGTTGCTGGTCTTGTTTTAACCTGTCGAAGTGTCTTGAAGAACCGAGATACCGAGTTTGATCAGAACGTCTCGGGAGGAGGTCTATTTCCTTCGTTGACCGTGAGAGATTGTCATGGGCTAAGTTGGGACTCCCCTGCAGGGATTTGAACTTTCGAAAGCCGTGCCCGCGGTTATGGGCAGATGGGAATTTGTTAATGTCCGGTTGTAGATAACTTGAACCTTAAATTAATTAAAATGAGTCAACTCAGTGTGTTACCGTGATGGTCTCTTCTCGGTGGAGTCCGGGAAGTGAACACAGTGTTGGAGTAATGCTTGCGCAGGTTGTTCTTTAGTTTCTCGCTCACGCTTTGCCTCCTCTTCTCGCTCTCTTTTGCAAACAGGATAGCCACCACTTATGCTAGTCGCTTGCTGCAGCTCCACATATTTTACCTTGCCTTTCCTATTAAGCTTAAATAGTCTTGATCGCGAGGGTGCGAGATTGCTGAGTCCCTGTGGCTCACAGATTACTTCCAAACCAGATGCAGGGCCTGATGATTTTGCTCCAGGTGACGCGCTTGAGCTCAAGTGGGAGTTCAACGAGGACTCTCAATGATACTATGTTTCCTTTCCTGATGATCAATAGTGGTGCCCAGTTGGGGTGATCGGGACCGTGTCGCATGTTGGGTTATCTTTTATTTTGGCGCCGTAGTCGGGCCATGAGTGTTTGGATGATGTAATGTTATTTATGTACTTGATTGACGTGGCGAGTGTAAGACAACTATGTTATCTCCCCTTTTATTATCTATATATTACATGGGATGTTGTGAAGATTGCCTAACTTGTGACATATGCCTTCAATGCGATTATGCCTCTAAGTCGTGCCTCGACACGTGGGAGATATAGTCGCATCGAGGGTGTTACACTCTGGTTGTGTGCCGATGCTCACGTCAGCTCTGTTATGGACCGGCAGATCCTTTAATGGATTTTATCCGGCAGAGTACTTCATATTCAATAACCTTGTGAGCCTTCCCGCGGATACATAATGCCTTTGGTAAATTGTATCATGTACTTTTGCTCTACTTTCGAGCTTGTGATATTTACCCTTGAAACTTGTGGTATATGTTTCTAAGAAGCCCCTATGGGTTGGACATATGCCTTCTCTAAACTGTGTGAACTCGAAAGTTTTCACGGGTCATACACTTCCGGTATTTTGCCAGATGAAATTTCAACACTACAACTTCTTCAAAAGTGAGAAGTGAATGAAAGGTTATGCATTGGAGAAGTGGGAGTCGACCTTGAACTTTGTGTTCATGCCCATGGACACGATGTAGATCTTATCGTTAAAGCTTCTCTTAAATTAAATTATTCCTTTGGTATAAGTTCATCTTATATCTGGGATCTGGCCTTTTGCAATCATGGTTCTCACCATGTTCTCCTTTAAATAACATTTCGCGTGCAAGTTTAAGCGCTTGTCTTCTGTAGAGCAATACCCCAGTCCAACCTCTACTTTGATCTGTCATCGAGTATTACCCCCTCTGGTATCTTGAGATTATCACGGAACTGCATAACTTCTTATGAGTTCTTCTTCAAGTATTATTTGACTTTCGCTGCATCATCATTTGACTTGATGTCATCGCCAACCGATTACATCTTCATGAAATCTCTTGACAAATGTGTCATGGTCATCATCAACATCCTGAGCTCTTCCAAGTTATATATCGAATTCTTGATGAGAAATACCATCCTCACCCCTCAATGGTTTGTGTTATCATCGACCACTTTATTGCCTCCCGTTCAACACAAACTTATTCGTGTTTTGTGTTATACCTTGAGATCCTTGCTATCCAGCATTTGTTCTTCTTTACCTTGGAATATTACCACCTTTTATGTCAAGAATGTCATGGTAATTTTACCACCTCTTGAGAATTCTTGATATAGTAATATCTCTCGCCTTTTGCGTTCATTTCTTGGTCTTCATGTTGTTTCTAACCGGAATACCGACAAATGGTCTGTGATGTGTAAATTCTAAACTTCTAGCAACCCTATTGCTTTGAAGTTATTGGTCTACAATTTCATTCTAAGTCTATTGCTTATTGAATCATCATTCGAACATTGATCGTGCTACCTAGTCCAGATTCCTGGGTGCACCCTTCTATCATTGTTCAGTTGTGTATGTTTCCCTCGAGCATACATCATTATATCATTTGATCCGACAAATGATATTTCCTTGTTCACATAATTGTGGAAATCAATCCTTTGGAAATCTCGATGATTTGTTGCTGAGCCTATCAGCCACCTCCTCATCCTCTCCTTGGTTTACTGAAGAACTCTTGTTTCAGAGCTCACTTCCATAGATCATTTCTGAGAATCTCACAATGTCATCTCGTCAAATCGTGTTGGACCTTTTCTTCTCAGGCATCCTGAGTCTGAAGTATCCTGACACCAATCAGATATGGATCCCGGTCAGATATGATGTTGGGACTCATTTCCCAAGAGTTATAATGTTGGTCTTTATATGACCTGCTAAGGTGATGTCATGCCTAGCACACCTGGCTGGAGGGCCTATTGTTATAGTTCTTCCTTTTAGCAAGATTATCCATTCTTCCATGAGGAAATTGTAAGGCTTATTCTACAAGTTGTTCCTGATGGATCCTTCGTGTATCCGAAGTGTAATCTTTGCTTGATGGCCATGTCAATGCTATCTCGAAGCATGTCTATGGTACTCCGATTTTCAACAAAAATGTTTGAAGCCCAATGCTAAATGTTTCCTGCTCGATTATCCAAACACCGTTGTATGGGTAATATCATGAAAATTCTCTCCCCTACCTAAAGAGTTTACTACATTATATCATGTCATGGATATCATGCTCTGCTCGTCCTTCCGAAGGTTATACCTTTGAAATATGTGTTTAAACACATTTTCATTTCCATTGTTCTGTTTAATCTGATAATCATATTTTTCTTTCCATTTGTTGGGTTAACGTTTCTTGTGATCTATATGATCTAAGTAGTAATATTCTCCTACTTAGGTAAACACCTCGGTTTACAACTCTATTAGTGTGACCCTGTTACTATTGCTAACGACATCCTGGTAAACCCCGATGGACGAGAACTTTGCCTATTGGTCCGCCTCGTTCAACGAGCAAGAAAATGGTTCTCTTCGTCCCTCGCCCTTGGTACCAACATTGTTGCCAACATAACTGACAGGCTATCCTTTGCCATGCCTTGCTACCATGACCATGCAATATGTCAGCGTCCTTCCTACTTTTGGACCACATGGTGGGCCCATAACCCACAGTTCCACAGGATCGAAACCTGACTCTCATGCACCCCCTGTTCCCAAGGTTGTTCCTCGCGTGTGGCCTCGTATGTAATTCACGAGCCACCTTCTGAGGGATCATCAAATATGTTACCGGACGCAATACTTATTCCCGATTTCTTTGAGCCCCTTTCACGCCCTGTTTCAGGCATCGAACGGTTGCCTGCTCGCTCGAAACTTCCCATGAAACCTCATTACTTAGCTCTCGATATTTTCTTAAGTTTCAATTCGAGAGTTACTTTCTACCACCTTCCCCGATGTTATCGACCAGATAGTCAACCTTGTAGAGGTTCGTTCTCCCGAAATAACCCCCTTATTCTTTCGTAAGTACGATGGAACCCCCAAAGAAAGGATGTCGACTTCATCTTGATGACCTGAAGCAGAAAAATGAAGACATCAATATAATGGATCGACCACTTCGAGAGGAGCAACCAAGACCGAGAAGATTCGTTAGAATTTCATAACCAAACCTTTCCCCCTTAGACCCCTCTTAAATCTCGGGACGAGATTTCTTATAGTGGAGGAGAATTGTGACGCCCGGATACTTAAGCTACAGTGAACCTCTACTAATGACGCCACGTCACCTCTATTACCGTTGCTGATCTCGCATTAGATTGAAACCGATTCAAATCCAAATTAAAAAATCAGGCAAACAACAAAAGTTTTCAAACAATGAAACTAAAATGTTCGTGTCGTGCCAGAAAATGCATAGGTGATTGTGGTGGTGAAACCAAACTTTTATGAAATGCTTAACTGCACTAAAATGATTTAAATAGTAGCAAACCTAATTATTTCAATGCCTTTACTAATTAATAAAATATCAAACTAAATTATTTGGGGACTAGACTTTTTGTGACAGTGGACTAAATTGAAATACTAGATTAGATGCCTAGTATATATTTTACAAAAACTAAAACAATAGGAAACAGAGATAAAATAGAATAAAAGAAAAATAAGAAAGGAAAAACAAAACTAACAAAAGAAAAGGAAATGAGAAGACCCCCCCAGCTCCCCATGGGCCTCAGCCCATCCCACACGGCCCAACCGGCCCACCCCATGTTGCCCCCTGGCCTATTAGGCCACCCCACACACCCGAACCCTAACCACCAGACCCCCCC
>NC_041384.1:606094737-606095283 GCF_002162155.2 Triticum dicoccoides | reverse complement strand
GCACCCACGCTCCTCTCCTCTCCTCCCCCCGATTTGGGATCTGGATCGGGCCACGTCCCGACCCCGCCGCTCGCCTCGACACCGCACCCTCTCCGGCGACCCGACGCCAAACGCCCGCCTCTCCGTCACCTGCCGCACAGGCGCCCGCTCCCTCGACCCGAGCTAAATCGGGGGCTCGACCCCGCGACGCCCCGAGCCTCGACGCCGCTCCCCGCCACCTCATCGCCATCGCCTCACCTCGCCCCCGACGCCCGTTCACGCCGCCCGTCGCCGTTGGCCGCCGCCGCCCGGAGCGCTCCATCGCCAGCCTGCCTCCTCCACGTTGACGTCGTCCCCGGCATCCTCCCCGCGCCCCACTGCCCGGACCCCTACAGCCCCCGGTGAGGTCCCGGTCCTTCCCCCTCGCCATTCCCACGTTCAGCTCGCCGTCGACCGTACGACGCAAGCCCCGCTCGTTCGCCCGCGGCCTGCCGGCGTCGCCCGCTCGCGCCGCCCGCGTTGACCTTCCCCGCTCGTCGCTGCACCTGTTGCTGCAGATGCTGCGTC
>NC_041384.1:606080200-606094405 GCF_002162155.2 Triticum dicoccoides | reverse complement strand
CGGCCTCCTCCCCGTGCCGCGCCTGGAATGGCGCCCCGGTGCGCGCATTCTCCCCTGCCGCCTGAACCGTGCCGCCTCCACTTTGTCGCGTCGCGCCACCCAGTCACCCTGCCTCTTGCCTCGGCACCGCCACGCTAGGACGCGCTGGCGTCGCCCTCGCCTGATGCCGGATTGCCGCGCCCGCTGGTCGCAGCCAGCTTCGCCACGCCCCGCGCGCCCCTGGGCGAGCACCGTAACGGGCGCCCATGCGCCCACATCCATCGCTCGTTCGCTCGCACCGCTGCCCGTTTGCCCGGGCCCGCTATGGCCTCTAGGCCCAATGACATATGGGCCCCGCCCACAGAACGTTTTGAAAAAAGGAATTAAAAATAATATATATAATAAATAAATAAATAAATATTAAATAATTAATTAATTAATAAATAAATTAACTTAATTAATTCTGATTAAAATTAACTAATTAGGATTAATTAATCTAATGGCTAATTAGGCTAATTAACTACTGTTAATTATCTAACAGAGTATGACACTAGGGCCCACCCCTAATTAATACTAATTAGGTTAATTATAATGTTTAATTAAAATGTGTCACTGACTAGTGGGACCCACTGGTCAGGTTGACCTGTCAACTCTGTTGACTGCTGACATCAGCATAACATCATGCTGATGTCATAAATCCAATTTTGAATTAATTTAAATAATTAATTAAATTCCAGAAATTAATAAAATCTTTAGAAAATCATATCTTTTAAACCGTAGCTCGGATGCGAAAACTTTGTACATGAAAGTTGCTCAGAACGACGAGATGAACCCGAATACGCAGCCCGTTCGTCCGCCACGCGTCCCTAGCATAGCAAACACGCAACTTTCCCCCTCCGGTTCATATGTCCGAAAACGCAAAACACCGGGAATACTTTCCCGTATGTTTCCCCCCCTCCACCGGTATCACCTCATACCGCGTTAGGGCACCCCTAGCACCGCTACTTACCATGTCATGCATCGTCATGCATTTGTTTGCATCATATTTATTGTTTCTCCCCCCTCTTCTCTCACTAGACACCGAGACCGACGCCGCTGCTACCCAGTACGACTACGGTGTTGACGACCACTCTCTCTTGCCAGAGCAACCAGACAAGCCCCCCCTTTGATCACCAGATATCGCCTACTCTTCTCTCTACTGCTTGCATTAGAGTAGTGTAGCATGTTACTGCTTTCCGTTAATCCTATTTCGATGCATAGCCTGTCATTGTTGCTCCAGCTGTTGATACCTTACCTACAATCCTAAGTGTTTAGTATAGGATGCTAGTTTACCATCAGTGGCCCTACATTCTTGTCTGTCTGCCATGCTATACTATCGGGCCGTGATCACTTAGGAGGTGGTCACGGGTATATACTTATACATAATATATGATACTTGTGGTGATTAAAGTCGGGTTGGCTCGTAGCAGTACCCGCGAGTGATTCCGATGTTGGGGGCTGAAGGGGCAGGTGGCTCCATCCCGGTAGAGGTGGGCCTGAGTTCCCGAAGGCCCCCGACTGTTACTTTGTGGCGGAGCGACAGGGCAGGTTGAGACCACCTAGGAGAGAGGTGGGCCTGGCCCTGGTCGGCATCCATGGTTATTTCAGAATAACACGCTTAACGAGATCTTGGTATTTGATCTGAGTCTGGCTACTGGCCTATACGCACTAACCATCTATGCGGGGACAGTTATGGGCACTCGACGTCGTGGTATCAGCCGACGCCTTCGTGACGTCAGTGACTGAGCGGCGTGCGCCGGGTTGGACCGCGTAACGCAACTTCCTTTGTAATGGAGGTTGCTAGGTCTGCTCACCGGCCGCGTACGCAACGTGTAGGTGTGCAATGGGCGATGGGCCCAGACCCCTGCGCCATAGGATTTAGACCAGCGTGTTGACCTATCTGTTGTGCCTAGGTAGGGCTGTGACGTGTTGATCTTCCGAGGCCGGGCATGACCGAGGAAAGTGTGTCCGGCCAAATGGGATCGAGCGTGTTGGGTTATGTGGTGCAGGGAAGTTAATCTATTCGAATAGCCGCGATCTTCGGTAACAGGACGACTTGGAGTTGTACCTTGACCTTATGAAAACTAGAACCGGATACTTAATAAAACACACCCTTCCAAGTGCCAGATACAACCGGTGATCGCTCTCTCACAGGGCGACGAGGGAGGATCATCGGTTAGGATTATGCTACATGATGCTACTTGGTGAACTTACCATCTACTCTCTTCTCCTGCTGCAAGATGGAGGTTACCAGAAGCGTAGTCTTCGATAGGACTAGCTATCCCCCTCTTATTCCGGCATTCTGCAGTTCAGTCCACATATGATACCCTTATTCCATTTGATACCAATGCATACATATGTAGTGTAGCTCCTTGCTTGCGAGTACTTTGGATGAGTACTCACGGTTGCTTTGCTTCCCCTTTTCCCCCTTTCCTATACTCGATTGCTGCGACCAGACGTTGGAGCCCAGGAGCCAGACGCCACCGTCGATGACGACTACTACTACTCGGGAGGTGCCTACTACTACGTGCAGCCCATTGACGGCGACCAGGAGTAGTTTAGGAGGATCCCAGGCAGGAGGCCTGCGCCTCTTTTGATCTGTATCCCAGTTTCTGCTAGCCTTCTTAAGGCGGACTTGTTTAACTTATGTCTGTACTCAGATATTGTTGCTTCCGCTGACTCGTCTATGATCGAGCTCTTGTATTCGAGCCCTCGAGGCCCCTGGCTTGTAATATGATGCTTGTATGACTTATTTTATTTGTAGAGTTGTGTTGTGATATCTTCCCGTGAGTCCCTGATCTTGATCGTACACATTTGCGTGTATGATTAGTGTATGATTGAATTAGGGGCGTCACAATTCACGCCTATCGGAACCCTGCACAAGCCGAGGAGCCAGAACTGGAACCACAATTTGATCCTTCACGGCAGTCTAACTATCAGTGGGATCCGGAGATGATTGCCAGCCAGTGGCAATCGGAGCCTTCTTCTTCCTCATTATAGTACGACCCCAACAACTATTATTATGGATATCAGCCAGGCCAGCCGTGGCAATAGACCAACTTAGGCCAAAAGCCTAAGCTTGGGGGAGTACGTATTTCTCACCGACATTACATTTATGTTCACACACTCATTGCTAGATGTCAGTGCTCATACTTTTTCATTGTAATATCCATGCTAGTTTATTTCTTTTTCCTGCTTTCTTCTTATGTGTTTGTTAAACCTTAAGAAAAACCAAAAAAATTTAGTAGTAGTTTATTTTTCTGCTGTAGTAGTAATAATTAAAAAGAAAACCCAAAAATATTTCCCGTTCTTCTTTTGCTTGTTGGGAGCTTTCCCGTGTAAATAGTTTTATTTCTTTTCTTTTCTTTGGGTGTCAGTAGGAGAAGACCATAATTAAATTGTTGAAGTAGCTCTTATATGCATTATTGTTGATTTAACCAAGAACCCATATTGCCTTGTCTTTTCCTGTTTATTGAATGCTTGTAGATTCCAGCTTAGTTCAATGCACGTACACTCTTATTATTATTCACATCGTTCGGTCGTGCAAGTGAAAGGCAATTATGATGATATATGATGGACCGACTGAGATAAGAAAAGCTAGTATGAACTTGACCTCTTTTGTTTTTGTAAATATGATGAGTCCCTCGTTCTTGATTCAGTTTATTATGAATAAACATGTTTGCAATGACAATTAGAGATCATAGTTGCTTGTGCCATGCTTGATTAGCTATGAGTTATAATGATTTACCTTGTGTGCCAACATGCTATTGAGATGGTTATGATGTGGTATGATGGGGTGGTATCCTCCTTTGAATGATTTAAGTGACTTGACTTGGCACATGTTCACGCATGTAGTTGAAACAAAATCAACATAGCCTTCATGATATTTATGTTCATGGTGGATTATATCCTACTCATGCTTGCATCCAATGTTTATTAATTTTAATGCATGTACATGGCTGTTGTCGCTCTCTAGTTGGTCACTTCTCAGTCTTTTGCTAGCCTTCACTTGTACTAAGCGAGAATACTGCTTGTGCATCCAATCCCTTAAACCCCAAAGTTATTCCAGATGAGTCCACCATACCTTCCTATATGCGGTATCTACCTGCCGTTCCAAGTAAATTTGTATGTGCCAAACTCTAAACCTTCAAATAAACATTCTGTTTTGTATGCTCGAATTGCTCATGTATCAACAAAGGTTGTCCTTATCTTCCGTGTTAGGCGGGTTATTCTCAAGAGGAGTGGACTCCGCTTCTCACTCACGAGAAAATGGCTGGTCACCGGGATGCCCAGTCCCATGCTTTATGCAAACTAAATCAAAATTAATTGCAAACAAAACTCCCCCTGGGACCTGATGTATGTTGGAGGCACTCGTTATTCCGAGCAAGCCATGGATTGATGCTTGTTGGTGCAGGGGGGTATAAACTTTACCATTCTGTTTGGGAACCGCCTATAATGTGTTTAGCATGGAAGATATCGCCATCTCTTAGTTGTTACGTTGACAATGAAAGTATACCGCTCAAAATACAATTTATCTCTATTTCAAAACCGAGCTCTGGCACCTCTACAAATCCATGCTTCCCTCTGTGAAGGGCCTATCCATTTACTTTTATGTTGAGTCATCACCCTCTTATTAAAAAGCACTAGCTGGAGAGCACAACTGTCATTTGCATTCATCACTATTAATTTATATTGGGTGTGACTATGATTGGATCTCCTTTACCATGAATTATAATGTCTAGTCAGTCCTTGATCTTTAAGGGTGCTCTGCATTTATGTTTTGCGGTCTCAGAAAGGGCTAGTGAGATACCATCTTGTTATATCATATTATGATTGTTTTGAGAAAGTGTTGTCATCCGAGATTTATTATTATGGCTTGCTAGTTGATTATGCTATTGATATGAGTAATTGTGAGACCTGAGAATTATTGCAAATGTGGTTAGTTATGATCTATGCTGAAAACTTGAATGTTGGCTTTACATATTTACAACAATAAGAGCAAACAGAGTTTGTAAAAGTTTTTCTTTCTTTCTTTCAGTTTGTCAACTGAATTGCTTGAGGACAAGCAAGGGTTTAAGCTTGGGGGAGTTGATACGTCTCCATCGTATCTACTTTTCCAAACACTTTTGCCCTTGTTTTGGACTCTAACTTGTATGATTTGAATGGAACTAACCCGGACTGACGCTGTTTTCAGCTGAATTGCCATGGTGTTGTTTTATGTGCAGAAAACAAATATTCTCGGAATGACCTGAAACTCCATGGAACATCTTAGACAAAATAATAAAAAATCCTCGCCAAAGATGAAGACCAGGGGGCCCACACCCTGTTCACGAGGGTGGGGGGCGCCCCCCTAGGGCGCGCCCCCCTACCTCGTGGGCCCCCTGGATGCCCTCCGACGCCAACTCCAACTCTATATATTTGCTTTCGGAGAGAAAAAACTCAGAGAGAAGAAATCATCGCGTTTTACGATACGGAGCCGCCGCCAAGCCCTAAAACCTCTCGGGAGGGCTGATCTGGAGTCCGTTCGGGGCTCCGGAGAGGGGGATTCGTCGCCGTCGTCATCATCAACCATCCTCCATCACCAATTTCATGATGCTCACCGCCGTGCGTGAGTAATTCCATCGTAGGCTTGCTGGACGGTGATGGGTTGGATGAGATTTATCATGTAATCGAGTTAGTTTTGTTAGGGTTTCATCCCTAGTATCCACTATGTTCTGAGATTGATGTTGCTATGACTTTGCTATGCTTAATGCTTGTCACTAGGGCCCGAGTGCCATGATTTCAGATCTGAACCTATTATGTTTTCATGAATATATGTGAGTTCTTGATCCTATCTTGCAAGTCTATAGTCACCTACTATGTGTTATGATCCGGCAACCCCGAAGTGACAATAATCGGGACCACTCCCGGTGATGACCATAGTTTGAGGAGTTCATGTATTCACTATGTGCTAATGCTTTGTTCCAGTTCTCTATTAAAAGGAGGCCTTAATATCCCTTAGTTTCCAATAGGACCCCGCTGCCACGGGAGGGTAGGACAAAAGATGTCATGCAAGTTCTTTTCCATAAGCATGTATGACTATATACGGAATACATGCCTACATTACATTGATGAATTGGAGCTAGTTCTGTGTCACCCTATGTTATGACTGTTACATGACGAACTGCATCCGGCATAATTATCCATCACTGATCCGGTGCCTACGAGTTTTCCATATACTGGTTCTCGCTTATTTACTTTTCCGCTGCTACTGTTACAATCACTACAAAATACCAAAAACATTACTTTTGCTGCCTTTACTTCTGTTGCTGTTACCACCACTATCATATTACTTTGCTACTAAACACTTTGCTGCAGATACTAAGTTTCCAGGTGTGGTTGAATTGACAACTCAGCTGCTAATACTTGAGAATATTCTTTGGCTCCCCTTGTGTCGAATCAATAAATTTGGGTTGAATACTCTACCCTCGAAAGTTGTTGCGATCCCCTATACTTGTGGGTTATCAGGAGCCAAGATGTTTTTCTAATGGGTTCACTAATAATTTGGGCATGAACTAACTATTGTCTGTAGTGGCAGAGGCTGCTAATAAATCCAGGCTAAGCTCTCCCAAAATCCTTCACAACTTATTCAAGGTGGGGGGCCAATCCCCCCCCCCGACAATATGTACATATCTCTAGCTTAGATTATTTTTACAACCTCATACTAACACGCCGCTGCATCCACCACCTTGCTCGTTTAAGCACCCATGACTTTGCCTTTCTATCACCCGATGGCTGATGTTTCTGTTATGTGGGTTATAAGTGGAAGTAGCGAGGTACGTTCCGGGTAGCTTCATTGTGAAGGGTAGGTCTATAGCCCCATACAAAGCCCTATTCCTTCACCATTCTTGTAATTCCAAAAAAACTACGCTTTTTTGCTTTGTCTACAATCTATTCTCTAGGTGCTTTTGTGAGACAGTAGTACAACGCATAGAGCAACTCCAATAGCTTCTCTATCCGAAAAAGAATTTACTGTTTACAAAGAGTTGATGCAAAAATACTCCACCCAACACCTTCCGTAAACCCAAAAGTTTTTTTACGACATCCCTATAATTTCCCCCAACCCCCCTCACGTTTACGGGAAGATGACTCTTCTCGTATAATTTGACGGGCATCAAACCATCAGAACTTTCATGAGAGGAAACCCTCGCACCGCCATGCAACTGCCGCAGCACCACGCCACCAATTCCACACCACCGCCACATCAGGCCGCTGCCGCACCGCCCGACATCGCAGCTTGTCGGCCACAACCGCACGTGACACTAATGTGTGGGCCCTAGGACATTAGCTAGGCTTGTTTAATAAAAAACAAAAAAACTAGGAGAATATGTTTACGGGTTGAGAAAAGTAGTCATCGGACAATTTCCCCTAAGTTAACAGGCATCCCATAAAACGATTCTGACGGGAAGTTTTTTAGGGGAACTATTAAAGTTGCTCTTGTCAAATCTCTAGCTCGTCACCTAAAAAAACTTAATCCATAAAGAAATTAGGCCAAGCTAGTGTGATTTGTTGGTATGTGGACAGGCTACTGTTCAGGAAGCTAATGCTATGGCCAACATTATCAATCATTTTTGTTTTGTGTTGGGTCAAACTACAAATTGGGCCAAGTCTGCTAATATGTTTAGTGCTCATGTTAGTCAGGCTGTTATTCAAGATATCAAGCAGATTTTTCCTGTTTCTAACATGGATGCTAATTTTTCTTATCTTGGTCATGCTCTTATTCTTCCTGTTAATAATAGATTTGCGGCCTACAATTTTGTTTTGGATAAATTCATGAATTAGCTTCCTGCTTATAAGGCCAACTTGCTCTCTCATGCAGCTACCAAACTCACTGCTAGTATTAGGAACTTTTAGTGGATAGATATTAGAGAGAATAATTCTAGCAAAAGCTTGTGTCTTAGGACTTGGAAGGATATTTGTAGTTCTAAAAAAGAGGGTGGTCTTGGTATTAGGAACTTACAAGCCATTTAATGAAGGCTTAATGCTTGCAGCTGCTTGGCGTGTAGCGAAAGATTCTTCTTCCCATCTTCATCTTGTACTTAAGTCCAAATACTTCCATGATGCTTCCATGTGGACTGCTAGCCCTTCCAATCCAAAATCAGCTTTTTGGCCCTCCATTCTCAAAATGCTGCCCAAACTCAAAGCTCATTCTTTTTATCAGATTACTCAAGGTAATATTTCTATATGGAGCACCCCATGGTGCTCGCGTTGGAATGCTATTTATGATCATCTTATTATTCAACCTTCAGGATATAGTTACCCTTCTCTTGTTAAAGGTCTTTGTTTTCCTGATATGAAAGAATGGAATTCTACCCTCATTTATTCTCTTTTCCGACAGCCTCTTGCTTCTACTATTATGCAGACTGATATTATTCAAGAGGACAGTCCGGATATTCTTTGTTGGGACCTTACTCCTAATGGTATCTGTACTTATAAATCTATTTATAAGCCGTGTTTGCAGGATATTCATGCCAATCCTAGGTTTGCACCTTCTCGAGTTTCTTCGCATGTCAAGAATCTTCTAAATGTGGTCTAGAAACAAAAGATGATGATTCCCTGGGTAAAAACTTTTCCTTGGAGGTTCCTTCGAAAAGCTCTTGCCACGGGTTCAAGAGCTGGCCGCTTCTCTATGCACATCTCTCAGCTTTATAGCAGATGTGGTCAGCCAGAGGATGAAATGCATTTATATTTTCTTTGTGATTTTGCTAGAGCTACTTGGTTTCTAAATCCTTGGTGCGTTAGAATGGATATTTTAGTTCAAAGTAATCCTAATATTCATAGTATTTTCCTTGCTCTGATTAATATGAATTATCCACATGCTTCTCTGCCCAACATTCTCAACTTTATGTGGTGTCTTTGGAAAGCTAAAAATGATTATCTTTTTAGTAGGAAAAGAGCTCTTCCTCATCATATTAACACTTCCGCTATAGCTCCGTCTAATGAACTCAATGATTATGTACATATTTCTTCCCAGCTCCAATCCAATAAGATGGTCGGTGCTTTACCTCTTACTAATCAGATTCCTATGCAGAGCGAAACAATTAAGTCTGATCTTATAGTTACAGGACCAAGAGTATACTTTGATGCAGCATTTAGGTGTAAAAAAATCCCAGCCTTGACTCAAGGATCTGTTGCTACTGGAATTGGAGTTTACCTCTCTTTGTCACAAAACCAATTGAAAGTCAATATAATGTGTGGATCCAGACTTCTACTGTTATCACAGATACACCTTTACAAGCTGAAGCTGCTTCTTTTGGGAGATCAAGTGGCCAAACAGCTATGCATTTCTCAACCCACTTTTCTCACTGAAAATCTGTCTTTGGTGTCATGGGCGGCTAGCAGGAAAAATAAGGAATCTACTACGCCTTGGACTATTAGAAAAGTCCAGGTTGATTTCTTCTGCTACTTCTCAGATTTTCGGTCCCAGGTGTTTCACATCTCTAGGGAGATCTCATCAGGTTCTAACATCAGCGGTGAAGCCTAATATATGTTGTTTCGCTTCAGCTCATCGAAATATGACTTGCCCTGTAGTTTTTTTCTCTCTAGTTCTCAATCTCAGGGCTTTGTAATTCATGATGTATGATTGTTACTAGTCTGGAATGAAAAGGTTCGGCGTCTCGTGCGCCTTTTGTTGTTAAATTAAAAAAAAAAAGGATTTCACCTTCTGGTCCACCGGCGTCGCGTAGACCGCACTACTGGTGTCGCGGAGGAGACGTGCGACCGCGTGCGGTTGCATAGTAGTAGTACGTACTATGAGACGAGCAGCGGAGACAAACCTATGCTCCGATCGTTATCCCCATCGCCATCGCGGCGGCCGCGCGGGGGCGCCGGCCGGTGAATGAATCGATATGCATGGGCCCTACGGCCGTCTCCGAGCGCGGAAGATCTCCCGAATCTGTTTCAGCTGGAGTCTGCTAACGATGGTTAAGGGCGTGGCAGCCGGCGACTCGTCCAGGCCAGTCCGTTCCGTCTCCTTCCCGCGCGCATCGGCCACAGGGGGGTGAGGCGTCGCACGGGATGGCACTGTTTCAGCCGGCGGCGGCCTGGCTCGTCCATCGTCGCCGTCATCATCGTGTCGCCCTGGGGTCGGTGGGGGGAGAGAACGCGAACGCGAACACCAACGCGGGCTCGCGCGGCTGCAGCGCCGCTACGCAACCTTTGTCGGCCCATTTGCGCGTCGCCGTCAAGGGGTCGCGTACCCGTAAAAAGGACGAGGGGCCCCGCGCCCGCGCAACTTGCTCGCAGTGGGCCCGGATCCGGCTGTGTGGCTCCGCCGGGTCCAACCGAGGCTCCTGTGTAAACAAATGCGTCAGAATCCTCCGGTTTGTGCTTTGGTTCGCCGCTCAATTCATGGTCCAGAACGACGGCGCCATACCGGGTTTGTTGATGGTCGGTCTGTATATTTTCGCAAAAAAATATACTGTAGTATGAAATAATTGTTCTTCAGTCGTGATAACCATCAATGCAAGTCGAATGGTTTTTCGCCCCAAAATCAAGTCTTATAAACTGCATATATACTTGAGAAATGATTTTATACCGCATCCTTTTCAAAATATAAAGTGTATTATTACTTTCAAAAAGTTAACCTTCTTCTATGTTTGACTAAATTCATAGAGACAAACATTAACTTCCACATATAAAATGCGACTGTGTCCGATAAAATACGGGCCTTCTCCTCCTCCGTCTTCCGTTGGCGGAAAGAAGGAGTGGGGATCCCGGATATTCGTCGTGACGTTGTGGTTAGGTCTCGTCGGATTGGCATTTCATTGCCTAACGGTGGTGTTATGCCGATCAAGAATAACATTTTTTCGCGACTGCTGGTGCATCTCGTTGGGGACAGTCTCATCGATTATTTATAGTAGATAGGGGAGATCATCTGGTTGTTGCTCTTCTGAAGTGGTGGGTTTGTGTGTGTCTTCCTGTTACGTAGCGGAGTAGACATCGACTCTTGGTGTCTTGTCCTCTGACTCTTTCTCTGGTCGGTCACATTCGACCAATTTCAGCGTCATTTGGGAGCTTATAAGGTCAGGTCGGCCTGACTCCGTTTGGCCGGATTTGGGGTTGTCCTCCAACCTTCTTTGTTGCTTTTTTTCATGCGGTGTTATGTTTCCCTAGATCATTGTTGTCGGCATCTTCTGGCTTCGGCCGATGAGTTTGGGCCGTTGTGTCAACAATGTTTCCTTGGTCTTGATGGTGTTTCATGGGTCTAGAGGCATCATCAAGCTCGCTCACCGCGTGCCCCCGTCGAGTGCAGGACGAAGACGACGTCAATTTCTCAAAAGATACATATGCAATTTCTATTTTTTTATAAGGGTGTTCTTTGGTCAATTGTTTTGACAAGTGAGTGCCACAAAAACTAAAAGACATGTTTTATAGCACGACAATTCTTTTTTTCGCGAATACACAAAGTTTGCGTATCATTCATTGATAGAAGAAGTTAGAGTGAGTACATGGGGTGGTACAGCTCATGGCACGAACGCAAAAGGCGTGAACATGGTTGCCGAAGCAGAGAGACATGAAATGCTCGACCCAAAAAAAAAACACAGCTAAACTCGCCAACCAGGAAAGCAACCCAAGCAACAACTAGACGATCAATATCTCCACATCTAGCACTGAGGACGCCACGAGCAAACAAGACAACCCCTTCACAAAGGAGAACGACACCAAGACGTAGTATTCGTCCGATCCGAAAAATTGGACCTAGGGTTTCCCCTGCTACTCGAAGAGGGGCACGGATAACGGCCATGACAGAGCCTTCAAGAAGGGGACTACACCGACGAGTGTCGCCGCTGCCAGCAAAAGATGCAGCGACTTCGCCCTGGCCATGTCCCGAGCAATCCCAAGCTGCCGGAGTACGAGTCGAAGAAGAGGAAGTCGGGCTTAAGCCGGAACTGCGACTGCCGGGAGGGGAGCCACGCTCGACGCCGAGGAGGCACCGAGCGCCACCGGACGTGCGAGCTCTGAAGGAGGGCGAGGTATCATGGTTGACACGCAATTCAACACACAATGTTGTACGACGCTGAGTGTTGACCGAAAAAATGCAACATGTTCAACAATTAAGTGTAGCGGAGATGCGTATGTTGAGATGGATGTGTGATCACACAAAGAAAGACCAGTCCGGGGTGATGATATACAAGATAAAGTTGAGGTAGACATAGACAATTGACCGCGAGATATTATGTGGTTTAGCTCTAGCCTACCGCATTTTGTTTACGATTAAAGGTTTTGTTGTTGTTGTTGTTGTTGTAATGGTGGTTAACTTTTTTGACATGGAATGAGGCCTTTTTCCTAATATCTAAAGAAAAATAAGTCAATAAGAGTAGTGTTGGAATGAACTTCGAAATTAAAAACGCAGTCAAGATTAAAAACTCGAAATGAACTCCCTCACCTTTGCCCGAAATGGACTTGGCATCTACATCGGCGCTCCAGCGGCCACCGGACTCCCCCCACTATAATTGGCTCCGCTGGCTGCTGCTGCCACTCATCAACAACCTCTCCGCTTTCTCCTTCCCGTCTCTCTCCTCTGGTCCCGATTCCCTTCTCCGAGCTCCTCCCCCCTATAAATAAGGCGGCCCGCGGCGGCCATCAATTCCCGTCACCGCCCACCGAGGCCGCGAATTATTCCTCCGCCCCGCCCGCCGCGAAAACCCTAGCCGCCGCCGATCCCATGGCCACCGCCTCCAGCCAGGCGAGCCTCCTCCTCCAGAAGCAGCTCCGAGGTGCGGATCCGGCCGCCGCCTCCCGCTTGATCCGTCCACGCGCCTCGCTTTTCTCCCCACGCCCGGTCTCGGCTGATCTGGGTTGCCGCTGTTTTATGCAGATCTCGCGAAGCACCCCGTCGATGGGTTCTCAGCCGGGCTCGTCGACGACAGCAACGTCTTCGAGTGGCAGGTCACCATCATCGGCCCGCCCGAGACCCTATAGTGAGTCCGGATTCCCCTCCGATTCGCATCGCCTCCCGATTTCGCATCGCCGTGAATTCTGCCTGTTTTGTGGGTCGGTGACTGGCTCTGAAATTCGTTAGCGCCTCAGGTAGGCAGCGTAGCATGGGGTCGAATTTTCGTTTTATCTAGATTGTTGTGGCGTGTTGGCATGGCTACCCTGCCCGTAATACATGGCCGGTTGAGTTCCATTTGCGCTGTGCGTGTGGGAGCGCGCAGCCGTACAGGCAACTCTGTTTGCTCTTTGCTGGGCAGATACATCTGGTGATGGTGTGGAATTGGGGCTGCCGCGTTGCGGTGCGCAGATTCAAGGAAATTTGAGGTAGATCGTTTCATCATGTTAGTAGGTTGAGATATATGTATCATCTGTTTGGAGTTTAGTATAATATGCCGATGGGGTAAATTGGGTTGCTCGCCCCATTCTGTGCTGGTAAGGTTCATCGTGGTTTGGGGGTTGATTCTTCCACTTCTTCGGTAGCACTCTGCTTTTGTAAAATGCTGGGCAAGTTTGTGAGGCTTCTCTCAAGTAGTGACTAGTGACGCCCTGAAGTTTCATTCTAGTTTCATCAGGTGATTTGGTGCATGAGGGGATTTTTCATAGCAATCACAAAATTCCCTTTCTGATGAAAATTTAAGTTGAGAGTAAACGCATCCAAGTGAAGTAAATTGATCCTTGCTGTTACTTAATGTCCAGATAGCGAGCTGAGACTATACATTTTTTAGGCCAGAGTTGTGCAGATACTAATAAGTGATAATAGTGTGGATCAATGAGGTCAATGTACATATGCACCGCCGAACACCTCTCTTTGTTTCAAAACCTGTGCTCTCATTCATAGAGATGGGTTTGGGTTGTAAAGGGAGCATGTCAACCACTTTCGTTTAGACCATCACTTGTACTCCCTGCCATTTGTTTGAAGTGTACCAAGCCCCAATTTGAATTGCTTTGTTGGTTTGTTCTCTTCCTGATTGAAATTGCTTGTAGCAATTTGGCATATTTGGTAAAACATGTTCGTATAAATATTAATTTATTTAACAAGCATACACTATCTGATCCTTTTTACAATGCTGAAATTTTCTGTTCTCTTTATCTGGAAGAGAACTGGCGATGATCTAAGGAGCTTTGTTGTTGTTTTTGGATAGCTTAGATATTGCTTTCTTGCTTTGAGATTTACTTTGGGGCTGTATTGTATGGATCTTGCGTCATCTT
>NC_041384.1:606071751-606079944 GCF_002162155.2 Triticum dicoccoides | reverse complement strand
ATCCTTTGATCTGCTCAGTAACGCTGATTTCCTTTTTGCAGTGATGGAGGCTATTTCAATGCAATAATGAGCTTCCCACAAAATTATCCGAATAGCCCTCCAACAGTCAGATTCACTTCTGAAATGTGGCATCCTAATGGTCTGATTTCCACAATTACAACCTCATGTGCTTGTACGATCCATCAATCTGACATTATGCTATTTTTTTCCAGTTTATCCGGATGGGCGGGTATGCATTTCTATTCTTCATCCACCTGGTGATGATCCCAACGGATACGAGCTCGCGAGTGAGCGTTGGACACCAGTCCATACGGTAGTGCTTCTTATTTAGTGTCTACCACGCTAAAATTTTGCTTCTGTTCCATTTCTTCTGCTTAATGCCTTTATCTGCTACATTTGTCGCCATACATCATCAAACATCATTCAAAAAGAAAAAAGGACCCTGTAATGCAATGTAATGCCAACTGTAAAAGAACGCAAAAATTTAAGTTCATTGATAACCAAGTCTTTAGTCTGAAGCAAGTTGGGGTAGGCTAGACCTGAAACCTGTAAGATCTCAAAACGAACTCATGGTTTTGGCACGTGCATAGCCAACTTTCACCCACCCCTATCCATGGCTAGTTCTTTCGTGACATTCCAGTCCTTCAGATCTCTCTTTACAAACCTCTCTTACATTAGCAACACGCTTGAACCGTCCACTATGCACTGAAGCTTCTGGAGGCATGTGTTGTATATGCCCAAACCATCTCAGACGATGTTGGACAAGCTTCTCTTCAATTAGTGCTACCCCAACTCTCTCATCTATACCATCATTCCGGACCCGATCCCTTCTCATGTGGCAACAAATCCATCTCAACGTGCACATCTCTGCTACACATAACTGTTGAACATATCACCTTTTAGTCGACCAACACTCAGCGCCGTACAACCTTGCGGGTCAAATCACTGTCCTATAGAACCTGCCTTTTAGCTTTTGTGGCACTCTCTTGTCACAGAGAACGCCAGAAGCTTGGCGCCGCTTCATCCATCCGGCTTTGATTCCATGGCTCACATCTTCATCGATATCACCATCCTTCTGCGGCATGACCCCAAATATTGGAAGGTGTCCTTCTGATGTACCACCTGCTCATCAAAGCTAACCTCCTCCTCATGCCTAGTAGTACTGAAACCGCACCTCATGTACTCATTTTTAGTTCTACTAAGCCTAAAACCTTTCCATTCCGAAGTTTGTCTCCATAGCTCTTAACTTTCTATTAACACTTGTCTGACTATCATCGACTAGCACGACATCATCCGCAAAGAGCATACACCATGGGGTTCCTTTATCCCTTGTGACCTCATCCATCACCAAAACAAATGGATAAGGGCTCAAAGTTGACCCTTTGTGCAGTCCTATTTTAATCACGAAGTCATCAGTGTGACCATCACTTGCCACAACATCATCGTACATGTCTTTGTAAATCTTAACTAAAATGCGTTATCATCACCATTTCTTGTAAATTTTAACTAAAATTTCAACTGAGAACAACCTGAGCGTAAAAAATGTAACTGTTTGTCATTGTATTATAGAACAATGGGCGATGCCTTACTCGCGCATGTGTATGTGTTTATGATGACCTTTTATGTCATTTTTTTACTTGTATAGCCTTTTTGTTTGTCCTTTTAATAAGAAAGATGCTCAAATACGGTGTTATAATCATTGGGCTAAAGTGTTGTCATGTCTATGGTTAGAGTACTACATCATTGTCTACGTATGAGCGTTGACAGTCTCAATTTCGTATCAGTTTAGTTGGTTCATTTAATGAAGGTTGGAAAACATGAAGAGGCTTTGACTGTTTTGGTCTTATAGGATTCTGTTTTCTTGTTGTATGAATGAACACCATCTTCTGAAAATGCTCACACTTCATATGCTGATTGTTATAAATGCTTGAAAAATACCAGAGCACTTGATTTTTATACATGCTTTTGAATCCATCATCAGAAAGAGATGGTCATCTTATTAATTACACTCCTACGATGGCACTTTGAAATGCGGTACATGTTTCACAGTTCTCCTCTCAAGCATATATATTTCTTTGGGTTAATTATGAGCTCAACATTGAGTATTTTCCACTTGATTGGAGTGCTCCTCTTGACCAGATTTTCCGTTTCCTTTTTAGTTTCTGATCTGAAGGTGAATAGTTAGCAGACACATGCCAATGTTTGTGTATGCTTATAATAGTTGTTAATTTAAACTTTGGTCTCCATTTGCAGGTTGAGAGTATAGTATTAAGCATCATTTCGATGCTTTCTAGTCCAAATGATGAATCACCGGCAAATATTGAAGCAGCTGTAAGTTAACTTTAATAATTCCCAAGAAAATTTCATTTTCCTGGTGATTTGTCTAGATGACAAATCATCCCATCCCCTTGTTTTCATGAGTTCAATGATCTTTAAGGTGCAGCGGGTGCTGCTATCTATTGATATATTGTAAAAAAGAAGCAATTACAGTTGCTGTTACTCGCCAATGCTGAATATTCTGTGCTGACAGTTCTAAGGAAGTTAATTGTTGTGCATGTTAGGTCACATTACGTAATATCCATTGTAAAGAGACCAGACAGCAATGGCTTGAAGTAGCAGGCTGCTTGGTGATGGAGGGTACTGGTTGGGGATGAATGGATCTAGGATATAGCTGATCAAGAAAGAAAAGACGACAATGCGGTTTGGGGATGAACGGATCTAGGACATAGCCGGTCAAGAAAGACGACAATGCGGTTTTAACTAGAGATTTTGTTTATTATCTCTTAAGATAGAGCTGAGCCTAAGAGACGAACTAGAGCTATGATAAATTTCTACTAGTCAACTGGGTATGTTAAGTATCCAAAAAAATGGCACATGCAACTAAAATAAGAATCATGGATCTCACCAGTGCTATTCAGCAAGACATGCAGCCAGAAGACATATAGCTAACCTAACTATGCATCTAAGCGAACCCAGAATGTAACTGGACTTGTTCTTAATTCTTTTTGAGAAATCATTGTTAATATTATCATCAACACCATCCTGTTGAGGTTACCTAGAACCCTTAAGACCTGGTAGCTATTTCCAGGGAAAAGACGACCTGGGTGGAATATTCTTATAAGCCCCGCGGAAAATTGTGTGACCATTTGGGAGAGAGAAGCGGATGCTAGCGTGTAGCGTCTTATTTCCTAGCCGCAGCAGAGCAGGTTGTGAGGCGGAGGACACCAGAACTTCGCGTCGCGGGCAGTGGCGCGTCGTCAGAAGGACGTGGAGAACTTTTCCGGAGTGATGAGGCAAGGGTTTCCTAGCCAGGGAATTGGGGTGGGTTGGGCCTGCGTAAAGACCGGGGCTAAATTAACTCGTGCTCTTCCCACCCAGGCAAATGACGGGGATCCTGGGGTGATCCCTTGCTACCAAACTAGGCCTAAAGGTTCCATGAGATACTCTTGCAGCCAGCTCTTCACTGTCTTATGCTAACCTTGCAATATTTGTAATTTGAGCTGTCTTTTTGCTGAATGGAAAGTTATCGCTATAGTACCCTTTTGCACTTCCTAATGGATGTTTCTTGTGCAGAAGGACTGGAGAGAGAAGCAGGATGAGTTCAAGAAGAAGGTCAGGCGCGCTGTACGGAAATCCCAGGAAATGCTCTGAATAAAGTGGGAGTACTGGGGAAGTTAGCCATGCCATTTCAGGTGTGGAGGGTTTTGCTGTCGATCTCCAAATGTCCATCCGACACTAGCAATTTCACTTCTCCCCTGTATATTTTCCATTAGCCTGTCTCCTGTGGAGGTCTTGGTTTTGACTCTGAAAACGCAACGCATATTTCTAAGGGTCTGGTTGTTGTAATTGTGTGGCTTCGGCTATCAAATATTGAGAAACTTTGGAGAGCTGCTACTTACCATAATTCTTTAACGAACCTGATATAAACGGACACCTGCCTGGTCAGCTAATTGTTGAACTCCTCCAGAGTCGGACGTACGGAGTATATGTGTATGGGAATGGGAGTGGTGTGTTCTCGTCTGGAAATAAAATAGTTCCACTGCATTGGTGAACCCCAAAAAAAGAAATGGTCCAGTGACGGTACAGTTACCTCATTCAAAGTTAATGGAGCAGTAGTACACGCCTGTATCGAAATTGCTACACACATGGTTATTATTATTTTGAACCTGAAACAGTTCTACAGTATTTTCAGTTTAAATAAAATATGTACAAAGTTAAAATTTACAAGCAGATAGAAATCTGCATCTGCCCAATGCTAGTAGCTTTTTCTAACATGAAAAGCTAAAGTTCAGAGTTCTACTAGTCAAATCGTGGAACCAATCCACTAGCAGATTGTATGAGCTCAAACTTCTAGGAAGAGGGCTTGGCACTCCATTTTTGAAAAATTTCACATTCCTCTGCATCCATGTTCCAGCATCCTAGGACAGTGATGTCCATGGCAATTCCTTGGGTAATGTGTGGTTGAGGAGCAGAACTTCATCAAAGAAAAATTCCTCTGTTCTGCTTGGGGAGATTGAAAAGCAGCATTGTTGTGCAAAATCGCAGTCCCAAAGTAAATGATGGATGGTTTCCTCACAGTTATCATTGCACAAGACATGGTTATATGAGCTGACGAAGAACGAATTTTGTTTGAGCAGTCCTCTTGTGTTCACTCTGTCATATAAAGCCAGCCAAAAGAAAAAATTGTGTTTAATTCTTCCTGCACATTTCCAGAGCTGTTTGAAAAAACAGTGAGAGTTAGGCATGCCCATAAGGTGCATATACATTTTCTTGGAGTAGTCCTTGACTTAGACCAACTGTCAGATGCTGCAGAGAGATTAAGTTGGTTCATAGTGGCAGCCAGCATGTTGAACTGTGTCAAGGCCTGATTGGAGAGTGGTCTGTGGAATTGATTTGACAATTCTTGCTGAGTGGACATTTCTGCCAAAGTAATATTTGTCCTTGATGGCAAAGGAGTGGAGCTCAGGGTATTGCACAGCCAGAGATTGACCACTCCAGTGTCCAGTTGTCCTTCCAAAAGATCACTGTCTGCCCAGAGCCCACTTGACATGTTGCCACTTCCTTGTACAGTGGAATTAGCTTAAGATGAGCTCTCCACCAAAAGGATCCTTCAATTTTTCTCCCCATGGGCAACAAAGCTGCGCTTGATTTCTCATCAGTGTATATGGAAATCAGAACGGTATATGGTTGAATCATCGACTAATCACTTTCTTTCAATCAGAATGAAACTTGGCCAAAATACTTAGAGCAAGCCATGGTACATCTTTGTTCCAAACATTGTTTTCATAGAATCATCGACTAATCACTTTCTTTCAATCAGAATGAAACTTGGCCAAAATGCTTAGAGCAAGCCATGGTACATCTTTGTTCCAAACATTGTTTTCATAAGAAAAAAACAGCAAAATCTGGCTAAGACCAATGACTTTTATTTTTATTTTGTTGAGACTTGAGGAGCTTTATTGATCATTAATCAGAGTTACAATCAAACTGCAACCCATCAGCTATTTTTTTTGGGAACAAAGTTGATTCAAAGACAATCTACGTTACATACAACTTCTTTACGGAAATGCTAACTTAACTTCGTTAAAACCAATTCCAATCTATTTGCATAACAATACACAAAACCAACTGAACTACGACTTCATAAACAAACAACACCTTCACCACATGTTCTGGATAATGATGGCCATTGCCAACCAAGTCTTCCCTTGGATGGAATGGTCCCATCCCCGACAAGTAGGACAAATTACAGCAACAGTCACCAGAGGGTTACATGACGGAAATGGATAAGCCATTCGGGGGTAAAACTGGTTAGACAGGGAGGCATGATCACTGTCAAAATTCTGCACTCTGTGACAATCCTCTTGGCAGGAAGCTGGGGTCTTGGGACCAATCATGTTCACAAGAACCTTGAATACCTTGTGGGCGCTGCCACTACGTCACTGTCTGCTGAAAAACACAAGAAACAAAAACAAGAGCCAGGACGAAATTTCCTCTACAAAAAACCCAAGGCAAATTGATCATAGTGGGATTCGAACCCACGACCTATAGATTCGGAATCTAACGCGATATCCACTTCGCTATATGACCATTCTTGGTTTCAATACACAATTTTTGATACATAGGGGCACCTACATCCATGTCCTAACTTCAAAGATGGCAGGGCACCAGACACAAAAGATAAGGTTAAGGCATACATAACTAGTAAGGCACACACATAACTAGTATCAGTAACATCAGACTGAAACAAAGGTATGGCAAATCAGAACTAGCATCAAATTATCAGCAGGGGAAGCACACTCTGATTCATACATCTACAGAACCGGTTAAATCCTGTGAAGGTTGTTATTGCAAACAGCTTTTGGAGTTTGGGGGTGAAACTCGAACCAAAACAGAGGGTTATAAAGTGAACCCTAAGACATGTTCACGGGGGTAACGAAAGCACGGCAGATTTCCCAAATGTGTAACATATACAGTTATGAGTGATTTATTATTAACCCCTAAATGACGGCTTTACTAACACTATTACACTGTACACAGACTTCTCTATCTAGAAACTGCAGTCTAAGAGCACTTCCAATGCTCCACCATCAGGAATATCTTGATGATGCCACATAGGATTGAATCTGATGTGGAAGGTAAAGAAGAGAGACAGGGTACCTGTGTCTTACAAAATATACGACTAAAATGGAAAACCAATGCATATGTAGGTCACTTTAGTGCTGAACGGATCCACCACGCCTCTGCCTCCAAAATGAAGTCCCTGTTTGTCATATTTCTTCCTCTAACCTTGCCCATGTTCCCTTACAAATTCAGTGATTGTTCTCTGCCTAGTTTCTTCCTGTTGCACTAACCGACAGGGAGACACCGCCACTGCCCTCAGACAGCTACCTACTCTGGCATCGGAGGTCACTCCTCCACCGAATCTGCACGGCCTGCGGCAACACCGGCCACGGGTTCCTTCGCCATTGGCTGTCTCCAGGGAAGGCAACATCATCATCACTTGCTGCGTGCTCAGTTTAAGGTGTTACTTTTGTTCAGGTCCGGTTGGGAGAGTCAGAGACATGGAGCAGCTTTCGGGCAAACACTAAGCAAGCTTATGTGATACTACCCTTGAGTGATATAATGCAGTGTATAACAATAGTAGAGATAATCTCGGCACTCTGTAGTACCTGTCTTTTGCTTTACAGGTTACATGTTCCTCACCGTAATGACAGTACAAATGTGGGATTTGAATGCAGTGCCTGTTTGCTTCTGTTTATTCAGCAGTAAGCTTTTTTCTCTATGCAAATGAGTGTTCAATGAACCGCCGGTGAGATGTTGTGCCTGCCAATCGTTTGTTTCTATTGTTTATTGCACAGAACTGTGTATTAGCAAACTTGGCAGTAGTTCAACCTATCTCTTGTATTTTCCATGCTCCACAAGTTGGCCACAAGAATAAAATGTTACTACTGATTATATGCAACAAAACAGAAGCTTCTAAATACAGCACGCACAAAGATATAACCCATTGAGAAAGATGCATCAATACCTCTATTAAAAGCAACAGTATACAGTTTAAGATGCAGTGCATTGTGAGTGCCCTAATGGTACATTTTAGGAACAAGTGAAAAGAAAATGTGAGGCACACGCAAGACAAGACCATCTTGATTGTGTTCAGGTCAGGTGTATGCACATCATAATAAACAGAAACATCTAGTTCTGATTTCACTCCATACTAACAGCAACCATAGCAGATAAGGCAATTCAATCACAATCCTGACTCTAGGGTGACTGCTGTGCTGAGGGGGAACAAGCGAACTGTGTCTAAGGTCAGCCGGGAGGCACCAATCAGGTAAGACTAGGTTCCTGACTCTGATGCCTCGTTCAGAGATGTCCCATGATTCACAGGTTTCAGTCCTAATCGAGAGGGAACGAGGCAGGAAAGCAACCGCGGACACCAAACAAGACAAAGCATTCCATGTCACAAACTCTAAGACCAGCTCGGTTACAAAATTGTACAGAGTACTGTATTTGCTAAGCCTGAGAGGTGAGCTAAGCAGACGAAAAATTCCAGCAGATCTGGCCTAGGGGCTCCCTGCTCCCCAAATGGTTGATCGATTGAAAAGGATCAAGTCGTCGTCAGACTACGAAAGATCAGATCTCGGTTACGTAGAGCGAACCTTGGCGGGCGGGGATCATCTGCCAATGGGT
>NC_041384.1:606060576-606071543 GCF_002162155.2 Triticum dicoccoides | reverse complement strand
ATCCATCGGGGTAAGCCGGCGACGACGTGGACGATCACACGGGCTGCTGGAGCACTCGGGGTCGACCTCGCTGGAAGCGCGCCGGCGGTGATCCACCGCCGACCTCGCGCGTGCCGGCGCCGCGATCCGAGCGAGGGGGAAAGCAACGGCGGCGGAGAAAAGGTCCTCCCCGCGAAACGCCGCGCTCCCTGCGGGGAAGTCTTAAGACGTGTCTAATAGAACTCTAAAAAGCGCTTATAACTCCTTAAAAGATTTTCTTTGATTTCTTTTCAGGGCGCTAGGCGTCCACTCATCCCTATCAGCACACACATGCGTCTTCGATTTATGTGTTGTGCATGCACTCATCCCTATCAACGCACATATGCATCTTCGAAAGACTAAATCGGCATGTTATCTTAAGATTTTATAGAGTGCCTGCTTGGATTGTGATTATCCTTACCACATTATTTTTGTCATACTTGCCTTATTTGAGTTGCTTAAATTTTTAGCCACACTTTGGCTTGTCTAAAGAAATCTTACCACACCTTTTGTATCCATGAGATGTGAGGCTTATAGCATCTACAACCGGACATTTCAAACCCGCCTCATATGCTCGGACGGGCTGCCCGATCACTAACGGTCATGTTTTTTCGACTTAGACGGACGCCTCAAACGCGCCTCAAACGTCCGGGCTGACCGGCACCCCTCATATTCAGCCCAAATATGGGGCGAATATGGGGCGCACGGACGCGCCCGGGCCCGCCCGCCGTACCCGACCCATGCTGGCCCACCCAACCCCACTTATTTTTGTCCCCATCCTTTCACCGAAGCAAACCCTAGCCACTTCACTCCACTCCCCTCCCTCACCCGAGCTCACCTCCGGCGGTTTCCGGTCTTCTCCGCTATGGCAGGCAGCGAATCGGACTCCGACCAGTCCGGATCCGTCGATTGGTGTGTCAGTCGTGTGGGTTGGAGGAGGCAATGGCAGTCCACATTGTACTCCACCGCTCCCGGGAGGACATCGCTCGGCCGACGGACGAATCCGTCCGCTGCGACGCCATAGCGTCGGCTCACCGCGCGCTTGGGTCCTCTGGTGCCGGATCCTCGCGGTCCCGGCCGGAACACCTGTCCTTCTAAAGGAAATATGCCCTAGAGACAATAATAAAGTTGTTATTTATATTTCCTTATATCATGATAAATGTTTATTATTCATGCTAGAATTGTATTAAGCAGAAACTTAGTACATGTGTGAATACATAGACAAAACACAATGTCCCTAACAAGCCTCTACTAGACTAGCTCGTTAATCAAAGATGGTTAAGTTTCCTAACCATAAACATCTGTTGTCATTTGATAAACGGGATCACATCATTAGAGAACGATGTGACGGACAAGACCCATCCGTTAGCTTAGCACTATGATCGTTTAGTTTATTGCTATTGCTTTCTTCATGACTTATACATGTTCCTATAACTATAAGATTATGCAACTCCCGAATACCGAAGGAACACTTAGTGTGCTATCAAACGTCACAACGTAACTGGGTGATTATAAAGATGCTCTACAGGTGTCTCCGATGATGTTTGTTGAGTTGGCATAGATCGAGATTAGGATTTGTCACTCCGTGTATCAGAGAGGTATCCCTGGGCCTTCTCGGTAATGCACATCACTATGAGCCTTGCAAGCAATGTGACTAATGAGTTAGTCACGGGATGATGCATTACAGAACAAGTAAAGAGACTTGCTAGTGATGAGATTGAACTAGGTATGATGATACCGACGATCGAATCTCGGGCAAGTAACATACCGATGACAAAGGGAACAACGTATGTTGTTATGAGGTTTGACCGATAAAGATCTTCATAGAATATGTAGGAGACAATATGAGCATCCAGGTTCCGCTATTGGTTATTGACTGGAGATGTGTCTCGGTCATGTCTACATAGTTCTCGAACCCGTAGGGTCCGCACGCTTAACGTTCGATGATGATTTGTATTATGAGTTATGTGATTTGATGACCGAAGTTTGTTCGGAGTCCCGGATGAGGTCACAGACATGACGAGGAGTCTTGAAATGGTCGAGAGGTAAAGATTCATATATTGGAAGGCTATATTCGGACATCGGGAAGGTTCCGAGTGATTCGGGTATTTTTCGGAGAACCGGAGAGTTACGGGAATTCACCGAGAGAAGTATTGTGCCTTATTGGGCTTTAGTGGAAAGGAGAGAAGGGCCACAAGGGGAGGCAGCCCGCCCCCCATGGGCTGGTCCGAATTGGACTAGGAGGGGGCGGCGCCCCCCTCTTTCCTTCTCCCTCTCCCTCTCCTTCCTTCTTTCTTACTTGGACTAGGAAAGGGGAAACCTACTCCTACTAGGACTAGGAATCCCCCCTTTGGGCGCGCCCCTTGAGGCCGGCCCTCCTCCTCCTCCCCTCCATTATATACGGGGGAGGGGGGCACCCCATAGACACACAAGTTGATTTCTTAGCCGTGTGCGGTGCCCCCCTCCACAGATTTCCACCTCGGTCATATTGTTGTAGTGCTTAGGCGAAGCCCTACATTGGTAACTTCATCATCACCGTCAACACGCCGTCGTGCTGGCGAAACTCTCCCTCGGCCTCAGCTGGATCTAGAGTTCGAGGGACGTCACCGAGCTGAACGTGTGCAGATCGCGGAGGTGCCGTGCGTTCGGTACTTGATCGGTTGGATCGCGAAGACGTTCGACTACATCAACCGCGTTACTCAACGCTTCCGCTTTCGGTCTACGAGGGTATGTAGACACACTCTCCCTTCTCGTTGCTATGCATCTCCTAGATAGATCTTGCGTGATCGTAGGAATTTTTTTGAAATACTGTGTTCCCCCACAGTGGCATCAGAGCCAGATCTATGCGTAGATGTTATATGCACGAGTAGAACACAAAGGAGTTGTGGGTGTGGGTATATGCATATTGCTTGCCGTCCCTAGTTGTTTCTTGATTCGGCGGTATTGTTGGATGAAGCGGTCCGAACCGACATTACATGACCGCGTTCATGAGACTGGTTCTACCGACATGCTTTACACACAGGTGACTGCCGGATGTCTGTTTCTCCAATTTTAGTTGAATTGGATTCAATGAACTGGGTTCTTTCTGAAGATCAAAAAGCAATCACTATACCACATTGTGGTTTTGATGCG
Organism: Triticum dicoccoides; assembly: GCF_002162155.2. Taxonomy (NCBI): domain Eukaryota; kingdom Viridiplantae; phylum Streptophyta; class Magnoliopsida; order Poales; family Poaceae; genus Triticum; species Triticum dicoccoides. The sequence goes on along the minus strand of NC_041384.1, from coordinate 606,068,393 downwards.
TAGGTAAGAACGGTTCTTGCTAAAGCCCGTAGCAGCCACGTAAAACTTGCAACAACAAAATAGAGGACGTCTAACTTGTTTTTGCAGGGCATGTTGTGATGTGATATGGTCAAGACGTGAGATATAAATTGTTGTATGATATGATCATGTTTTGTTAAAGTTATCGGCAACTAGCAGGAGCCTTATGGTTGACTCTTTATTGCATAAGATGCAAGCGCCATACAATTGCTTTACTTCATCGCTATGCGATAGCAATAGTTGCAAAAGCAATAGTTGGCGAGACGACCATGTGACAACACGTTGATAGAGATCAAGATGATGGAGATCATGGTGTCATGTCGGTGACGATGGAGATCATGAAGGTACTTTGGAGATGGAGATCAAAGGCACAAGATGATAATGGCCATATCATGTCACATATTTTTGATTGCATGTGATGTTTATCTTTTATGCATATTATTTTGCTTAGTACCATGGTAGCATTATGAGATGACCCCTTACTAAAATTTCAAGGTATAAGTGTTCTCCCTGAGTATGAACCGTTGCGACAGTTCTTCATGCTGAGACACCACGTGATGATCGGGTGTGATAAGCTCTACGTTCACATACAACGGGTGCAAGCCAGTTTTGCACGTGCAGAATACTCGGGTTAAACTTGACGATCCTAGCATATGCAGATATGGCCTCGGAACACTGAGATCGAAAAGTCGAACGTGAATCATATAGTAGATATGATCAACATAGTGATGTTCACCATTGAAAACTACTCCATCTCACGTGATGATCGGACATGGTTTAGTTGATATGGATCACGTGATCACTTAGATGATTAGAGGGATGTCTATCTAAGTGGGAGTTCTTAAGTAATATGCTTAATTGAACTTAAATTTATCATGAACTTAGTCCTGATAGTATTTGCATATCTATGTTGTAGATCAATTGCTCGCGTATAGCTTCCCTGTTTAATTTATGATATGTTCCTAGAGAAAACTATGTTGAAAGATGTTAGTAGCTATGATGCGTACTAGCTCCATGATCTGAGGATTATCCTCATCGCTGCACAGAAGAATTATGTCCTTTATGCACTGCTAGGTGAGGGACCTATTGAAGGAGCATATGTAGACATTATGAACGTTTGGCAAGCTCGGTATGATGACTACTTGATAGTTTAGTGCGCCATGCTTTACGGCTTAGAACCGGGACTTCAAAAATGTTTTGAACGCCATGGAGCATATAAGATGTTCCAAGAGCTGAAATTGGTATTTCAGACTCATGCCCGAGTCGATAGGTATGAGACCTCTGACAAGTACTTTGCCTACAAAATGGAGGAGAATAGCTCAACCAGTGAGCATGTGCTCAGAATGTCTGAGTACTACAATCGCTTAAATAAAGTGGGAGTTAATCTTCCAGATAAGATAATGATTGATAGAATTCTCTAGTCACTATCACCAAGTTACTAGAACTTCGTGATGAACTATGACATGCAAGGGATGACGAAAACGATTCCTGAGCTCTTCGTGATGCAACGAAGGTAGAAATCAAGAAAAGCATCAAATGTTGATGGTTGACAAGACCACTAGTTTCAAGTAAAAGGGCAAGGGAAAGAAAGGAAACTTCAAGAAGAATGGCAAGCAAGTTGCCACACCCATGAAGAAGCCCAAAGCTAGACCCCAAGCCTGAAACTGAGTGCTTCTACTGCAAAGGGGTCACTAGGAAGCGGAACTGCCCCAAATACTTGGCGGATAAGAAGGATGGCAAAGTGAACAAAAGTATATACGATATACATGTTATTGATGTGTACTTTACTAGTGTTCATAGTAACCCCTGGGTATTTGATACTGGTTTAGTTGCTATGATTAGTAACTCGAAACAGGAGTTGCAAAATGAACAGAGACTAGTTAAGGACAAGGTGGCGATGTGTGTTGGAAATAATTCCAAGGTTGATAAGATCGCCATCGCACACTTCTTTTTACCTTCGGAATTATTGTTGAACCTAAAATAAACGTTATTTGGTGTTTGCGTTGAGCATGAATATGATTGGATCATGTTTATTGCAATACGGTTATTCATTTAAGTCAAAGAATAATTGTTGTTCTGTTTACATGAATAAAACCTTTTATGGTCATACACTTAATATAAATGGTTTATTGAATCTCGATCGTAGTGATACACATATTCATAAAATTGATGCCAAAAGATGCAAAGTTGATAATGATAGTGCAACATACTTGTGGCACTGCCGTTTAGGTCATATTGGTGTAAAGCGCATGAAGAAACTCCATGCAGACGGACTTTTGGAATCACTTGATTATGAATCATTTGATGCTTGCGAACCATGCCTCATGGGCAAAATGACTAAGACTCCGTTCTCCGGAACAATGGAGCGAGCCACTGACCTATTAGAAATAATACATACCGATGTATGCGGTCCGATGAGTGTTGAGGCTCGCGGCGGGTATCGTTATTTTCTGACCTTCACAGATGATTTGAGCAGATATGAGTAATCTACTTAATGAAACACAAATCTGAAACGTTTGAAAAGTTCAAAGAATTTCAGAGTGAAGTGGAGAATCAACGTAACAAGAAAATAAAGTTTCTACAATCTGATCGCGGAGACGAAATATTTGAATTACGAGTTTGGCCGTCAGTTGAAACAATGTTGAATAGTTTCGCAACTCATGTCACCTGGAACACCACAGCGTAATGGTGTGTCCGAACGTCATAACCATACTTTATTAGATATGGTGCAATCTATGATGTCTCTTACCGATTTACCACTATCATTTTGGGGTTATACATTAGAGACAACTGCATTCACGTTAAATAGGGCACCATCTAAAAATCCATTGAGATGACATCGTATGAACTGTGGTTTAGCAAGAAACTTAAGCTGTCGTTTCTTAAAGTTTGGGGTTGCGATGCTTATGTGAAAAAGTTTCAACCTGATAAGCTCAAACCCAAATCGGAGAAGTGCGTCTTCATAGGATACCCAAAAGTAACTGTTGGGTACACCTTCTATCACAGATCCGAAGGAAAGATCTTTGTTGCTAAAAGTGGATTATTTCTAGAGAAGGAGTTTCTCTCGAAAGAAGTGAGTGGGAGGAAAGTAGAACTTGATGAGGTAATTGTACCTTCTCTCGAATTGGAAAGTAGCTCATCACCGAAATCAGTTCCAGTGATGCCTACACCAATTAGTGAGGAAGTTAATGATGATGATCATGAAACTTCAGATCAAGTTACTACCGAACCTCATAGGTCAATCAGAGTACGTTCTGCACCAGAGTGGTACGGTAATCCTGTTCTGGAAGTCATGTTACTGGACCGTGACGAACCTACGAACTATGAGAGAGCGATGATGAGCCCAGATTCCGCGAAATGGCTTAAGGCCATGAAATCTGAGATGGGATCCATGTATAAGAACAAAGTATGGACTTTGATTGACTTGCCCGATGGTCAGTGGGCCATTCAGAATAAATGGATCTTCAAGAGGAAGACGTACGCAGATAGTAGTGTTACTATCTAGAAAGCTCGAATTGTCGCAAAAGGTTTTCGACAAGTTCAAGGTGTTGACTATGATGAAATTTTCTCACTCATATCAATGCTTAAAACTCTATCCGAATCATGTTAGCAGTTGCCGCATTTTATGAAATCTGGCAAATGGATATCAAAACTACATTCCTTAATGGATTTATTAAAAAAGAGTTGTATATGATGCAACCAGAAGGTTTTGTCAATCCTAAAGGTGTTAACAAAATGTGCAAGCTCCAGCGATCCATCTATGGACTGGTGCAAGCATCTCGGAGTTGGAATATACGCTTTGATGAGTTGATCAAAGCATATAGTCTTATACAGACTTTCAATGAAGCCTGTATTTACAAGAAAGTGAGTGTGAGCACTACAGCCTTTCTGATAAGTATATGTGAATGACATATTGTTGATCGGAAATGATGTAGAATTGCATAAAGGAGAATTTGAAAGGAGTTCTTCAAAGAAAGAATTACCTGTAAAGCTACTTACATATTGGGCATGAAGATCTATAAAGATAGATCAAGACGCTTGATAAGACTTTCGATGAGTACATACCTTGATAAGATTTTGAAGGAGTTCAAAATGGATGAGTCAAAGAAGAAGTTCTTGCCTGAGTTGTAAGGTGTGAAATTGAGTAAAGACTCAAAACCCGGCCACGGCAGAAAATATAAAGAGAATGAAAAGTCATTCCCCTATGCCTCAGTCATAGGTTCTACAAAGTATACTATGCTATGTACCAGACCTATTGTATACCTTAGCATGATTTTGGCAAGGGAGTACAATAGCGATCTAGGAGTAGATCACTGGACAGCGGTCAAAATTATCCTTAGAGGACTAAGGAAATATTTCTCGGTTATGGAGGTGATAAAAGAGTTCATCGTAAAGAGTTACGTCGACGCAAGCTTTTTACACGGATCTAGATGACTCTAAGTCTCGATCTAGATACATATTGAAAGTGGGAGCAATTAGCTAGAGTAGCTCTATGTAGAGCATTGTAGACATAGAAAATTTGCAAAATACATACGGCTCTGAATATAGCAGACCCGTTGACTAAACTTCTCTCACAAGCAAAACATGATCACTCTTTGGGTGTTAATCACATAGCGATGTGAACTAGATTATTGACTCTAGTAAACCCTTTGGATATTAGTCACATAGAGATGTGAACTAATCACATAAAGATGTGAACTATTGGTGTTAAATCACATGACGATGTGAACTAGATTATTGACTCTAGTGCAAGTGGGAGACTAAAGGAAATATGCCCAGAGGCAATAATAAAGTTGTAATTTATATTTCCTTATATCATGATACATGTTTATTATTCATGCTAGAATTGTATTAACCAGAAACTTAGTACATGTGTGAATACATAGACAAAACACAGTGTCCCTAATAAGCATCTACTAGACTAGCTCGTTAATCAAAGATGGTTAAGTTTCGTAACCATAGACATGTGTTGTCATTTGATAAACGGGATCACATCATTAGAGAATGATGTGATGGACAAGACCCATCCGTTAACTTAGCACTATGATCGTTTAGTTTATTGCTATTGCTTTCTTCATGACTTATACATGTTCCTATAACTATGAGATTATGCAACTCCCGAATACTAGAGGAACACTTAGTGTGCTATCAAACGTCACAACATAACTGGGTGATTATAAAGATGCTCTACAGGTGTCTCCGATGGTGTTTGTTGAGTTGGCATAGATCGAGATTAGGATTTGTCACTCCATGTATTGGAGAGGTATCTCTAGGCCCTCTCGGTAATGCACATCACTATGAGCCTTGCAAGCAATGTGACTAATGAGTTAGTCACGGGATGATGCATTACGGAACGAGTAAAGAGACTTGCCGGTGACGAGATTGAACTAGGTATGATGATACCGACAATCGAATCTTGGGCAAGTAACATACCGATGACAAAGGGAACAACGTATGCTGTTATGCGGTTTGACCGATAAAGATCTTCGTAGAATATGTAGGAGCCAATATGACCATCCAGGTTCCGCTATTGGTTATTGACTGGAGATGTGTCTCGGTCATGTCTACATAGTTCTCGAACCCGTAGGGTCTGCACGCTTAACGTTCGATGACGATTTGTATTACGAGTTATGTGATTTGATGACCGAAGTTTGTTCGGAGTCCCGGATGAGATCACGGACATGACGAGGAGTCTCGAAATGGTTGAGAGGTAAAGATTCATATATTGGAAGGCTATATTCGGACATCGAAAAGGTTCCGAGTGATTCGGGTATTTTTCGGAGAACCGGGGAGTTACGGGAATTCACCGGGGGAAGTATTGGGCCTTATTGGGCTTTAGTGGAAAGGAGAGAAGGGCCACAAGGGGAGGCAGCGCGCCCCCCATGGGCTGGTCCGAACTGGATTAGGAGAGGGCGCCCCCCCCCCCGCCTCTTTCCTTCTCCCTCTCCCTCTCATTCCTTCTTCTCCCACTTGGACTAGGAAAGGGGAAACCTACTCCTACTAGGAGTAGGAATCCCCCCTTTGGGCACGCCCCTTGAGGCCGGCCCTCCTCCTCCTCCCCTCCTTTATATACGGGGGAGGGGGGCACCCCATAGACACACAAGTTGATTTCTTAGCCGTGTGCGGTGCCCCCATCCACAGATTCACTTTGGTCATATTGTCGTAGTGCTTAGGCGAAGCCCTACGTTGGTAACTTCATCTTCACCGTCAACACGCAGTCGTGCTGGCAAAACTCTCCCTCGGCCTCAGCTGGATCTAGAGTTCGAGGGACGTCACCGAGCTGAACGTGTGCAGATCGAGGAGGTGCCATGCATTCACTACTTGATCAGTTGGATCGTGAAGACGTTCAACTACATCAACCGCGTTACTCAACGCTTCCGCTTTCGGTCTACGAGGGTACGTAGACACACTCTCCCCTCTCGTTGCTATGCATCTCCTAGATAGATCTTGCGTGATCATAGGAATTTTTTTGAAATACTGCGTTCCCCAACACCTTCCCCATCATCGGTGGGGCAAAGTATGAGTCCCACTGGGAACGAGTAGCCCGCCGTGGGAAGGAGAGGATAAGGGCCGCCGAGGCCCGTATCGCGGCGGAAATGGCGGCGACGGAGGCGGCTGATGCAGCGGCGCGGGCAGCCGCAGAGGAGGAAGCCATCCACGCCCGCATTGTAAAGAAATGGCAGTGGAGAAACACGCGCGCCCTCGCCGAGAGCAGAATCGGGCGGTCCGTGTCATGGCCGGATTGCCGCCGAATAAGGATAGCGACGCCGTGGACAGCTCCAGCAACGAACATATCCGGCTCAATCCGTACTGTGTCTTCGACCGGTACTTCCGCAAGAAGGACGGCAAGGACGCGAGGAAGGGTAAGGGCAGCCGTGGATGAAGTCCACCATAGCCAAACATGCCAATTTTGGGTAGTCCGATGGCATGTTTAGTGTAATGTGATGGAGTAGCCGGACGATGGGCGTGCGTCGACTTAATTGCATGAGTTTGTATGGATTTGAGATATGATAATTGAGGTGTCCGTATGTGGATTACATTTTTTGAGGAGTGCCCGGTCAATGCCCGTGGACGCGCCCGGGCGCGTCCGTGGGCGTTTGACGGGCCGGATTTGCCAAGTCCGGCTGTAGATCCTCTTACTGCTAACAAAGAAAAGCCTGCCTTAGTTGTGACAAGAACCAAACACACACATAACTTGGTCAAACTAGCCTAAATTGAGGTGTGGCAAAGTGTGACAAGTTGTGGCTTAGAATCAAACAACCCTAAAGTCACCGTAGGCGCCTTATAGTTGACGGGAATGTCTCTTCTCACTGAAAGTGTATTGCCGAATATCCTAAAATAAATTCAGAATAAATGCGAGCACTACGAGACAGTTGTTGAATAGTGTGGACAACGGTCGTGTCGTACCCATCGCGTCAACAGGCCGTGTCTCCAGCCGTTGGCAACACGGCTCATGTTGCGCTCGGAGGTTTGTGACATGAGGCGCGTTGCGCTTGAACAACGTTTTGCGCTCGGGGTTTGTAACATGAGTGAAGCGTTTGTGTTCGGGGGTTTGTAACATGAGACGTGTTGTGCTTTGTACTGAAGCGTTTTTTTATCAATGCAACCTGATATGTATTGTGACTGCATGAAGTTCCTGCATTTGTCCCCCATCTAGACGCAAGATGGGTCGTGTTGTGCTCGGTGGGTTGCAACATGAACTATGTTAGTTCCTAAGCATTTTTCACCATTGTGACACGAGTCATGTTGCGCTCAGACTGTCTGGCACGAGTCGTGCAGCAAAGCCCATCGTCAGCGCC
>NC_041384.1:606042216-606060339 GCF_002162155.2 Triticum dicoccoides | reverse complement strand
TAGTCGACCTGTCCACAACAGACCCCATGTTATGCTTGGCCAGTCTGCAACATGAGTCGTACTGCAAGACGTATGTGACATCGGGCATGTGCTAACGGCCGCCCGATAAAACTTGGATCAGATGACTGTGGAGACGATCGATGTGTGTGAAGTAATTAGTTGACTGAGGGACATCGTTTCGCTTCCTTTTAAGGGGTTAAGCACCTCTCAAAACCTTTAACTCCTATAAAAAAGGGGAGTGCTCGTTCGCTGGCTGATCTTTTAAAAGGACCGGGTGGGTCGCCAACCATTCAACCTGAGCTCATGATGGCAAGAAGACCCTTGTTGCAGAAATATATCTTGAAACAAAAGCCTTGTTGCAAAAAAAATGTTGCGAAAAAATATTGTAGCTCACGATTGTGTCCATCGATATTGCAACAAGAGTTATGTTGCAATTGCAACATGACCCCTGTTGCAGGGTGACAAGGCTGCAAGGGAGGTAGGGCGCGTGACAATGACGACCGGAGCCGGCCGTGACGGCTTCCATGGTGGTCGCGACGCCGCAGGGTGAGATGATCCGACGACAACACGTCCTGGGTGGTTGTGCCTTGCCAGATTCAGCGATGGTGCATCGTCAGCGGTCGTGTCTGGCCAAATCTGGTGACGTCCCATTGTCGGTTGCGGCACCTAGCGTTTGTGGTTGCCTGCAAATGTGAGGAGAAGAGAGGTGGAGGAGGAAGGGAAGGGGCACAGCAGCGGACGCACGGCTCGCTGGTGACGACGCTCCTGGCGACTGGCCAGATGGAATAATGCAATGTGGGGTACGTTGCTTTCGATCCGATCGGGGGCATGGAAGACGCTAGGTTGACTTTGTTTACCTGTATGCAACAAACCCTCTCTTGCGCTCCGTAGAATTGCAACAAGGGCCATGTTGCAGAAAGTTAGCCTATGGTGATATTCCCACCGCTCCATATCCTAAAACCCTCAAAACCCAACAAAAGTCGGCACCCCGCCGCCCTCGTGCAGTTCTCACAAGAAAACTCTAACCTACATACATAAACCGAATCATGTGACTAAAATTTATTTGTTGTTCAAAAGTTCACGTCAACTTTGGTTATTATCAAAACCGAGGCAAAATTAAATGGTTATTGTAGGAACCGAGCCGTGTCTATGTATAAAACCATAAAAACCAAAAACCGAATAAACCGAATCGAATCAAACGGAAAAATACTGAATACACACCCTTTACCCAATCCCAATTCCACTTAAAAATCCCCAGCAAATCCAAATCACCACACAGTCCCCGCCGCCCCCCCCCCCTCGCACTCCAATCCATCACAAAGCACCCAAAATAGACCTTCCCGCTCGAATTCCACATCCCAAATTTTCGGTTACCGCGTAAACTCACCACAAAACCACAAGGTTACACCTACCCACACAGATCCACCCCATCCGCGCACCCAAATCCGACGGTCCATCAAATCCAACACCCCACACCCTGCCACCTCAACGATCCGAACCCCAGCCCTCTCCACCAATCACGCCCTTCGCGCACGCCTATATATTCCTAGCCGCCCGTCCCCTCAAACCCACACCTCAAACCCTAAACGCAAATCTCCCACCTTTGCGCCGCCAATCCAGTCTCTCGCCTCTCCTCCTAGAAACCACCATGGCGCCCAAGGCCGAGAAGAAGCCCAAGGTGGAGAAGCGCGTGCCCGGGAAGGAGGGCGAGACTAGCAAGAAGAAGGCCAAGAAGAGCAACGAGACGTACACGATCTACATCTTCAAGGTGCTCAAGCAGATTGACCCGGACATGGGTATCTCCTCCAAATCAATGTCCATCATCAACTCCATCATCAACGACATCTTCGAGAAGCTCGCCGGAGAGTCGGCAAAGCTCGCACGCTACAACAAGAAGCCCACCATCACCTCCCGGGAGATCCAGACTGCCGTGCGCCTTGTCTTTCCAGGCGAGCTTGCCAAGCACGCCGTCTCCGAGGGAACCAAGGCCGTTACCAGATTCACCGTGTATTAGATCGCCACCAAGACTTTCTTAGTCTGGTTTGGTTTCTTCATTTGTCAACAAAAATATGGAGTTATGTTTCCCTATGCAAAAATGTAGAATGAGTTGGATTTGCTAATCAATGAATTATCCAGTGTTTGTTTGAAATTTGCCTTTCTTTAATTTGATCTCATCCCTTTAATTTTTACCTCTTATATATTATTTGGTAATATAACCCTGTAATTCTGTCTTGGATGATTTCCTTGAATTAAACCTCGGTGATTAATCCATTAACAGAGGGCCCCCCTTGTAGATGTCATGAGATATATCGGCTACATATTGTTGTATATGCGAAAAGTTTTTATTTGACCCGATATGTTAACATATTACTATTTATTTTCAGGGGAAAGATTTATGTGTGAGTTTTTAATACCATTAACTCATTCTAATAATTTTAAACATCAAACCATATTGTAGTCTCTATCGAGCGATGCTATCTCGCGCGCGCGTTGGCACGATCGATTTCCGACACGAGCGAACCTTCCTTTTTTGGCAAATCAAGTTAGCATGATTAGGAAACACACCGGGCCCCACCCGTGAAAATCAGGGGGGAGAAAATTATACTACGAGAGAGATGCATGTGCTAGCGGCTCCCGTGCATGCCTCTGCACGTTTGACTTCTTGGCCACATGGTGGGCCTGTGCCAGACCTTGTCGGCATCACATACATGAAAGGAAGGTCGCGCGTTGCGACGCGCGCCAGTGAAGGAGCTCTTTCGGTCTCTATCTTTACCTGATAATAAAGCATCAATCCCTTCTGCCCGTTCACCGGCATGACATTTTTGCAAAAGTTTCCTTGTACTTTTTGGTAACTGAAGCCCACAATCCCTTTTTAAATGGATTATGAGAAAACTTCCATTTTCACAAAAAAAGACCCTGTGCTTTGGTTTATTCGACCCACAGTCATTTCTAGAGTGGCTAATTGGTAAACACATGGGTCTCCTTCCCTTTGATGTGTGCTCTGCTCGATTCGCACGGGCATGGCGCCACCGCCGGCGGCCGGTCTTCTTCTCCGGCCATCCATAGCCCGAGACCGGTCTTCTTCTCCGGTCATCCGCCTCCCTGTCCTCCTTCCCCTCTTCATTTGTCCCTAATCTTCTCCTTCTTCCTCCCGTGACGCTCGGTTGGCCACCGTCAAGCCACCACGCCCCAAGATCCTCGCTCGTGCTGATCCGTCGCCGTGCTCTCCCTCCGAGGTCACTCTTTGAAACAATCCACCACGGGCGCGTGGACAGTTCCTTAAAAGCGAGCCCGTCGCGATCCACCACGCATAACCCGTTCCCCGCCTCCCTCTCCGTGCAAGCTCGACTCATTGGTCGGGTTGCTGGATCCTTGGCGGGGAGCGCCCCTGCGCTCGCCGGCGGGGTGGACGTAGCTCTGGGCCAAGCGTGCCATACACCGCCACACAAGTTGTGCACCACCATGGATGCAGACGCCGAGTCCCGGGCTTCCCCTTACCTGGCCCTCCAGGCTGCAATCGACAGAGGCCGGCCTTGGTTATCTCCCCTCGTGGCCGATCAAGGAGGCGCGAACAATGTCAATATGTCATCAACACCTCAGGGTATGGCCGCCACATCTGGTAAAAATTGACAACAGTACTATTGATTGACGGAATGATAAGAACGCTTCTGTTTTGTCTGTTTAATTCAGTCCTTGGGCTATCCGTGGAGAACACACACTCCATGGTCCAGACTTGTGACTATACTTAAGTGGAATTATTCTGTGGTCTCTTCATGATTGATCACGGGGTTGCGAGTGAAATTTGTGTATGGAGCATCAGTATCATGGTCATAGAGTCGGCAGGCTTCAGTTATGTGTACTTGGTTGGTTGGAGATATGTGAAGCGTAAGGGACCAGCTCATTCATACTTGAGATTCAGTAATGTTCTTGCAAGTTGCAACCATTTAGTTAAGATCTGCAGGTCTAAAAAACAAGCACCGCATGAATCAGATGTCAATGAGGCAGCACGACTCTGCAAGAAGCTGAACATAAAAGAAACAAAATGGAAACAACTCGATGATTTAGGAACAACACGTCATTGACGACAGGCATTTTTCCAGTCAGGGGAGAGGATTTTTTTATGCCGCGCTAGAACTTTTCGTGCTACGGATTTAAATAGTCCAGTGTCCAGTATTATGGGATCCACTCACTCTACAAGTACTGCAGCTCTTAAAAGTGCTAAGTTAATGAAAAGGGTGTTCCACTAAAAAATAACAAGAATGGATCGGTGTTTTTCTTGAATCCCCTCGGTTTGAACTAATGCCACGTATTTTCAAGAATAATTTGTGAATCAATTGTCAATCTAAATATGGTTGACAGATTGTGTACGGACGGAAATTTGAAGCAGATTAGGCAGGGGTCTTCGTCGGAGAGGTTGCGGAGTGGATGAACTACACTCCTGCATCCACTATGGAGGCAGCTAATGCTTATCCTAAATTCCCTTCTCTAAAATAAAAATAGTTGTTAGATCTATATTGGCAACAATACTCTTCACTGGATTATGAGCCAAATGAAGGGAACTAGGGAAGGAGGTCTGATTTGCATCTCCTGAAGGGGCACACCACAAAATTATTTCATTTGGGATGCGTTCCTTCCATCAGAGAGTAAAAAACCGGACAATAAGGTCACTCTGAGGACAACTCACACTGATGTTTACGTGAGGCCTTAGCAATTTTTTTCCGTTTTACCTGAGCTAATATTTATTGACCGAGTGTTAGCCAATGACATTAGTTGATGTTACTCATGGAGAGGATTTGGATGTTGTGTGTTATTTATTTATTACACACGCTATAAGCCTCAGATTAGCTTCATGGTATATCTACCTCTTTCCGCCTCTCAGAATTAAGATGTGTAGGTTCTGAATATTTCTTGGATTTATGACAATAGACTGTATGATTATCTATGGTAATCAGAATTTAGAGCTATACAAGAATTGAATTACAATGTTCTTTTATACAGCAATAAGGCTACAGATTTTCAGTAAGTTCGTTTCATTTTTAAATGGTTCAGATGATGTCATCAATCCATTGGAGTAGAAGGGAAGAATGATCTGAAATTGCTAAAAACATGGCAAATACAGTTGCATTTCATATCTTAAAAGTAGGAGATGCATATTAGTAGAAACTTAATAGTTGACATCCAAACTCAGGTACATCTCTGATATGATCGCTTTGTATTGATCTATTGGTAATTACATGATTGATTAATGGAGAAACAATGAATACTGTAGGTAAGTGAAGGCATACACAAATCAAGGGAGCACACTGTAAGAGCCATCGCTGCAGAGTTTGACTCCACATTTTCTTTGGATGATTGTTCGCCTCTTTGAATCTAGATTTTTTTTAACGTGACCACTTTGATTGAATTGATTATTTTGCATTACACATAGTGACCAAAACTAATGCTCTGTCCAGGCTTTGGGACACACTTTGCTGCATATAGGTGTTCACATGCTTCATGCTTTTAAGTATCTGCTTTCACGGGATAACTCAGTCCATATGTTTCTTGAGAAGTTAGGACTAACAGAAAAATATTCTATGTCTCGCAACATGAAGAAGCACGCGATAATTTATAAGTTTTGGAGTCTGCTAAACTCCAGTTCTGATTTGAAAGATGCATACATACATTATTTTTTTATTTGCTTTACTTGGTCAGTTTGTAAACTGATGCATTTCAAAGATGCAAGTTCATGCTCAAGATTTAATTGTATTAGCTTTAAGAAATGAGTAACTGTATTATATGTCATCTGTGCTTGGACCTAGGGGATTTTCAAACGTAGGCTTTATGGTTTTTACTCTACGTATGCAACTACAACCATCGTCACTTGCATTGTGCTATTTTTGATAGACTAATATGGTTAGTTTGCAAAGTTCTTGGATAAATTAGGAAGATATTGTAAATCTTTTTTCACATGTTCGACCGTTTCATGCTGCTAACAGAGCCATGTTGATGTTGTTCTTAACTTGGTGTGCATATAAATTGTTCTTTCAGACAGGCTGGGCAGTCTTCATTATCATAATGGTGTCCCATTGGTTGGTATACACAATTGCTTTGTGTTGTTTGCAAAGATTAAATAAGTAAGGTTCTAATGATGGTTTTGCGGTGAGTATATATGACCAATCTCTGTGGAGTTTCACTCCATCTGTATGAAAGTTTCTATGTCTAGTTGCACTTCGATGGCGGTACGGAGCTAAAGTAGATGTCGACGGAGGACATGAGGGCGGACTTTCCAAATACAAAATCCATGATCCAAAAATCGACAATCCAACCCGGTGCAATGCAGGGGCACTTTTACTAGTAAGTTTAAAATGTGCTTTGCTTCAGTTCTGAATATGCCCAGTTTTTAGTCTGCTATCTGCTCAGGCAATTTTTTTTGTTTTGGTCCTTGCTTCTCCCTTTAAAATATGTTTTTCATTGTGCTATGTCTTATTTTCTATAGAATTAGTTTGATGAGATGATTGGCTGCCAACTAAGGTTAGGAGGTGTACTCACTACAGATGGTGTTCTGTAGATGGAAAGTTTGTATTGACCAGATTTGTTTGCTCGTACTACATTTTATTTTCAGATCCAAGATCTTATTGCAAGCTTTAATAATATTAACTCATTCTAATGGCTAAGATGTGCATGAAATTCAAGTTCACTTCCAAATGCACAGATTTCAGAGCTTACCCTATGTATGGTAGTTGCACTAACTACTCCGGACCCAATATGTTTGGGGACTAGGTTATAGTTAAATGTGTTTTAGGCTCATTGGAGAAGCATTGTAAGCTTAGCTTATTCATGTAGAAGGTGGTGACACCCTGAGAAAATTAGAACCAAGTTTAGATGATTTATAGATATAATACTTCATACCGATGCTATCTTGGTAACATTTATTTACTTAATGCATATATATAAATGGAGTCAACCTTGTAAAGATTGCATCATGCTATGGATTGTATTTATGGAAGTTATGTTTCTTGCAAGAGCATAAACCTCCTAGTTGCATATTTGAAACATTTGTGAAGAAGCCTATCATGGGGATCTATAAAATCATGTTCATGATTAATTTATACCAAATATGCCAATCAAGCAATCCATCACATAACCATTCCTCGAAGTTGTCTAGCATGCAAATGAAATTGCAAAATCACTTTATTTGCTCGTGGTTAGTGCTCTCTTACACTGTAATTCAATTGTTATACCAATTATATCGATTTGTGCCATGTATCTTGTCCCATGTGCTATGTACCAAAGCGTCCATGCTAAGATTAAAATTGTATAGTAATGGATTCACTCATGGATATCATGTTCTTATCTTTTAGTGACTATTTTGCATGTGCAGTTCTCTTTGTGAATGCACATCTTGATGATTATCGATCACATAAGAGACATATACACGAACATGATAAAGTGCATATCCCTCTTTGGCATCCTTACTTCCTTGTTGGTTACTATTTACTTTGATTATTTGGTGGATTTGTAAGATGTTGAGAATTGAGTGTTTGTTTGTATTGCATATATCTTTGCACACTCATGACTTTTGGATGCATTTTGTACCCATGCTTTAGGTGATGATCTTACTAGATATGTCTATTATCGCTTATTTACAATATGTACTTTGGATCTTTTGAATGCATGCTTCTCATGTTTGATGCTTATTGTCATATCATATCATCTTGCTACATTCTATGGATCCTCAATATAGGTTTCTCTCTGTCGTGGATTTATCATGGCAGATGCCCTAATGAAATGACTTAGGTGTGAAGCCATCGCAACTAGGTTACCTTGAAGGGGTTGAACGGGACAAAGGACACAGAGAGTTTACCCAGGGTCGACCCCTCACAACGAGGTAAAGGCCTATGTCCTGCTTCTAATTGTATTGCTTGAGTTTCGATTACAAGGGAGCGAATACGCTTGACCTAGATCTCGATTGCTTGTTTCTTGAGTTAACCTGCCGCCAGGTCTCACCTTTATATACATAGGTAGAGACCCCGAGGCATACAGAGTCCTGGCCGGCTCACACAGCGTGTCCAACTCGGTTTCTAACTAATCCTGCCTTACAGAACAAGTCTTCATATGGTAGTTCACATGCCTAGGTCTTGGGCCTTTACTAGGCCTGCCTCCAAGAGCCGCCGTCTTCGTACTTCTCCTTGGGCCTCCTTGGACCTTCTTCATGTTGAGCCGCCAACGGTGTAACCCGGCCCCTCCTGGGCGGGTCACACCTAGGAGCTATATCCCCAACATTAGGCCCCAAGTTGATTTGAACTTGTTCATATCAATCTCCACTATTTAACTTAGCAGAATGTATCAGTGTCGAATATTCATCAGACCGATATAACCCGCCATGACATCACATAAACAGAAATATTGTGACCCGCCATGACGTCATGTGCATTGATTCGGCACAAAGCCCACGATATCTCAACGGATATTTATCTTAATGGACCTCCCGAGAATCGAGACACCCACATCGTTTAACATAATAATTTTGCCTCCTTTATTCCCGTGCAGGCCATCTTTTCACCTCCTTATAAATAGGGACAGGGGTCCTCTTCTTCACTTTTTACCCATGCCTCTGCCTCTTCTTCTTCCACGCGATGACCGACGCCTTCGGAGCTCTGCCGCCCCCGTCGACTGCATCAACCTGACCTCGACCAGAAAACGACGGCGCCCCTCCGCTGTTCATCAACATCTCCAAGTACCCATCTCCTTTTTCCTCACATATGCATTAGGGTTTCTACAGTTCTTTAGTGTTCAACGGCGTTCATCACCCTTGTCTATAGTTCATCGACCATGCCACCTTAGTAGGACCAAAACGCGATGCTAAAGTCACACCTTACTCCTCTTTAATATCTGCTATCAAATATGGATCCACTTGCTGCTGTTGAAATTCACTCCCCACACCTGTGGTTCGTCCACTGTTTTTAGGGCTAGTAATTTTCTCCTGTTTCTGTAACGACTGTAGATTCGAAATTATAGGCTGAATCTATGAAACTTGTTTGCCTAGCACTTAGTGAAATTCTATCCAATCCCTAGATCTTGTAACCATCGGCTTGACCACTGTTGTATGAGCGGCTCAAATAATACTTTGTAACCCGCCAAATACCAGCCGGCTTACCTTATAAGTTGTTTAAACTGCCAGTACTTATCCAGGCTTGACATTATTCGTCTCGTACCTCGCCGGTTTAACCATGCTATCTTCTTTTCTGCAACCATTAAGCGGCTTACCAATCCTTGCATATAACCAATTTTGCATAATAACTTAACTTTGTTCAACCATTGGGTGACTCATCATCACAAATTTGACCCGCCATGATTTCCTTTATAGGTTTTCACCTGATCAAAATGACTAAGACCGTCACCTCCTGCGACTGGGTCGTTTCCAATGTCACAGAACGGACTCTCCAAGAGTTTGTTGCCATGGGCGTTTTGCCATCTAAGAATGTCATCCATTGGTGGGTTCCAGGGGCTGAGGTTCCATCTCAACCAAAAGAAGGAGAAGTTATAGTTTTCTCTGATCATATGCTCCGAGGCTTCTCACCGCCCAGCTCAAAATTCTTCCGTAATGTCCTGAATTTCTATCAGCTTCACCCTCAAGACATCGGACCCAATTCAGTTTCCAATATTTGCAATTTTCAAGTCTTTTGTGAATTATACCTTCAAGAGGAGCCCAGCGTTTGACCTCTTCGGAGAGTATTACTATTTGAACCGCCAAACAGAGATGACAGATGGCCCCAGCCTTGAACATGGTGGAATTTCTATCCAGAGGTGAAGAGACGCCGTCTTTCCTTCAGCTGCACTTCCTAGTCACCCAAAGACTGGAACTAGACTTGGTTTTATTGCCAAGACACCTCTCCGGCGGGTGAAAATCCTCTGCTGGGTTACCGTATTCACCGGCTCAACCCCAGGCACCCACTTCCAGACCGGATTAGCTCTGCCAAACGAGCCAAATATGGACCCACTTTTACTAAGATAAGGGCCTTGATGGCAAATGACTTGACAGGTATTGACCTGGTTCGATGCTGGGTTAGCTGGAGAATCATGCCTTTAAGCCACCGCCTCGGCTTAATGTGCACATACACAGGCGATGTGAATGACCCCTTGTGGTATAACTCTATATCCCTTGAAGAGAAGGACCTCAACGAAATGACCAAGTCTGTACTTGGAGAAACTCTAGAAAACTCCAGCAAAACAGGGTTGAGCCCCTTCTATGTTCTTAACCCGGCTCCAGCTGTAAGTATTTGAAGCCCCTTTTACTTTATTCATTATTCTCATATGTTGCACTGGCCTTATTATCCTGCTCTCTTCAGGCCGACTCTCCTTTTTGGAATAAGAAGCTTCAAGATAAACCGACTAAAAAGGCCAGGGGAAAGACCAAGGCTCCCAAGAGACCCGCCAAGATGAAAATAGATGCAACAGACCAATTTACTCTGGATGATGAGTCGGAGGTAGAACTTGATTTCCTTGGCTCCTTTTTTGTGCATCTTATTGACACTGACCCCTCTCAGGATGACACGAAGACCAGCTAGGCAGATGTTGTAGAGGTAACTATTATTTCCTCCGACTCAGAGCCTTTGCCAAGACAGAAAGTTCGGCACGTGACCCGGAAAGTAAGGTTTTCTCACCCTTTAGCTTACTTGGATCCAAACTTTATTTTGAAGAAACAACAACATGAAGCTCGGCATACAACTCGGAACAGCGGAGGGGGAGACCTTCATGCCGGCTTACCCAACATGCCGGCCCCTCACAAACGCCGAGCAGAGGTTCCTCAGAACTCAAACTTCTCTTTTCCAAAGGCGGGTCTTATCCGTCAACCGCTTAATCCTTCCGACTCAAATTATCAGGGAACCTCTCACTCCTCCTCCGGCAACTCTACTGGGACTCAGATTCCTCTCTTCAAAGTCGCTCCTAGGTGAGAACATTTAACCTCTTTGTTTTTTAACACTTTACAAACTGATATATTAACATCTTCATATGTCTTACTTTCAGCGGTATAGCCAAACCCAGCAAGAAATTGAAGATGAATAAGCCGACCGAAGACCCCAAGGTTATTGAGCTGGAGAAACAAATCATATCTGAAGCTTCTCATCACACTCCTGAGGCTGCTGCTGATGACCCACCACCAGAGACTCACGACGTCACGGTGGATCCAATGGGTGTTGACCCATCCAGCACTAAGCCGCACAGTCCCATAAAACCTGCTGAAGAGCCTCCTTCATAACAAACTGCTGAGGATGTCATCATTGCTGGCACTGGTTATGCTGAACCCGGGAACCCCACCATTCTGGCCAAGCATTCTGCCAAAGAAGAGTTAAATGAAAAAAGCAAGGCCAAATTTGACGTTGCAAATTATTCACACTTGGGTGTCAGTGAATTATACTCTAGTTATCTGAGCCAGCTGCATACTGGTCATGATCTAGAGGCAGATTTAGTCAAGAAATTGCGCCAGAAATATGAGGTATGAACATCTGTTTCCTTTGCATATATAGTCATCCAGCTCAAAGTCTTATCCGTAGGAAAAAATATATCTGAGTAGGGTTAAGACTTGTCCATATGTTACTGCAATCTCTAAAGTCATAGCCATCATGAGCCGACTTATCTTAATAAAAGATGAACCGGGTTATTTTCATTACTTTGAAAGAAAAGCTCCAAACCATAGCCCTCATGGGCCGGCTTATCTTGAGAAGGATCAGCCGGATCACGAACAATATAATGCAAAAAAGAGCTTCCGCACACATTAGCCCCCAAGTGTCAAGTGCTTTGCTTGCAATGTGCTTGAGACTTGTATGTAGATTATGACATGGCAAATATGTTTATAATTGTTTAACTCTTACTTGCAGGATGCTTTAACTCAGGCCGAGCCCCAGGTGGTCGATTTAAAGACCAGGCTTGAGCAACAAGAAGCTGAAACATGCGAAGCTGACTCCAAGCTTAAGCTTGGTCTAGAGAAGAGCGAGAAGCTCAGAGCTGGGTTTTCCACATAAAGAAACGCTTGGAAGAAAGAGAAAACTGCCTTAGTACAAAGAGCAGAGACTGCCGAATCTTCTTTGAGAGAGACCACTGCAGAACTTTTCGGCTTAAAACGCCATATCTCAAAGATGACAGCTGCTATCTTTGGTAAGGAATTTGGGATGCTTTAACCACTTCCAATTTTTTAATTTTTAACCTGCCTGGTGGCTTATCTACGCGCTCATCTAACAAGCCCCAAGAGTGCCAACCTTGGCCAGGACATGTTGGTGAAGCTGAAGGCGGTTTACACTTTGGTGGAACAGCTCTACACAGGCACTCAGCAAACCATAGCGGCCATCTCACACAGTAAACAACCACCTTCATTCATCAGGGAGGTACTGGACAAACTATCTGCCATGCTCCAGAGAATCGAAGAGATTAAGCGATCATCAGCCCGAGCTAGTGCCATCACTGCTTTGAGCCGGGCCAAAGCATGGCAAGCAAAGTTAGACCCAGAGGAGATGGCCACTGGTTGTCCAAGTCTCAAAGAAGATGGGTCTCCCTTTGATGCAAGCAACTTTACCAAATGTGTAAAGGAGATGCACCCTCTGGCAAGCAAATTGGCTAAAGAGACGGATTTGTCCAAGTATCAGGTGGCTTACACGATGGAGAACTCCAAAGTGAAAGCGCCGGCTTATGAGATTGTGGATCTTATTCCTCCAATACGTAAGCGTACTTTTGCTCTTAACATTGATCCGTCCACACTTATAGATGATGAAGCTATGTTCAAAGCCTTAACTGGCATCGATTGGACATCACCTGACTTCCAGACGATGGACGACGAAGAAGAAACGACGCAGGATAACCCAAAGGCTTCAACTCGCCAGGACCAAAAGAACTGATCCAAGGGGCGGCTCTCAGACCGCGGCATAGAATTTCTTTTGAAAAACTCCTAATCTTGTGGGCTTGGGGAAGCCTTGTAATAGGCTAGTTGAAACAATGATCTGTCATGCCATCGCGCATGTGGTATCCTTTGAATGTTTAAACCGCCGAGCTTGATTTTTATCACCTGCCACTTGTGCATATAATATTATCAACTATGTGGATCAGATCAAGCATCATCATACTTCCTATACACAAGGAAACAACATATGCCCTGGCGGTTTATGCCAGGGCAGGTCACAAATGTCTTTGAAAACCCCCTGATATAATAGTCTTTGATAAAAAAGACTAAAGGCTATTTAAGCCGGAAATATGCCAAAGCGACTTAAAGTCGAAGGCAGGGCGGGTTAGAAAAACCCTAAATATCTATTCAAATATGAAAATTCATACATGTAGATTGATATCATAATGACGTTGTAATGAGTGTAATCCAACATGGGTATTAACCCGTAAATATGAAAAATCATGACTTGAATTTATTCAAGGCAAATCATCCTGGCGACTTAAAGTCTACTTATCAGGGCGGGTTATTAACCCAATATGCTTAAGTATACGTCATAGAATCAAGGCTACATGGCCTGAATTGCAAAAACCATATATTAATATGGAAGAAGGATATGAATCCAAAATTTTCAGAAAAGACAGAAATCCAAAAAAACAAGGCTTTCATAGGCCGCCTACCCTAAAACTTCAAGTGCTTTCATGGGCCGCACAACCGCCAAGTTAATTCCTGCACACTTGTAAGCCGGCCCTCACATGACAAATCGCCGTTTTAACTTTAACAAGTTCAGGGTCTTATTTAAAATATTGACTGTCAAGAGTACGGCGGGTCATTCCAGGATTACCTGGGCGGAGTAAGAACGACATACATGCCAGATAACCCAGAATTTGGTGTTTACACCTGGCATGTAAGCCAATCAAGAGGGTAAGCATAGCTATGCTCATTGAGCGGGAAGCCCCCAAGTTACAGGCGAGAAGGCATGTAAGCCTGATCAAGAGGGTAAGCACAGCTATGATCATTGAGTAGGAAGCCCCCAAGTGACCCGCGAGAAGGCATGTAAGCCTGATCAAGAGGGTAAGCACAACTATGATCATTGAGCAGGAAGCCCCCAAGTGACCTGCGAGAAGGCATGTAAGCCTGATCAAGAGGGTAAGCACAACTATGCTCATTGAGCAAGAAGCCCCCAAATGACCCGTGAGAAGGCATGTAAGCCTGATCAAGAGGGTAAGCATAGCTATGCTCATCGAGCAGGAAGCCCCCAATTGACCTTATGAACAAATAATAAAGGCTCAAACACTTAGAATTGAAACGACAGAGGCCCTGAATTATCAGGGATGCCAACTTTATTATAGTGATCATAATATGTACACTGAAGAAACTATGTACAGCACAAGAGCCGGTGGCTCAGCTGTAATAGGGCCGAAGGTGAGCGATGTTCCACGGCCGGCGGGTCTCCTGCTCCGATGTGCGTGAATCCTTGTATTCTCAAATATCAATGAGGTAGTATGACCCGTTGTTCACGTTTTTTGCTGACCACAAAAGGCCCTTCCAAAGGTGGGGATAACTTATGCATATCTGTTTGATCTTGTATTAACCGGAGCACCAAGTCGCCTTCTTGAAAGGTCCTGGTTTTAACCCGGCGGCTATGATAGCGATGCAAATCTTGCTGGTATATCACCGAACGAGCCGCCGCAAGGTCGCGCTCCTCATCCAACATATCAAGAGCATCCTGATCTGCTTTTTCATTGACAGCTTCAACATAAGACGCCACCCAGGGCGAGTCATGACGGATATCGCTTGGAAGAACCGCCGCTGCCCCATAGACCATGTAGAAGGGCGTGTAACCTGTTGATCTGTTGGGGGTGGTGTTGATACTCCAAAGCACTGAGGGTAACTCCTTAACCCAAAAACCCGGCGTCCTTTGCAAAGGGACCATAAGACGGGGTTTATCCCTCTCAAGATTTCTTGATTGGCCCTTTCAGCTTGACCATTAGACTGGGGGTGAGCCATCGAAGATACGTCGAGATGAATATGCTCTCGTTGACAGAACTCTTTCATAGTGCCCTTAGACAGATTAGTGCCATTATCAGTTGTGATACTGTGAGGATAGCCAAAGCGGAAGATCACCTTCTTAATGAATTGAACCGTCGTTGCTGCATCACACTTACTGACTGACTCTGCCTCAACCCACTTGGTAAATTTGTCAACTGCCACCAAGAGGTGGGTCTTTTTGTCTTTGGACCTCTTGAAAGGTCCAACCATATCCAGCCCCCGGACTGCAAACGGCCAAGTAATTGGAATCATCCTCAATTCTTGAGCCGCCACATGAGCTCGTCTAGAAAATTTCTGACAGCCATCACACTTGCTAACCAGATCTTCTGCATCAGCATGAGCCGTCAACCAATAAAACCCATGACGAAAAGCTTTAGCCACAAGGGATTTAGAGCCAGCGTGATGGCAACAATCTCCTTCATGAATCTCCCTTAGAATCTCACGACCCTCTTTAGGAGAAACACAACGTTGGAACACGCCTGTGACACTGCATCGGTGTAACTCGCCGTCGATAATAGTCATAGACTTAGACCGTCGGGTTATTTGCCTGGCCAAAGTTTCATCCTCAGGTAGCTCTCCTCGGGTCATATAAGCCAAATAAGGAACTATCCAATCAGGGATGGCATGACGAGCCGCCACCAACTGTGCCTCCGGGTCAGGTACAGCAAGATCTTCTTCAAAAGGCAACTTAACTGAAGGATTATGCAACAAGTCAAGAAAAACATTAGGGGGCACTGGCTTATGCTGCGACCCAAGCCGGCTCAAAGCATAAGCCGCCTCGTTTTCCCTTCGATCTAGATGCTCCACCTGACAACCTTCGAAGTGACCGGCGATGTTATCAACCTCCCAGCGATAAGCCACCATGAGTGGGTCTTTAGAATCCCAAGTTGCCAGAGCACCTGACCCTATTTAGATTCATATCTTTGGCCACCTTTAGGCCATGAAGCAAGGCCTAATATCAGCTGCATTATTAGTGCAAGGAAACATAAGCCTTAAAACATAACAAAATTTGCCACCTCGTGGGGAAGTCAAAATAACTCCAGCCCACATGAGCCTTCCAATTGGCTGGATCCATCAAAATGCATAGTCCAATATGTATTATCAGGCTTCTCCTCAGTCATCTGCAACTCTATCCAGTTATTAATGAAATCCATAAGAGCTTGAGACTTGATAGTTGTCCTTGGCATATATTTCAAACCATGGGGTCCCAGCTCAATGGCCCACTTGGCCACTCGGCCTACAGCTTCTCTGTTTTGAATAATATCGCCTAAGGGAGCAAAGCTGACCACAGTGATAGGATGACCAAGAAAATAATGCTTCAACTTGTGACTGGCCATGAACACCCCATATACTAGTTTCTGCCAATGTCGGTATCTCTATTTAGACTCAATTAAGACCTCACTGACATAATAAGACGACCTTTAAACCGGATACTCCTTACCCTGACTCTTTCCTTTCCACTACAACCGCCACGCTGATGGCTCTGCTGTTAGCAGTCGCATATAAGAGCAAGGGCTTCTTCTCAATAGGAGCTGCAAGAACCGGCGGCTCAACTAACTGTTTCTTAAGCGCCTCAAATGCCTCATTAGCAGCATCACTCCAGACAAAACGATCTGTCTTCTTCACCATCTGGTATAAAGGAATAGCCTTCTCTCCCGGGTGGCTTATAAACCGGCTTAAAGCTGCAATACGACCCGCCAAACGCTGGACATCATTAATGCAAGCCGGCTTAGCCAATGAAGTAATAGCCTTGATTTTTTCTGCGTTAGCTTCAATACCTCTCCCAGAAACCAGAAAACCCAAGAGCTTGCCTGCAGGCACACCAAAAACACATTTGGTCGGGTTAAGCATCATCTTGTAGACCTGGAGGTTATCGAAGGTCTCCTTCAAATCATCTAGCAAGGTCTCCTTCTTTCTGGACTTCACAACAATATCATCCACATAAGCATGAACATTGTGTCTTATCTGGTTGTGAATACAATTCTGAACACAACGCTGATAAGTCGCCTGGGCACTCTTGAGTCCAAAAGGCACTGACACATAGCAGAAAGCTCCAAAGGGCGTGATAAAAATATGTTTTCTCCTAGTCTTTAATTGCCATCTTGATCTGATGATAACCAGAATAAGCATCTAAGAAGCTCAAACGCTCACAACCCGCCGCAGCTTCAATGATCTGATCAATACGGGGAAGAGCAAAAGGATCAGCTGGGCAAGCTTTGTTAAGGTCTGTGTAATCCACACACATACGCCAAGTGCCATTTTTCTTAAGTAGTAGCACCGCGTTAGCCAACCACTCAGGATGAAAAACTTCAATGACGAACCCTGCTGCTAAGAGCCGGGCCACCTCTTCTCCAATGGCCTTACGTCTCTCCTCATTAAAATGACGAAGGAATTGCTTGACCGGCTTACACTCGGGATCAATATTGAGAGTGTGCTCAGCGAGTTCTCTCGGTACACCTGGCATGTCTGAAGGCTTCCATGCAAAGATGTCCCGGTTCTCACGGGTGAACTCGATGAATGCGCTTTCCTATTTTGGATCCATATTGGCACTGATAGTGAATTGTTGAGATGAGTCGCCAGGGGTAAAGTCAACCTGCTTGGTATCATTCGCTGACTTAAACTTCAACAAAGGGTCATGCTCTGTGGTTGGCTTCTTCAATAGAGTCATATCGCCGGGTCAACATTCTCTTTATGAAATTTAAGCTCTTTCGTAGCACAAGCAGACTTAGCATAAGTAGCATCACCTTCTTCACGTTCCAAGGCTATCTTCCTGTCACCATGTACTGTGATGGTCCCCTTGCGACCCGGCATCTTAATTAAGCCGCATATACATATAACAAGGCCGCGCCATAAACTTGGCGTAAGCCGGCCGTCCAAACAGAGCATGATAGGGACTTTTAATCTTAACCACTACAAATTTCAATGTCTCTGCCCTGTAGTCATACTCATTGCCAAAAGGTACTTCCAAGGCAATTTTACCAACTGGATATGCCGACTTACCAGGCACTACTCCACGAAAGATTGTGGAGGATGGCTTAAGATATTTGTTAGTTAAATTCATGCGGCGAAAAGTATCATAATAAAGAATATTGATACTGCTACCTCCGTCCATGAGCTCCTTAGTGAACTTGTAACCTACCACTTGAGGGGCTACCACC